>NC_057795.1:622528278-622828278 GCF_018294505.1 Triticum aestivum
GCGAGCACTGGGCTGCAGCTAAGCCCCCCGAGTGGGAGGTTTGCTCACCACTCGGTAGGATTTTATATACTTAGGCGAGCACTGGGCTGCAGCTAAGCCCCCGAGTGGGAGGTCTGCTCTCCACTCGGTAGGATTTTCAAAAACTTAGGCGAGCGCTGGGTTGCAGCTAAGCCCCCGAGTGGGAGGTCTTCTCACCACTCGGTAGGATTTTATATACTTAGGCGAGCACTGGGCTGCAGCTAAGCCCTCGAGTGGGAGGTCTGCTCTCCACTCGGTAGGATTTTCAAAAACTTAGGCGAGCACTGGGCTGCAGCTAAGCCCCCGAGTGGGAGGTCTGCTCTCCATTCGGTAGGATTTTCAAAGGGTACCTCTAGAGAAGGAGGTAGCAGTCGACCTACACCTCGTCCTCCTTGCAGAGCGTACGTTGTATTTGTGGCCTAGCTCGGAAGGAGAGGCTAGCAGTCGACCTGCACCTCGTCCTCCTCGCAGAGCGCACGTTGTATTTGTGGCATAGCTCAGAAGGAGAGGGTAGCAGTCGACCTGCACCTCGTCCTCCTCGCAGAGCGCATGTTGTATTTGTTCTTAGGCGAGCGCAATGCTGCAGCTAAGCCTCTGAGTGGAAGGCTGGCTTACCACTCGGTAGGATTTTGTTTAACTTAGGCGAGTACTTGGACTGCAGATAAGCCTCCAAGTGGAAGGCTGGCTTACCACTCGGTAGGATTTTGTTTAACTTAGGTGAGTACTTGGACTGCAGCTAAGCCTCTGAGTGGAAGGCTGACTTACCACTCGGTAGGATTTTGTTTAACTTAGGCGAAACGGATTTCGCAGCTAAGCCTTCGTGTGGGAGACTAGCTCACCACTCGGTTAGGATTTTTTTAAAGACTTAGGCGAATCGGATTCGCAGCCAAGCCACCCACTGGGGGATTGTTTTATATGGACAAAAGTAATAACAATCACTGGGAAAACTATAAAGCTCTTGTCTTTGATAATTAAACTACAGGAGTACTTTTATTACAACTCATCCGAGTGAATACTTAAATGTAAAAGGGACGGAGAAGCTCCGCGTTCCAAGCTCGGGGCTCGTCAATCTGATGCTCGACATTGTAAAGACGGTATGCTCCATTGTGGAGAACCTTGGTGACGATGAAGGTGCCTTCCCAAGAAGGAGCAAGCTTGTGTGGTTTCTGCTGATCCACTCGGAGAACTAAATCTCCTTCCTGGAAGGCTCGACTCTTCACGTTTTTGGCGTGGAAGCGACGCAAGTCTTGTTGATAAATGGTCGATCTGATCAGAGCCATCTCTCTTTCTTCCTCTAAAAGGTCGACTGCATCCTGCCGTGCTTGTTCTGCTTCAGCTTCGGTGTAGAGCTCGACCCTGGGAGCATTGTGGAGAAGATCACTCGGCAAGACTGCTTCAGCTCCGTAGACCAAGAAGAATGGAGTTCTTCCAGTCGACCGGTTGGGCGTGGTCCTTGACCCCCAAAGCACCGAGGGAAGTTCGTCGACCCATGCACCAGCCGCATGCTTAAGATCACGCATCAAACGGGGTTTCAACCCTTTGAGAATCAAACAGTTGGCTCGTTCTGCCTGTCCATTCGACTGTGGATGGGCGACTAAAGCATAGTCGACTCGTGTGCCTTGAGATGTGCAGAAAGCTCTGAATTCTTCGGAATCGAAGTTTGACCCGTTATCAGTGATGATGCTGTGCGGGACTCCATATCTGAATATCAGTTCTCGGACGAAGGTGACAGCAGTACCGGCATCGAGGTTCTTGATAGGTTTGGCCTCAATCCACTTGGTGAACTTGTCGACTGCTACCAGCACATGAGTAAAGCCGCTTCTGCCTGTTCTCAAAGGGCCGACCATATCCAGCCCCCATACTACAAAGGGCCAAACAAGTGGTATGGTCTTTAAAGCTGAGGCGGGCTTGTGTGACATATTGGAATAAAATTGACATCCCTCACACATGTCGACTATCTCCTTCGCCATTTCATTCGCTCTGGGCCAATAAAAACCAGCTCGGTATGCTTTAGCCACGATGGTCCGAGAAGACGCATGATGGCCACAGGTCCCCGAGTGGATGTCGTTGAGAATCATTCGACCTTCCTCCAGTGTTATGCATTTCTGGCTGACTCCAGTCGCACTTTCTCTGTATAACTGACCCCTCATGACGGTGAAGGCTTTGGATCGGCGGACGATCTCTCGAGCTTCTTCTTCATTCTCAGGGAGTTCCTTTCTCAAAACATAGGCGATATAGGGCACTGTCCAATCGGGAGTGATGACCAAAACATCCATGATCAAGTCGACCATAGCTGGGACCTCGACTTCAGTCAGATCTGAGGCACTTTTGGGCTGCGGGGCTTCTTCCGTGAAAGGATCTTCTTGAACCGATGGTGTGTAAACATGCTCTAAAAACACGCCACTCGGAATGGCTTCCCTCTTGGAACCTATCTTCGCCAAGTCATCGGCTGCTTGATTTTTCAGTCGGGGAACGTGATGGAGCTCTAACCCTTCAAATTTCTTTTCAAGCTTCCTCACTGCATTGCAATATCCAGTCATGGTTGGGCTTCTAACGTCCCACTCCTTCATCACCTGATTGACCACCAAATCTGAGTCGCCATAAACCATAAGGCGATGGACGCCGAGTGAAATGGCCATGCGCAACCCATACAAAAGTGCTTCATATTCTGCTACATTGTTGGAGGAATCAAAGTGGATCTGGAGCACATATCTGAGCTTATCTCCTCGGGGAGAAACCAAAACTACCCCAGCACCAGAACCATTTAACATCTTAGAGCCATCAAAGAACATAGTCCAATGCTCCGAGTGAACTTGAGTCGGCTGCTGCTGTTCAATCCACTCGGCAAGGAAATATGCTATAGCCTGGGACTTAATGGCTTTCTTTGCCTCAAATTTGATATCAAGGGGAAGGAGTTCAATCGCCCATTTAGCCACTCGACCAGTTGCATCTCTGTTGTGCAGAATCTCTGACAATGGTGCGTCGCTGACGACTGTAATGTCATGATCAGAGAAATAATGGGCAACCTTCTTCATGGTCATGTAGATCCCATATACGAGCTTCTGATAATGAGGATATCTTTGCTTCGATGGGGTCAAAACTTCAGAGAGATAATACACTGGGCGCTGAACTTTGAAGGTTTTACCTTCTTCTTCCCGCTCGACCGTAAGTACTATACTGACGACTTGTCCTGTGGCTGCAATGTAAAGCAACAGAGGCTCTTTGCTGATTGGAGCAGCAAGCACCGGCTGGGTGGAGAGCAGAGCTTTTAGCTCGGCAAACACTGCATCAGCTTCTGGAGTCCACTCGAACTTGTCTGCCTTTTTCATCAGTCGGTAAAGAGGCAACGCCTTTTCACCGAGGCGAGAGATGAATCGACTTAACGCGGCCAAGCATCCAGTAAGTTTCTAGACATCGTGCACATGCACAGGGTGTTTCATTCGGAGTATGGTGCTAACTTTTTCTAGATTAGCATCGATTCCTCCCTCTGAAATGAGAAAACCGAGTAACTTTCCGCCAGGCAATCCGAATGTGCACTTTGATGGATTGAGCTTGATATCGTATCTCCCGAGATTGGCAAATGTTTCAGCTAGGTCAGTCAACAGGTCGGAACCCTTTCGAGACTTGACCACGATATCATCCATGTACGCTTCCACATTACGACTGATTTGAGTGAGTAAACACTTTTGAATCATTCTCATGAACGTGGCTCCGGCATTCTTGAGGCCGAATGGCATGGTGATATAGCAGAAGCACCCGAATGGAGTGATGAAAGCTGTTTTGATTTCGTCAGGTCCATACAGACGGATCTGATGATACCCGGAATAGGCGTCTAAAAAAGACAATCTCTCGCACCCCGCAGTCGAGTCGACAATTTGGTCGATGCGAGGGAGAGGAAAATGATCTTTGGGCAGGCCCGATTGATATGTTTGAAATCAATGCACATGTGAAGTGAGTTGTCCTTCTTGGGAACCATGACGACATTGGCGAGCCACTCGGAGTGGTACACCTCTCGGATAAACTCTGCTGCAAGGAGTCGAGCCACCTCCTCGCCAATGGCTTTTTTCTTCTGAACGGTGGACCATCGAAGATGTTCCTTAACAGGTTTCGCTTTTGAGTCGACTCTAAGGTGATGCTCAGCCAGTCCCCTGGGAACACCCGGCATGTCAGCTGGCTTACATGCAAATATGTCCCAGTTCTCACGGAGGAACTGGATGAGCGCTTCTTCCTATTTAGAGTCGAGTGTTGTGGAAATATGGGTCGGAGCTGCGTTGGGGTCAGTCGGGTGGATATGAACTGGCTTCGTCTCCCCTGACAACTGGAATGCTGACTCTGTGGCAGGCTTCTTGGCCCGCAACAAATCACTCGGATCTGCATTTTTCTTGTATCCTTCCAGCTCTACCACCGTTATCTGGTCGTCTGCGATCTTCGAGCCTTTCTGGAAACACTCCTCTGCCTTCTTCCGACTGCCGGTGATAGTGATCACTCCTTTGGGCCAGGCATCTTTAATTTGAGGTACACATAACATGGTCGAGCCATGAAGCGGGCATAGGCTAGCCTTCCCAAAATAGCGTGGTAAGTGCTCTGGAAATCCACGACTTCGAATGTCAGCTTTTCTTTGCGGAAATGCTTCGAGTCGCCGAACACTACATCCAAAGCGATTTGACCGAGCGACTCAGCCTTCTTCCCAGGGATGAGTCCGTGAAAACTCATGTTGCTGGAGCTGAGTTTGGACATCGGAATGCCCATTCCCTTGAGCGTCTCTGCATACAGTATATTCAACCCGCTGCCGCCATCCATCAAGACCTTCGTCAGTCGAGTGCCTTCAACGACGGGGTCGACCACCAGCGCTTGCCTCCCAGGGGTGGCAATGTGAGTGGGGTGGTCGGATTGGTCGAACGTAATGGGAGTTTGCGACCACTTCAAATAGCTTGGTGTCGCTGGGGCGACCATATTGACCTCTCGGTTGATCACTTTCAGTCGACTTTTGCTCTCTACGTCAGCAAAAATCATCAGGGTGGAATTGACATGAGGGTACTCTCCATCACTGTCCTCCTTGTCCTCAGCCTTGTCCGACTCCTTCTCCTTGTCCTTGGGTTGTTTCCCTTGGAACTACTGGATTAAGAGCCGACACTGGCGAGTGGTATGTTTCGGGTAGATGAAGTTACCCTCTTCGTCTTTCTTCGTGTGGATGTGACACGGCAGATCCATCACGTCATTACCTTCTTTATCCTTTACCTTCTTGGGGTTCCAAGATCCTTTGGGCTTCCCTTTGAATTTGCCCTGAGTCACGGCCAGAGCCTCTTCCGCAGCAGCTGGCTCGGCCTTCCGCTTCTGCTTCCGACTGGAGTTTCCTTTTTCCGACTGACTCGGCTTATACTTGCCACTCCGGAGCCTGTCCTCTTCTTCGCCGTTGGCATATTTGGTGGCAATCTCCATCATTCGACCCAGGGTCATATTTCCGGTTCGACCAAATTTCAGGCTCAACTCTCTGTTCTTGACACCATCCTTGAAGGCGCAGACCGCTTGGTGGTCCGACACATTCTCCATGGTATGATGCAAAGTGATCCATCTCTGGATGTAATCTCTCAATGTTTCACTCGACTTTTGTACGCAGACTTGCAGTTCCGTCAATCCGGCCGGTCGCTTGCAAGTTCCCTCGAACATCCTGACGAACACTCGGGAAAGATCTTCCCAGGTGTAAATGCTGCTAGGAGCTAACTGATTCAACCACGCTCTGGCCGAACCCTCTAGCATGAGTGGCAAATGCTTCATGGCCACCTCGTCATTACCACCACCAATCTGTACCGCCACTCGGTAATCTTCAAGCCAAGTTTCAGGCTTCGACTCTCTGGTGAACTTACTTACCCCAGTCGCCAACCTGAAGTTGGGAGGTATCACTGCGGCTCTGATGGCTCTGCTAAAGCACTCTGGACCTGAAACATGGACTCGGCTACTAGTGGGAACATCTCTGTCATGGCCACCTCTATGAGCTCTGTTCTGGTCGACCAAACCTTGCACGATGACGGATCTCGCGTCAAAGCCTGGTTCTCTGGGGTCGACCGGAGCTCTCCGCCCAACACTGAGCTGGCGCCTGTCATCTTGCTGCCGATGGGCGTTAGACCCACTTCTCGGAGGAGGTGTGGGCACTCGACGCCTATCATCATGATCGAATCGGTCATCATAATGGTCCCGCCGGCCTTCACGCCCAACGCGCCTCGGAGGCGACCTTGGGCTGTGAGCCGACTGAACAGTATTCGCAGTGACGGATCGGCTGTGAATCCTGTTGCGCGACTGCGACACAGCTGAATTCTGATCTCCTGCTGCCCGGAGCAAATCCCTAATCTGCAACAAGCCTCTTCCAGCCTCTGACTGAGAGGGCTGAATTGACTTTGCTATGCGGGCTGCAGCTGCTAAATTCTGAATCGGGGTTCGGTATACCTGAGTCATTTGCGGAAAGAGCTGACATCGGCTGGAGTCGGGTACTCGCTGACGCGCACGCTCGTCGAGTGCTCGCTGGAGGTTCTCCAGTCGAGTGCGTTCAGCCAAGTTGGCCAAACACGCCTCTTTCAAGGCACGAGCCTCAGGAGTTTCTCCTGTGATGGGAGTATGTAGGGCATCCATGTTCCGGCGGCGAAGATCTTCTCTTTGCTGAGAAGTGAGTGGCTCGGGTTGATACTCTTCGTGGGCCTGAGCAGGGTCGCCTCCGTCGTCCATCCCGTCGATGCGGGGGAAGCCGGGAGGACTATGAGGCCCGTTGACCATCAGGACCTCCGCCACTGGATCACTATTGTCGCACTCGGATGCAGTCTCTACGGAGCCAGTCGACAGATCGAACAGGCCATAGAGAGACTCGTCGGGCTCAATTGCCGTGACTTGGGTGGTGGCCGATTGGCGAGCCACTGCGTGTCTCACCCACCGCTGAAGTCTCGACCGACCGGAGCGCTTGCACTGGCGGGAGACAGGGAGGGAGGACGGCACAGGAGTCGACCGGTATGGGGTCGACGGCTGCCGCACCAGGACGCCGCGGACACACGCCCGAAAGTGCGTCGCCCCGCGGACGAGGAGCGCGTCGATGTCGAGTGGTGCCTCCTGGAGCCAAGCGGAGTCGTCGGCAATGAAAGCGAACGCACCGAGACGGATCTCGCGACCCTCGACCAGAGCTCCGCCAGAAACCATGATGAAGGCAATCGGACAAATTGCAACTTCTCCAAAAAGTCGCTAAGGCACCTGCCCCACGGTGGGCGCCAACTGTCGTGGTTCTAAGTCCGACAGTAGAATGGGGGGTAGGTATGGAGAGGCAAGATCCTAGCTATGGAGTAGTTGTACACACAAGTGTTTAGCGAGTTCAGGCCCTTCTCGGAGGAAGTAACAGCCCTACGTCTCGGAGCCCGGAGGCGGTCGACTGGTTTCTGTGTATATGAGTTACAGGGGTGCGAACCCTTTACACTAAGGAGGGGGGTGGCTTATATAGAGTTCGCCAGACCTCTTCGGCCCTCAGTTATGCAGGGTTTAAAGTACATTAAGACATGGGGTTACTGGTAACGCCCTCATAAAACACCATGAAGACTATTAAAGCTACTTAATGACAGACTGTTGCGCGCTGAGTGACTTTAGGTCTCCTGGCTGTCGAGTGGTTAGCTTCATGGTCGAGTGGCTATCTTCATCGTCGAGTGTCCTTGGGTTCATCGTGTGAAGTCCCTCTTGGTCGACTGGAAGGTAGCTTCTTCTAAGGGTGACCTTGGGTATGGTATCCTAGACAGGTCCATGATCCTACCCTAGGTACATAACCTCATCAATGTTTGCATAGGATTTGGGATCTTTTCGTCTCGAGTCTAAGACGGTTACTAGTCCATGCTCAAGCTTAATCTCCAGAAGAATATAGTGGTACCTGCGCACGCATGCATAACTCATCAATTACATTACTATAACCTCGCTCAAGTAATAAGGGAAACCGAATATGCACACGACAGTAACACTCACTTGCCGTTGTAAGGAAAGAGTATGGTATCTTTGTTTTGATTTTTTATCAATGATTGTAGCACGTTGTCCTCGGCCTCTTTGATGTCCTTTTTAACCAGAAATTCATCTATGATATTTGTGTTAATGAACCCAATATCATAAATTTCTTGTTTTTTGCACTCAACGATCTTCAATCTGCATAATATATTGAGGATAATTAATTATAAATACATGAAATGAAAGAGCCGAGCTATATATAGACTTAATGACAGAAATAGTACTTATAGACAGTAGCAAAAAAACCATTAGTCTATCGAGGGCCTTTTGATTGAAGACGCAAAGAACTCATCAAATGGAACAGTCAACAGATCATTTGCAACGAGATCGTGCTCCTCTTTAATATGCAGATACAAAGCATTCTTACCCTCAGACTCTCTGCAGGTTTCCATGTACCAATTATGGAATCTTCGCATCATTGTTGTCAGAGATTTTTCATCTTTGACGAGAGGCTTCCCATACTCGTATCTGTGTTTGTCCACCTCCAAAAAATCAGGAAGTGCATCGTCAGGAAGGTAATCGTCAAGATTGCCATAACCGGCCACCGTCTCCGGAGCATTAGACACATTGAGCGGGGGGGCACGATTGCTGTGCTTGTTCGCCGAGCTGGGCAATTTTTTTCCCCTTTGCTCGTTCTTTTGACCTTTTAGCACTGACAGTAGTTCCCGACCGCTGGGCTTGGAGATATGTCTGTTCAGTAATGCGCTCATAGTTGGTTCTCGGTGGAGACTTTGGTGGTTTCCTCAGGGCATCGATAGTGCGCTTTGCTTTCACCGGATCTACCTTCTCCTCCGGAGGTGGATGTCTCTTTGCTTTCACCCCTTCAAAGAACTCCTTCACGTGGGTCCGCACAATCGTATCATTTTCCTCCTCGGACCTCTCATACGGTAACTTCTCTAGAGGCTTGAGAGATGATGGACCGTATTTGTATTGCCTCCCGCCTCTGGTTGTGCTGCTAGACGCCGGAGCAGACGGAGCGGCTGCAATGTCTGTCTTCTTTCGTGCTTGCTTACGAGGCGGAGGAGAAGGAGTACGACGCGCCGGAGCAGCCGAGGCGGCGGCGGATCTCTTCCGCCCTTGATGGCGAGGCGGAGAAGGAGGATGCTGCTGGCTGCTCGGGAGCGCCGGCGCAGGCGGAGAAGGAGGTGGAGTGCCTCCATGCACTGGAGAAGGAGGCGGAGTGCCGCCACGCGTGCCCTGATCGTCACTCGCTGGAGGAGGAGGCAGTGGAGGAGGCGGAGTGCCCTGACTCGCCGAAGCAGGAGGAGGAGGCGGAGGCGTCCAGTTCAGAAGGTTGATGAGCTCCTTCTTCCATAGGCATGGAGTCTTCAGAGCAGAACCCAGCCTAGTCTCCCTTCACCGGTAGGGTGGTCAAGCACGAGGTCCTCAAATCCCTCCGTTACTTCATCCACCATCACCTTAGCATATCCTTTTGGAATCGGCTGGCAGTGATAAGTTGTGCCGGGTCCACTAGGATAAACTTGGCCAACAGCCGCCTTGACCTTCAAATTCATCCATCGCGCCATAATGTGGCAATTTTGAGACTCCGTGATACCATCCACGGGATAGCTGGCAGGAGCCGTCAAGACATGCTCCGGCTGAAGCAGCTCGGTGGAAGCCACGCTGCTTCTCCGCTGAGATGGCGGGGTAGATTCGGGGGAAGCTTCGGCAGGTCGTTTGCTGCGATCTGCTGCTTCTCGTTCCTCTTCTTGATCCTCTAGCCCCATTACCCTTTCGTGCAGCGCCGGCAGTTGGTCCTGCTCCAGTTTCTTCCTCCTCTCGTGGGTTTTGTAACCCCCTGCGTCCGGAAAACCAACCTTCCACGGAATGGAGCCTGGCGTGCCTCGTGTCCGTCCAGGGTGCTCAGGATTCCCAAGGGCCATTGTGAGCTCATCCTTCTCCCTGTTTGGAAGGAACGTCCCTCGCTGTGCTGCATCGATATAGTGTTGAAGGTTCTTGACTGGTATTTCCAGTTGCTCGTCCGTCCACTGGCAAAACCCTGTTACAGGGTCCAAGGTTCCGCCAGACCCGAAGAACCAAGTCCGGCAAAGGTATGGCCATCTCATTGTCTCTGGTTCGATCCCTTTTTCAAGCAGATCATTCTCAGCCTTGGACCACTTAGGCCGGGCTTGCTGGTAGCCACCTGACCCCGTGCGATGGTGAAGCGTCTTCTTCGCAGCATTTTTCTTGTTTGTCTCCGACATCTTCTTACTCTTTTCCGATGTCTTGTGGGCCACAAATGTGGGCCAGTGATCTTTGATCTTCTCATATTTGCCGATGAATTCTGGTGTCTTTTTATTTTTAACAAACTGGTTCAGCTCTTTCCTCCACCTCCTAATTAGGGTTGCCATCTTCTTAAGAGCACAAGACTTGATTAATTCCTCTTTAACTGGCTTCTCCGGATCCTCCTCTGGCGGTAGGGTGAAATTTGCCTTCAGCTCAGTCCAAAGATATTCCTTTTGCATATCGTTGACATAAGACACCTCAGGGTCTTCCTCCTTAGGCTTATACCATTGCTGGATGATGATCGGGATCTTCTCCCTAACAAGAACCCCGCACTGAGAAGAAAATGCCTTCCTTGTCCGGATGGGTTCAATCGGTTCGCCGTCGGGCGCGATTTCTATGATCTCAAACTTTTCATCCGAGCTCAACTTTTTCTTCGGGCCTCGTCTCCTTACCGAAGTTGTGCTCGATCCGGAGGGCTAGAAATTATAAGGAAGAAAGACGAGAGTAATTAATATATGTACATATACCAAAACAATGGAAGCATCAATTAACTAGTCAGCACGGGCTTAACTAATATATATATACCTGGTCGGGCTCGGTTCAGCACGATCTCCTTCTTGTACCTCCATTGTGTCACCGAAGCCATCATGAACATAGTCCTGTTCTTGTACCGGCATTAATGGGCCGAAGCTATCATGAACATGGCCCTCTTCTTCACCATGTTCTTCCAGCTGACCAACGGTGTCGAGGAGAAATGACGCAACTTCATCCCTTCCATTTGCGATTATGTCCCTCAATATCGCTTCTGTTTCTTCGTCTCGGCAGTGCTCCATAGTTTCTGCAAATATTTACAACATGTCAATTATTATTCAAACATGGTACAGATGGATATATATTAGTGGCAAACGTAGAACTAGCCAGCTAATCACAATAAGGAATCATGTTAGTGGCCTCGATGCTGCTTCTCTAGGGTTTGGGGTCGCCTTGACACAACAAAGCTTCAAAGGTTTGGGGTGGCCTTGACGACAATGCTCTTTTAACTTGGTAAATTTGGGTGGCCTCGAGAGAGTTAATTTGTCGGGTAGGGGCGCGGCGGGAGGGGGTAGGAGACCAACATTGTTTTCTCTTTAGGGTTTGGGTGTCCTCGAGAGTTTTGGTCGAGCGAGAGGGCCGAGGGGGGTATATATATCGACCGCCCCTCATGTCGAAGTTATCTTGAGGGGGTTATATCGACAACGACGCGACAACGACGAGAAAGGAAAATAATTAAGGAAAAGGAAGAAAAGAGGAAGAAGGAAGAAGGAAGAAGAAGAAAAAAAGAGAGGAGAAGAAGAAAGGAATAGAGGAGAAGAATAAAAAATAGAAAAAAATTTCTATTTTTTCTTCTTCTCCTATATTCCTTTCTTCTTCTCCTCTTCTTTTTCTTCTTTTTTCCTCTTCTTATTTATTTCTCCTCTTCTTCCTCTCCTCTTCTTCATCTTCTTATTTTCCTTTTTCCTCTCATTCTTTTTCTTCTTCTTTCTTCCTTCTTCCTTCTTCCTCTTTTCTTCCTTTTCCTTATTTTACTTTAAATTTCTCCTCTACACTAACCTAAAATGCACTAACCTAAAATCGATATCTACTAACAACCTAAATAAAAAATTAATACATATATGAAAAAACATATATAAACAAAAAAAATGCTATGAACATTATATTCATACATACATATATATATATATAGCCACATCCATTCATCATATATATAGCTACCACACACATATATACATTATATATATGAAAAAAATGCAATGAACAAAAAAATACACTTATGAAAAAAATACTATGAACATGTACACACATATATATATACACATACAAACACATATGCACACAAAAAATGCAAAAATTGCAGGGGCGGCGGGGCGGCGCGCGGCGGCCGCGCAGGGCAGGGGCGGCGGGGCGGCGGCGGCGCAGGACAGGGGCGGCGCGCGCCGGCCGCGCACGGCAGGGGCGGCGGCGCGGCGGGCGCGCACGGACAGGGGCGGCACGCGGTGGCCGCGCAGGGGCGCGGGACGGGAGGGGCGCGGGAGCAGGCTGTGCTCACAGGAGGCGGCGGTGACGACGCAGGCGAGCAGCCTGACGGCGTCGGTGGCGGCGGCGACGGCAAGGTGGAGCAGGGGCGTCGGGCAGCGACGGCGACGACAAGGAGCAGGGGCGCGTCGGGGAAGAATTGGGCGATTTGGCCGGAAACCGCTAAGTGTTTGCTTATATAGCAAACCCTTTAGTCCCGGTTGGTGGCACCAACCGGGACTAATGCACCCTTTGGTCCCGGTTGGTGCCACCAACCACCAACCGGGACCAAAGGCCTCTTTTTCGGCAGCCCAAAGGGCGGGAACCGGCGGCCTTTGGTCCCGGTTGGTGGCACCAACCGGGACTAATGCCTCCCCCTTTAGTCCCGGTTGGTGCCACCAACCGGGACCAAAGGCCTCTATGATGCCCGCCTCGGGGCCAAAGTTTAGTCCCACCTTGCTAGTTGAGAGGGGCGCGCAGTGGTTTATAAGCCCCACTGCCGCACCCCTCTCGATCTCCTCTCCATCGCAGGCTTTCGGGCCTACTTGCTATTGCTTTGCCTGATGGGCCTTCTGGGCCTACTACGGGCCTGAATCCTGGCCCAAAGTAGGGTTTCTAGTCGTATTCAGGCCGTGGGGGCCAGTAGGAGGCATTTTTTTGTTTTTTTTGTTTTCTTTACTTATTGTTGCTATATTTATTTTTTTCCAGTTTTTTTCTTTTGTTTTCTGCATTATTTATTTTCTTTTGTTTTTTGCTTTATTTTTTAATTATTTTTGCTTTTAGTTTTAGGGAAATTATAAACTTTCTCTTAGTGCCATTAGTTTTCAAATTTGAAAACACTTTTTTTTGTTTTCTTTCTTGCTTTAATTATTTTATTTTGTTTCTACTTACAACAAAATACTTATTGTTGTTTTTTTCTTTTGTTTTCTGCATTATTTATTTTCTTTTGTTCTTTGCTTTATTTTTTAATTGTTTTTGCTTTTAGTTTTAGGAAAATTATAAACTTTCTGTTAGTGCCATTAGTTTTCAAATTTGAAAACACTTTTTTTGTTTTTTTGTTTTCTTTCTTGCTTTATATATTTTATTTTGTTTCTACTTACAACAAAATACTTATTGTTGTTTTTTTCTTTTGTTTTCTGCATTATTTATTTTCTTTTGTTTTTTGCTTTATTTTTTAATTGTTTTTGCTTTTAGTTTTAGGAAAATTATAAACTTTCTGTTAGTGCCATTAGTTTTCAAATTTGAAAACACTTTTTTTTGTTTTTTTGTTTTCTTTCTTACTTTATTTATTTTATTTTCTTTCTACTTACAACAAAATACTTATTGTTGTTTTTTTCTTTTGTTTTCTGCATTATTTATTTTCTTTTGTTTTTTGCTTTATTTTTTTAATTGTTTTTGCTTTTAGTTTTGGGAAAATTATAAACTTTCTGTTAGTGCCATTAGTTTTCAAATTTGAAAACACTTTTTTTGTTTTTTTGTTTTCTTTCTTGCTTTATTTATTTTATTTTGTTTCTACTTACAATAAAATACTTATTGTTGCTATTTTTAATTATTACGAGGGCCGAACCATAAGACATTAAAGCATTTCAAATGAACTCTGAAAAAGTTGAAAGTTGGCATGGTATCATAAATTGACCCACATAGCATGTGCATGTACAAAACGGACAATGGTATCATACTCGTCAGTTACAAAGTTGGCATGGTATCATCATAATAGTTACGGGAGAAAGTCTTCACTTTTTCTTCGCTTGTGTCATTTGCTTATTGCGCCGTAACTATGGATAATCTTCATCGTTTATCAGGATGCTGGGGTCAGCCTTGACTTTGAAGGGAGGAATTTCATGAAACTTTTCATAATCTTCAGACATGTCTGTCTTGTCCTCCACTCCCATGATGTCCCTTTTTCCTGAAAGAACTATGTGGCGCTTTGGCTCATCGTATGATGTATTTGCTTCCTTATCTTTTCTCTTTCTCGGTCTGGTAGACATGTCCTTCACATAGATAAGCTGTGCCACATCATTGGCTAGGACGAACGGTTCGTCAGTGTACCCAAGATTTTTCAGATCCACTGTTGTCATTCCGTACTATGGGTCTACCTGTACCCCGCCTCCTGACAGATTGACCCATTTGCACTTAAACAAAGGGACCTTAAAATCATGTCCGTAGTCAAGTTCCCATATGTCCACTATGTAATCATAATATGTGTCCTTTCCCCTCTCGATTGTTGCATCAAAGCGGACACCGCTGTTTTGGTTGATGCTCTTTTGATCTTGGTCAATCGTGTAAAATGTATTCCCGTTTATCTCGTATCCTTTCCAAATCAATACAGTCAAAGATGGTCCCCTGGATAACAAGTACATCTCATCACAAACAGTGTTGTCACCTCTGATATGTGCTTCCAACCAACTGCTGAAAGTCCTGATGTGTTCACATGTAATCCAGTCATCGCACTGCTCCGGGTGTTTGGAGCGCAGGCTGTTCTTGTGTTCATCGGCATACGGGGTCACCAAGGTAGAGTTTTGTAGAACTATGTAGTGTGCTTGAGACCAAGAATATCCGTCCCTGCATATTATTGAGTCCCTTCCAAGCGTGCCTTTTCCAGTCAGTCTCCCCTCATACCGCGATTTAGGGAGACCTATCTTCTTAAGGCCAGGAATGAAGTCAACACAAAACCCGATGACATCCTCTGTTTGATGGCCCATGGAGATGCTTCCTTCTGGCCTAGCGCGGTTACAGACATATTTCTTTAGGACTCCCATGAACCTCTCAAAGGGGTACATATTGTGTAGAAATACGGGGCCCAGAATGACAATCTCATCAACTAGATGAACTAGGATGTGCGTCATGATATTGAAGAAGGATGGTGGCAACACCAGCTCGAAACTGACAAGACATTGCACCACATCACTCCTTAGCCTTGGTATGATTTCTGGATCGATCACCTTCTGAGAGATTGCATTGAGGAATGCACATAGCTTCACAATGGCTAATCAGACGTTTTCCGGTAGAAGCCCCCTCAATGCAACTGGAAGCAGTTGCGTCATAATCACGTGGCAGTCATGAGACTTTAGGTTCTGAAACTTTTTCTCTGCCATATTTATTATTCCTTTTATATTATACGAGAAGCCAGTCAGGACCTTCATACTAAGCAGGCATTCAAAGAAGATTTCCTTCTCTTCTTTGGTAAGAGCATAGCTGGCAGGACCTTCATACTGCTTTGGAGGCATGCCGTCTTTTTCGTGCAAACGTTGTAGGTCCTCCCATGCCTCAGCTGTATCTTTTGTCTTCCCATACACGCCCAAGAAGCCTAGCAGATCCACGCAAAGGTTCTTCGTCACGTGCATCACGTCGATCGAAGAGCGGACCTCTAGGTCTTTCCAGTAGGGTAGGTCCCAAAATATAGATTTCTTCTTCCACATGGGTGTGTGTCCCCCAGCGTCACTGGGAACAGCTAGTGCGCCGGGACCCTTTCCAAAGATTACGTGTAAATCATTGACCATAGCAAGTACGTGATCACCGGTACGCATGGCGGGCTTCTTCCGGTGATCTGCCTCGCCTTTGAAATGCTTGCCTTTCTTTCGACATTGATGGTTGGTCGGAAGAAATCGACGATGGCCCAGGTACACATTCTTCCTGCAGCTTGCCAGGTATATACTATCGGTGTCAAGTAAACAGTGCGTGCATGCGTGGTATCCCTTGTTTGTCTGTCCTGAAAGGTTACTGAGAGCGGGCCAATCGTTGATGGTCACGAACAGCAACGCCTTTAGGTTAAATTCCTCCTGTTTGTGCTCATCCCACGTACGTACATCGTTTCCATTCCACAGCTGTAAAAGTTCTTCAACTAATGGCCTTAGGTACACATCAATGTCGTTGCCGGGTTGCTTAGGGCCTTGGATGAGAACTGGCATCATAATGAACTTCCGCTTCATGCACATCCAAGGAGGAAGGTTATACATACATAGAGTCATGGGCTAGGTGCTGTGATTGCTGCTCTGCTCTCCGAAAGGATTAATGCCATCCGCGCTTAAAGCAAACCATACATTCCTTGGCTCACTTGCAAACTCATCCTAGTACTTTCTCTCGATTTTCCTCCACTACGACCCGTCAGCGGGTGCTCTCAACTTCCCGTTTTTCTTACGGTCCTCACTGTGCCATCGCATCAACTTGGCATGCTCTCTGTTTCTGAACAGACGTTTCAACCGTGGTATTATAGGAGCATACTACATCACCTTCGCAGGAACCCTCTTCCTGGGGGGCTCGCCGTCAACACACCAGGGTCATCTCGTCTGATCTTATACCGTAATGCACCGCATACCGGACATGCGTTCAGATCCTTGTACGCACCGCGGAAGAGGATGCAATCATTAGGGCATGCATGTATCTTCTGCACCTCCAATCCTAGAGGGCATATGACCTTCTTTGCTGCGTATGTACTGTCGAGCAATTCGTTATCCTTTGGAAGCTTCTTCTTCAATATTTTCAGTAGCTTCTCAAATCCTTTGTCAGGCACAACATTCTCTGCCTTCCACTGCAGCAATTCCAGTACGGTACTGAGCTTTGTGTTGTCATCTTCGCAATTGGGGTACAACCCTTTTTTGTGGTCCTCTAACATGCGATCGAACTTCAGCATCTCCTTTTGACTTTTGCATTGTGTCCTTGCATCGACAATGACCCGGCGAAGATCATCATCATCGGGCACATCGTCTGGTTCCTCTTGATCTTCAGCAGCTTCGCCCATTGCAGCATCATCGTGCACATCGTCTGGTTCCTCTTGATCTTCAGTAGCATCACCGTATTCAGGGGGCACATAGTTGTCATCGTACTCTTCTTCTTCGCCGTCTTCCATCATAACCCCTATTTCTCCGTGCCTCGTCCAAACATTATAGTGTGGCATGAAACCCTTGTAAAGCAGGTGGGTGTGGAGGATTTTCCGGTCAGAGTAAGACTTCGTATTCCCACATATAGGGCATGGACAACACATAAAACCATTCTGCTTGTTTGCCTCAGCCACTTCGAGAAAATCATGCACGCCCTTAATGTACTCGGAGGTGTGTCTTGAACCGTACATCCATTACCAGTTCATCTGCGTGCATTATATATAATTAAGTGTGTCAAAAATCATTACAGAACATCATGAATAGATAATTAAGTGACCAAATTAATAGAAGTTCATCGTCACATTAAAACCAAAATACATACATAGTTCTCATCTAACAACATAAAGCTCTGAAGAGCATCTAAATTAATTAAACCATACACTGAAACTATGTAAAACATTTCAATGCGAAAACAAATGCGATCATAATCGTAACCAATGTAACAACTGATCCAACGGCATAATGATACCAAGCCTCGGTATGAATGGCATATTTTCTAATCTTTCTAATCTTCAAGCGCATTGCATCCATCTTGATCTTGTGATCACCGACGATATCCGCAACATGCAACTCCAATATCATCTTCTCCTCCTCAATTTTTCTAATTTTTTCCTTCAACAAATTGTTTTCTTTTTTAAGTAAATTTAACCTATCGACAATAGGGACCAATGGCCCACGAGGCCCGGCCGGCCCCCGGGGCTCACGAACCGGGTCCAATGCCCCTATTGGTCCCGGTTCTGGATTGAACCGGGACTAATGGGCTGACCCGTCTGGACCATTGCCCCCTTTTCTACTAGTGAGTACTAATTAATAAGCCAATGTCGACGGTGCCTCGTGTTGTTAATTTATGCACCGGAAACTGTCGGTAAAAATGTCACTAGTATGGAACAAGTGTACTTAATGAACTACCACTAGCCAGCAAGAGTGTATTAGTGTACTGCAGTTGTGATCTGAATCGCATGCATGTTTAGTCTCCATCTTGCAAATTAGGTGGAGCACACACACTAGCTAGTGTACGTAGGTGCTGGTAGTCATGCACGCATGCATGGATTTCTCTACCGATGGAGTATGTATACAGGTACGATTCTTGTTTTTTTAGGGAGTATACAGGTACGATTCGTGGATCAGCAACCGACAAACTTTCACATCCAGGCGACATGATTCGCCACTGCACGACTATGATATGAAACTGCAATTTTGACGATTTGGTTTTTAATGACAAAAATGCTTCTCCTTTACAGGTTATTTTTCGTTGTACGCACTCGCTTCGTATGTGGTCTATGCTACAATGTGCGAAGTACCAAACGCTATTCAAGGCGGTGTATACGCGATTGGAGCAGGTGGCTATGGAGTTTTTTACCCAACATGAGTGACAGCATAATCTCCGCATCGGTCCACCAACCGTTTCGACATAAGCATAGTGTCGGTCTATAGGACTCTACTCTTGCCGAATTGTCATTTTTTTTCTTGTCAGATTTTTGATGTTTGGCTGTGTGTATCCTAGTTATGCAGAGGCCGGATGATACTCTAAATTCTTTATATCGCTTGATGCTACATTTTGAGATAATAAAAGTGTTCTTTATCGGAAAATGATATGATCCCCTGCCCTCCGGTTTGGTTTGGAAATGCCAATGGTGGTCTTGGTAGCTCGCAAACTCGATGGGAAAAGGAGAGGCTGCCTACGTCCGGTGAAGTAGCTTCCAACTTTGCCAAAAGAAACAGTACATTATAGTGTACAAGCCCACAACTACAAGCATGCATCGCGCCAAAGAACATGCACGCACGGACCGCTCCAAATCTGATCACCTCCGCGACTGCATGGTCAAAACCCGTCGGTCTTTTATCATTTCTTGTTTTTTTCCCTTACGTAAGGATCGATCTCTACGCTCGTTGTCATGCAACAGCAGTTGTCAGCTACTAGTACGTACTACGTAGCTATGAACATCTGTTGGAGCTTGCTTGCACCATGCTCGAAGCGATCGACCCGGGTGGTACGTACGTACGCGCGCGCGTTAATCGAACCCCGGCCAGCCGTCTGACCACTGCAAACACGGCCGGGCCGGCCGGCATGTCCCTCAACGCTGGCGATGACGACCGGCTAGCGGACGTACACACGCCCGGCCGTGTGGTCGCCGTTCCCTTCCTCTTCTTTGTAAACTGTGGTGGTTAATTGTGGCGTCTGCAAGTCACCTCCCGGCGCGCGGCGTCCTCTGTCCTCTCTCTCGATGCTTCGTCCCCCTTCAATCTAGTCTCCTCCCATGACGTCGGGCAATTTTTATCTGCGTGTGTCCTCCTCGACGCACCAACCGGCCTGGCAAAAACAGAAACGGATGAAAATCACGCTGACTGACATGCACGTACGGCGAGCACTCAAGTCCTGATGCTCGCATTTATTCCTTAGTTTATTTTAGAATTTTCGGTGATGTGCATTCAGTGGGAGGAGACGACGACAAGGTGCCTATAATGACTTTGTAAATTTCAAGATGATATGCCGGCTCAGTCTTTCAAAGATATGCGTTCACAAGCGTGAATATATGCATGTGTATGTGAGCGCTTACGTTTGTATTGTGTTAAAAGAAAGTTGTTGTAGAAACTAAAGTCTGGTGCATGCATGTTTGTTTTTCATCGGGGGTTTGATCGCACGGTTGAAATTAATCAACACAAGCCTCCCTCTGCATAGGCATGAACGTGGTACGACCACCGAGACAAAAATGCGCAACATGTGTGAGCTAGGTAGCAGTAATGCCGCTGGAAGGCCTGAAAGTGGTGTTCATTGCCGGCCGGGCAATCTTAATTTGGACTCTTTTTTTGGAGTATGCGCGTGGAGAGTCGAGAACCGGATGATTGGAGAATCGACCACATTTTTTGACGCTGGTGGCGGATAGGCGACTCATCAATATGGAGCATTGCCTTTTCGTGTTTTCTTTTAGGCCAACTGCACCGCGCGACCCTATCCTGTCCGCCCCCGTCTGTTTGGGGTAAAAGAGACAAAAGAGACGGCCCAACGCGCGGGCGCAAACGGACTTTGTGTCCGCTTTGTGTCCGCTTTCGACCCATCCCCGGCCCAAACTTGCGCTGGTTTTGGGGTGAAACGGACAGCGCGCGGACGGGCGGGACGCGCGCGCTTGTCCTCCCCTGGCCCGCCTGTCGGTGGGAGAAACCAAAACCCCCGCACGCCCATTTGGCGCCATTTGCCCCAAACCCTCCCGCCTCCCTCCCGCCGCCCCCTCTCTCCACCGTCCATGGCCGACGCCCGGCCGAGTCCCAGTGGCCTGGCCGTCGCCCCGCCCGCAAAGGTGAAGAAGAGGGCGCCAAGGAAACCGCGATCGGAGTGCACGCTGGAGGGGATCGCCAAGTTGGACGCTGATCGGCGAAGAGGAGGGAACGGAGAGCGGTCGCCGATGAAGGTGGGCATGACCGTGCTGACTACGACCATGGTGACTCGTGGCATGAAGACGATGACATCTATGTCGAAGGTGATGAAGAAGAAGAAGAAAGCAATGACGTTGATATTAGTGGTGCACCATTGTTCATCGACGAGCTCACCCAAAGAGCGGAGGCACAAAAGAAGAGGAAGAGCATTCGCACGGGTTCATATACACAAGATGAGGACAAGTTGATTTTCCAAGCTTGGATGGAGATTAGCCAAGATACGAGGACCGGCGCGCAACAAAAGGGCATTGTTTTTTGGACGAGAGTCCACAAAACATTCCATGAAAGGAAGATGTTTGAGCCCTTCCAAATTACAAGCAACCGTGGCATCGGTTCGATTCAAAAAAGATGGTTGTTCATCCAACAAGAGTGCAACAAGTATTGCGCCGCATTTGAGAGTGTTGAAGCACGGCCCGTGAGTGGTCTCGGCGTTGGGGACATGGCATGATCTCCTTTTTCTAGCCCTTTCCTTGCTACGGCCATGAGACTTTGGCCGTGTATATGTTTGCATGTTCACTTGTTGTTGATCATGTGGTGTAGGCATTCCAATCTTTGGAGGTATTCAAGGCCCGGCACAATGACAAGCCATTCACTCTTACGCATTGTTGGACGCTCATCAACATGTGCCCTAAGTTCAAGGACCAATACCGTGAACTACAAAGGAAGAGAGGACTAAAGACGGCCAAGTTCGCCGGAGGCGGAGATGGCGAGGCGTTGAAGAGGCCGAGGGGCAAGACCAACTCCAAGGTGGACGACATACGCGACGCCTCATCCATGACCTTGCATGAGACTTTGCATGGCATGATGTCCCAAAAGGATGTTAGGGACGAGAAGAAGCGGCAAAGCAAGGACGAGCAAATGAAGCAATACCTAGACCTTCAAAGACAGAAACTTGAGATAGAGGAGGCGGCCAAGAGGAGGAAGCTCGATATGGAGGAGGCGGCCCGGCAAAGGCAGCTCGACATGAAGGAGGCCGCCCGGCAAAGGCAGCTGGACATCGAGGCCGACAACGTCAAGGCCAGGCAGAGGCAGCTCGACATCGAGGCCATCAATGCCGCCACCAAAGCGAAGGAGGTGGCCCTTGCGATCATGAGCGTGGACTTGTCGAAGATGAGCGACAAGACGAGGGCCTGGTTCGAGGCCAGGCAGAAGGAGATGCTCGACGCCGAAGGCCTGAACTAGGTCATCCGATCGGCGTGGCCGTTCTTTTTTACGCTGGCATGGGTGCCGCCCGTCCGTCGGGGCCGCTGGCAGTGTGTCGGCGAGAAAACATTCATTTTGGAGGCCGGCTGTGTTGCCGGCCGCTGGCTGTGTTGCCGGCGAGGAGAACTATTCATTTTGGAGGCTGGCTGTGTTGCCGGCCGCTGGCTGATGCCGGCGATGGACGTGTAGGCCGGCATGATGATGAACCGGAGACGATGGCTGAATTAGTTTTTTTGGACGCGGACAGGATGGGGCAAAATGGATGCGGCCGCGCGCTGCGCGCACGGCCACCGCATCGCAGGACACGCCCGGACACGGCCCCAAACCCCTACCCAAACGGACAGAATCCGGACAAAACGGACGTCTGTTTGAGGTCGCGCGTGGAGTTGGCCTTACAACGTGCAACATCCGCGACCGCATATAGAAACCTCCTTTTCCCTTCAAGTACAAGGATGTGGTGCTTTGTGCTTTATTCGGTCTGCACTTGCACGGCTGCTATATCGTACCCTGTGCCCTCTCCGACGACCTATGCTGTCATGTTGTAGCCTTGCCTTGTAGGTTCAATTGATTTTCCTTTGGCAGAAAAAAAGTTTCAATTGATTTTCTCTCCAACCAAAGTAAGCATAATGTAATCTTCACATTTTCATCAGTGACTTTCAGACTAGCCACAATGGGTAGTAACATACACATATCCCTAGACTATGTTACTATCTTCATAGTGGGTAGTAACATAAGTGTTGTAACATGCAAAGCTTCATTTATTAGGTTATAGACTCATATTGCATTGGGACATATGATGTTAGGCTGGTCGTAATGGTAGTATCATAGCTAGTATCATGCATGCCAACTAGGCAATTTTGATGAGGTGTCATAGCATTAAATGAAGAAAGAAATGGTATAGTATCATATCATGATACCGTATCATATTAAATGCTATGCTACTTTGTGTCATGCATGACAATAAATAGAGTACTACATGATACTAATATATGATACTAGACATTAGAGAGATAGTATCATACACTAATATCATATGCATGATACTAGTATATGATAC
Organism: Triticum aestivum; assembly: GCF_018294505.1. Taxonomy (NCBI): domain Eukaryota; kingdom Viridiplantae; phylum Streptophyta; class Magnoliopsida; order Poales; family Poaceae; genus Triticum; species Triticum aestivum. Next base: position 622,551,163 of record NC_057795.1, read on the forward strand.
TCCCCATTACAACCAGCCTTACAGTAACTAGCTAAGTTACTATAACTATCTCTCTCCTCATTAACTCACTGCCACATAAGCAAATTTACTGAATTGGACTCGATGTTACTGCTGAAGTTACTCCCACTGTGGCTAGTCTCAGGCTTTCACTGCACTTTGTTTTGCTTTACCTGGAGCTTGCTAGCTACTACCTGCGTCCTGATTTATTGTCCCCCCCCCCCCCCCCCCCTCAAATTTTATGCCAAAATTTGATCATGGATTTAATTAAAAAAAGGGAGAAGTATATTTTTCGTCTCCAAATTCTTTCGAAAGTATAGAAATCGTCCCTTAACTCCAAAACCGTCAAAGCTTAGTCCCTCAACTTCTTATACCAGATTGGTTTAGTCCCTTGACTCAACAAAAGCGGTTTTGATGCTGACTTGGCATGGTTTTGACCCGTCATCGTCCAGGTGGAAATCTTTTTCTTCCTTCCAATTTTAACCTCGCTTGGGTATTTCATCGAGCAGTTAGCGTACGCTGAGCAACAGGAGGAGAAGGAGATGTTCGCGGCGGTTCACACAGAGGGTGCAGGCGGAGGGGCGTCATGCGGCAATCTCGCCGTTGTGGTTGTGTGCGTCGCTGTCCTCCATCTAAGGTGCCACTGTAGAGGTTGCCGAGGTAGGTGCCTTACTCCGGCGGAGGCCGGAGGGGCGCCCTCGTCATCGCCGGGGCAGCAGGTTCCACATCTGCTCTCGTCGGCATTGGCTAGCTGGCTGCCGTCGTCGCGTACACGCCAATGTTGCCCGAGAGGAGGTTCTCCAGGTCCAGGACTCGCAGGCCTCCAGACAGAAACTAGCCTCTTGTACCGGGCCCGGCCCGCGTGTTTTTTCTCCGGTGTCCACACTAGGTCGTTCGCGTACATGTACTCGTCGTCGCTTGGCATCCCTGGTTGATCAACATCGATTCATGGCACGGTGCAAGCAAAGAAATTTATATAATTAAGGATTGATGGAGATGGAATGATATTTACCAAGGAGGAGGACCCCTAGGCCGCCGTGATCGGCATAATAGACGAAGATATGGTCGTCCGGGCCGCCGATAACGACCTTGCCGTCGCCGTGCCCGGTGAGCTGGACTTGTCGCCGAGCAAGGTGGCGAGGAAATGCTAGCGCGCCCGGTGGTTGGACGACTCGGCCGCGCCACTGCCGGAGTCACTCCATGCTGCACGCACAGATGCGTCCGACCTACACCGCTGCATGCTCTGCTACAAGCCCCACAAGCTCCCCGCTTACCACCTTATGTTGTTGCTTGGCACGTGCCAACTGATCACCAAAATGCCCAGCTGATTTAAAACGGAAAGGCCCCCACAAAAAAAAAAGATTTAAAATGGAAAGGAAGAGGAAGATTGCCACGTGGACTATGACCGGTCAAAACCATGCCAAGTCAACGCCAAAACCGCTTTTGTTGAGTCAAAGGACTAAAGAAATCCGGTTTAAGAAGTTTAGGAACTAAATTTTGCCAGTTTTAAAGTTGAGGGACCATTTCTCTACTTTCGAATGGGTTCGGGACGAAAAACATACTTTTCCCTTAAAAAATGTTAATGCATGTTGACAAAATTATATTGTTGGATTCTCATTTAAATATACTTTTTAATAATATTATTTTTGTTATGTCTTATATTTTATTAGTTAAAATCATGGTCAAAATATGACCCTAAATAAAAGTGGGGCTAAAAACACAAGGATGGAGGTAGTAGCTAGCAGTTGACAGCAAATCTACGACGCGTTTGGTTCACACAGGTAATATTCACTCATGTAATCGGGATGCACTGTATCTGTTAGGGGTTTCGGTGTTTCCCTGATTTGTTTGGTTCAGCTCAGGATTGGCTGACTAGATTATCGGAAAGAGAACATAAGAGAAGGAACTAGCTTTGTTATTCCAAACCAAAGGGGACAAGCAATTTCAATCGTCTGAATCGTCATATCCGATTACACGGGAGCGGAAACCAGCGCAACCCAAACGAACACATGTAATGGTTTCATGAGCCGGTGTAGTCGGTGCATAGGTCGCTGTGTCGCGGCCTATCACGTACCCCGCCCCCTCGAGCACCTCTCCATTGTATGGGCCGGCCCATTTGGAAGTTTTCGTTCTTTTTTTGCACGATTATTTATTTATTATTTATTATTTTATTTTTATTTTTATTTTTTCTAGTTATTATTTTATTTTCTAGCATCATTCGGATTTGTGAATATTTATTGAAATCACGAACATTTTTAGAATTTGCTACTTTTTTATCATGAAGATTTTTTTACAAATTCATGATTAGTGTTTGAATCATAAATATCTTTTTAAGCATGAATATTTTTCGAGATAGTGATTTATTTCTGGAAACTCGTGAACATTATTTTGAATTGGCATCATTTTTTAATTGATAACATTTAAAAAATTGGGATCAAGTTTTAAATGCACGAACATTTTTTACTTTTACTGAACATTGTTTTGAAATGCCTAAATATTTTTTTGTATTCATAGAAATTTCTGAATCAGCGAATATTTATTGAATTGATGACTTTTGTTAAAATTTGGGAACAATTTGTGAACATTTTTAAATATTGTGCCAACAATATTTGAATTGACGAACGTTTTTCCAAATCCATGACCATTTTTTGCATATGCTACAAACATTTTATGAAATTGTGAACATTTTTAGAATAGGAGAATATTATTTTTTCAAAATCACAAACATTTTATTATTTTCCAAACAATTTTTCAAAATCATGAGAAATTTTGAATTCATGAAAATTCTATGATTTCTTGAACTCTTTATTTAATCAACATTAACAATTTATTTGAAATTTGGAATTTGTTGAAATCCCAAAGTATTTCATAGAAGAAAAAGCAAAAATAGAAAGGAAAAAAGAAAAAGAACGAAATGAAAAAACAAGGCTGCCCCCCCCCCCCCCCCCCCCCCCGCCCATGGGATGTATTTTGACAATATTCACATAAGAAAAATTCGAATGTGAATAGTGGTAATTTTGGGTGAATAGTGTTTTGATGCTATTTACATCTGACTTTGTCTTTGCTTTTTCTATTAGTGTAGGTCGAATTTGAAGCTGAAAACTTTTTTAAGGTTGTACATCAAACATCGATGTGTGTCTACAAATGTTTTGAGAATGTTTGAAGCTGTTTTGTGAAAAGAAGAAGGTTTTTGTATTTTCAGAAAAATAAATGATCCCATTGATTCTCACCTAATGTGAGATCCTCTATACTAGTCTCACTACCCAGCAGCCAGCCAGCTGTGCATTCTTTCCCCGGCACAACATTGCTTCCGCCATGGTAAACATGAGGGCCCAGACCATGGGCATGCTTGTTTCCTACTCGATCGAACTTCCAGAGAGAGCGAGCGAACGAGAGAAAGCACAGTAGTGTAATACTCAAGAAAAGTGCATGCAAGTCTTATGACCATGCGACACGCACGTCTGAGATCGACGTGGCAGTGGTAGTGGCATGCTCTTTTAATTCTCCGACGACAACCTCCAACGCCAGCGACCGCCGTGTCGATGTGGCGCGCCAGTTGTAACTACAAAACCCGCCGGTGCATGTCAGTCACAAGGGTATGCGCCTATGCAGAAAAGCTGAAAAGGAGCTGACGCCCACGGGCAAGAAAAGAGGAGGATGGCGACGACGACATCGAACGTTCTTAATTTCTTCATCACGGTGACATGTCAGTTTATACAAGTAGCCAAGTTCGTATATAGATTCACAGAGGATACACACTTGGTACTGTCGGTAGTTTCTCGCTGGTATTGTGGCACTGAGAGTACGTGAGAAGGATGGACGGCGCGTTCCAGTTCAGATTTTTCAACCTTCGATAAATTGTTTGATTGGTTCATGGCTCATGCAGGCCGTGATCGACAGGTCCATCCGCTGAAACAGGTGAGAGAGCACCACCAAATTTAAGATTGGCAGATCATAGGTGCATTCATGTCCATGCATGCACACCCGAGAACCGGACGTACAGATGATTTGAGGACGAAATCACTGTTTTGACCTTGTGCACGTTTATCGTCACAAACTGAACCCGACGTAAAAGTATTTCACGATTTGACCCTTTTAGAAACGCCAGGGCCCGCGGCGTTTCCAGCCAACATCGAAACGCCGACCTAGCTAGCGTTTCTTACCAACACAGAAACGCCGTGGCGGCTAGCGTTTTTGCCCTGGCCCACAGTCAGTCCGAACCCGCTGTTTTCGCTGACGTGGCACATGTGAAACGCCAATGTCCTTGGCGTTTCTGGGCTAGATGAAGTAATGCGCGGCGGGCCGCGGGGGCTAACCGAGTCCACTCGCAGTCCCAGCCCCGGTCGGGCAGTTCTTGACGAACTGGCGGCCGCCCCTTCCCTCTTCTCCCCCAAATCTCCCCCAGATCTGCTATATTGATCATCAAAACGAGTAGATCGAAGCACCCCCGAGTTGCTTGAGGTATTCTCTTCCCAATCCTCCATTTATTTTCAGTCAAGATTGGCTATTTTAGATGCATTTTTTCAAACATGGTGGAACCCTAAGATGAGTTATTAGTGATTTGTTTGATGAATATTTTGGGGATATACTGTTGAAGTATTCTTAGTTAACTTGTATAGTATTGGATTTAGAGAGAGCCCATTTTTTAGGATTAGGTTGAACCTATTATTTGTTAATAATTAGTTGTGATAGATTCTTTAGGATAAAATACGTTGAAAAGAATTGGTGTTGGTAATGTGGTTCGTGATTTATATCTTTGGGATAATTTGTAGTAGTTCTCACACAATTTTGTATATGATGTGGTCATAATTTTAAGCATATATCATAACAAATCCATGTACCTTATTTTTTAGGATGTTTGAGCCGGATAAATATCCCGGCCTTGATGATTATTACGAGGAGAAGCATCGTGCTGTGCTTGTGGAAAGAGGGGAGGTAATTATGTATCTACATTATCATATTGTGAGTATATTGTGAGTAGTTTAGAGAAGTATATAAATTGTGCGTGTGATTTTTGTAGGTTCCTCCAGTACTTCGGTTGAGAGGCCACAACCCACGTGAGTCACTGAGGTATGACCGTCGCTACGAGCCTTATTTTAGAAGAATGGATCTTCTCCAGTTTGTGCTCAACTTTAAAGGCACACCACCATGGCTGAACTCGACGGCCATTACCGCCCTTACGGACCGTTGGAGGCCGGAGACGCACTCTTTTCACCTTGCTCTTGGTGAGATGACCGTCACTTTGGAGGATATTGCGATGATCTCCGGTCTTTCGATCGAGGGCAGGGCTCTTACCGGGAAGGTAAAGTCCGAGGGGTGGCGACAAAGGGTTGCAGGTTTGGTTGGTGTTGAACCTCCCCCGTGGATTCATGAAACAAAGAAGGATCCTAGGCCATCTGGTGTTTTGTTCTCGTGGCTACAAGAACATTTTTACGAGTGCCCAGAGAATGCTAGTCCGGCTGTTGTGGAGAGGTATGCCAGGGCTTACTTATGGAATCTTTTGACCCAAGTGGTGTTTCCTGATGGAACGGGAGACACAGCCTCGTGGATGTTCTTGGACCCTCTTCGTAACTGGGATGTTAAGTGGAGTTGGGGGTCGGCGGCACTAGCCTTCTTGTACCGTCAGGTAATGCTAATTTGATGAATTTTCATTATATGAAAGAGTTTTTTGCATGTGATTGTTTAATGTGTATACAAATGTGCAGTTGGACGGAGCATGTATGAGGAGTAAGCCGAAATCTTGTCTTGGTGGTTTTGTTTGGGCCCTACAGATTTGGATGTGGGAGCGTATCCCTGTGGGCCGTAACTTGACCATTGCTCCGGAAGAACCCTGGGAGTGGCCTTTTGACGGGGATGAGGAGCGGTATCCCACTATCGCATACACGTGGGCTAATGTCCAAGTGTCTAGTATCGCAGCCATGGGGCGGTACAAGGCATACATAAGCGAGCTCGACATGCTTACTTACAACCAGGTAAATATCAAATGCCTTGCTATCAATTCAGATTTTTTGTTGTTGTGCATGAGCTAGTGACATGTTGTGATGTAGGTTAATTGGAGGCCGTACATGGTACTTAGGCAGTTCCCTTTGAGCAATATGTGCTTTCGTGACCAACATCTTTGGCGTGTGCGTTGCCCCATGATATGCTTTTTTGCGGTGGAGTGGCATCTTCCACATCGTGTTTCGAAGCAATTTGGAGTACAACAACGCACCCCGCCGGAGTATGTTGAGACAAGTGTGGTGCTACATAGGTGAGAGTTTTTGTACCATATGTTGATCAATGTGTAACCACTGAAAAATGAAATTGATACCGATACTTCTCATGCTTTGTAGGACGAGCCGGCAACACAACAAGAATGTCATTAATTGGGAGGATCACCATCTTATGTGGGTGGACATGTGGAATGCTCAGAGGAATGCCCGAGTTGAAGATGATCACACACCTGACAACGACGAGGGGGCATATTTAAGGCATTTGGAGTGGCTTCGCAAAGAGTACAGAGTTATCCTTAAGGGTGCTTGGACTCGTGCCGATTGCTTGGAATTAATGCCAAGTGAGGCTGCTGATTGTGCATTCAACAACTCTATTAGGGAGACCATTGGAGCGCACCTAGATTATGGCCCTCTGCATGACCGAGTGGTATGCATTTTTGTCTCTTTTTTGAACATGTGTCATTTCTTCATGAGTGGTGTCTCACTTAAGTTTTATTCAGGGCACGGAGCTATGGAGATGTATCAATGATAGTAATGTGGTGCTTGGCCGCGCACCTGGTAGAGAAACGGACGGTCTCGTTAGGAGTACTCTACAGGTTAGAGGCCTTTTTAATATGAACATTTATTTTATATCATGTGAACTTTTTTTGCATATTTACATGTCAATGCCTTTGCCTCTGCAGAAGGTTGTGAATCGTTGCCGAACACTAGCCGCTTTACTCTCTTGCCATGGAGGTTCATCAACGGATGTGCGTGCACGTGCTCAGTATAGAATGGATGTTCTTTCTTCCGCTCGTCCATCTTCGAGCCAAGCACGTCCCCGTGCTTCTTCCGCTCGTCCTTCTTCCAGCCGAGCACGGATTGATGAACAGGAAGATGAAGATGAGGAGACAGACTTCGATGCGGATCCGTACTATTTGGAGCTTGGGGCTTTGCAGATGGAAGATGCTCCACAGCCAACTCAACCTTCTCAGCCTTCTCAAGAAGCACGCCGAGTTAGCTCAAGGAACATCCGACGTCCTGGATGGCAGAACACTCCTGAGGGCTACGTCAACAGGGGGAAGATGCCTGCGAAAAGAGGCAAGAAGTGAAGTGATGACTGATGCGAGCTTGTTAGTTCTATATCTGGTGAACTAGAAATGTAGTTACCTTTTCAGATGGAGCGAACTCGTTAGTTCTATATTTGATGGACTTGTTATTTCTATGTCACCAAGACTTGTTAATTATTATGTAAGCTGGATCATGTTAAGTTCGTTGCTCTAATGTCTCATTGATATACTGTTGCTGTACTTGGCATTTATATTGTGAAAACTGTTGGATCATTGATAATCTGTTGCTGTACTTGGCATGGTTTGGTGTGGTAGGCATAGAAGGTCAGAAACGCCATAGATGTTGGCGTTTTGATGTGGCATGGAAACGCCAGCAGCACCTGGCGTTTCTTCCGTGAACGGCAACGTTTCCTGTACGTGTCCCAGGCAGCTTCTGTCTTAAAGGAACGCCAAACCACGTGAAGCGTTTCTGTGTAGAGCGGAAACGCCAGGACCTTCGGCGTTGCAAGCGTACAGCACAACGTTTCGTGGAGGAACCCCAGACAGCTTCTGTCTTAAAGGAACGCCAAGCCAAATACAACGTTTCGATGTAGGTTTGCAACGCCAGGGTCCTTGGAGTTGCCAAAGCGTAGAAAACGCCAACTGGTTTGGCGTTTCTGTCAGAACAGGAAGTCAAAAACAAACTCCAAAGCAATTTGGTGGCACACATAGTTCATCACATAAAGTAATACACATAGAGGAGTCTAGAGCAATTGCGACATCACATAGTTCACCACATAAAAGAGTACACATAGAGGAGTCTAGCGCAATTGTGACATCACATAGTTCACCACATAAAGAGTACACATAGAGGAGTCCGAAGCAATTTAGAGTACACATAGCTCACCACATAAAGGAGTCTAGGCAACAACAAGGTTCAAGATGAAATGCACACGAAGGTCCAAAGCATGGCACAGTTCACATCATAGCTCTATTGTGTAGAGCAAGGCCCCTTTCCCTTCTTCTTCTTCCTCTCTTCTTCTTCCTCCTCCTCCCTTTTCCTTATGAGATGAGCCTCCTTAACCACCCTCTCCATGAATATCTTGTTCTTCCTCTCCTCTTTTTCAGCTGCGAATGCCCAAAGCTTCATGGTTCTTTCTTCAAAATCCCTTTGACGCTTCTTTTGTGCCTCCTCACATTTCCTCACCAACGCTTTCTGCCTAGCGCGACACTCATATGACGCTCTCAACAATTCCTGATTCCCAGCTTCAAGCTCCTCTTCCTTCTTCTTCTTTAGTGCGGCTTCATCCTCCTCTCTCAGCTTCTTCGCAGCCTTCTCCCACCACCCCGCCATCTCACCTTCGCCATCCTCAAGCCCCTTCATTGTTGCCTTGTTGGGTTGAGAAGCCGCCATATCTATGAAAAATTACAAGACATCAGTTAGTAAGGACAAAAACAACATGAAAATAATATTGGGAAACATTAAAATAATTATGAAGTGTAGCCACGTACGGAAATGGTCCATCTAGGTATCCAAACATTCCTCTAGCATTACCACGGCCTCTACCCATGAAACCTCCTCTACCACCACCAGAACCTCTACCCCTACCACGAGCACCATCACCGGTAACTCGTCCTCGACCACGACCACCCCTGGAACCTCGGCCACCACCAGAACCTCTACCCATACCACGAGCACCATCACCGGTAACTCGTCCTCGACCACCACCAAGGCCACCACCGGAACCTCGGCCACCGCCAAGGCCATCACCGGAACCTCGACCACCACCAAGGCCACTACCGGAACCTCGGCCACCACCAAGGCCATCACCGGAACCTCGGCCACTGCCGAGGCCATCACCGGAACCTCGGCCACCACTTGAAGAAGCATTGTGCCCTTTTGAAGTTTTATTTGTTTTGCAAGTCCTTTTGTTGTGTGTCGTTTCATTGCACCCACCGCATTGGTTCCTATCACGTGGCTCCATGAGATGTCCACTACCAAACTCTCTGGTGCTCATGAGGTCATCCATATCATTCCTGTATCGCTTTGTTCTCCTTCTACCCTTGGGTTGTACCATCATCTCCGGATCGGGCCTAATGTTAGGACCGTGATACTCTGGCCACTGCGATGCATCCAGAAAAGGGTGAAATCTAGACGCCCATGTTAACTTATGAGTTTGCAAGTTGAATTCATGCAACCTTACAACTACTCCATCGGAGATATCCACATTCCTGATGCGGGCCGCCGACATCATGTGTGAGCATGGCCAGTGGTACTTACTAGGCCGCTCACAAGTGCAATGTCTTGTCCTAAGAGCCACCTTAAATGAGCGACCACCATATGATTGTCCATCTCTTGTTGTCCCACCTGGCTCATCCACTTGGTATTTCATTTCTACATTATCGAAACAAGTGACTCGCTGGATGGCTGACTTGTCTCTCTGAAACTCCAGCCACTCGGCAACCTTCTTCGGATAAATTTCATTGGGAGGCTTCTCACTATCAGCAATCAACTTGTCAATTTCATCGGAGTGCTTCAAAAAATACTCATTTAGCTTGTAAAAGGTATATTCCGCTATTGCCGTCACCGGCAACTGACGGGCACCCTTCAAGACAAAGTTGAAGCACTCAACAAGATTGCTTGTCATGTCACCATATCTCATGCCTCCTTCGTCACATGCCCGTGACCACTTGTGTCTCTCATCAATATTCCTTTCTAAGAAATCTTTCCCACCTTTGTTTGCCTTCTCATAGATTTTGTTCAAGCGTGTCGTGAATGACTTAACGGAGAAGGCTACACATGCGGAGTTAAGATCCTTGCAAAGATCCTTGTTTTTGCAAGCTCTGTAAAAGTTTGCAACGAAGTGCCTCATACACCATCGATGGTGAAGCCTCGCATGCCCTGGAATATGAATATCCACGGCCTTCAATATGCCTTGGTGCCGATCGGATATGATGCATACCTCCCTATTCGGAGGAATGACCGTGCTCCTAACAAGTCTCATGAACCATTCCCAGTTGTCTTGGTTCTCCACGGAGACCAAAGCAAATGCCACAGGCAACACCTGATCGTTAGCGTCATGTGCCATTGCTATCATGAGTGTGCCCTTGTATTTCCCTGTCAAGAATGTCCCATCTATAGACAGAACCGGTCGACAATGCTCAAAAGCTGCAATGCATGGGCCAAACGTCCAAAAGGCACGACGGAACACTCCTTCAATGTCTTGGACATAGTGGTACATTCCTGGGTTTTTATAAGACATCGCTCCTAGCAACCTGGGTAACATGTTGTAAGCCTCTTCCCATCCACCGTACAACATTCTGAGAGCGACTTGCTTGGCCTTCCATGTCTTCCCATACTTGACCTTATATCCGAACTTATCTTCAATCCAACTCATCAACAACTTCACTTTAATGGTTGGATCCTCGGATATATGTTTCTGGTATTTATAACCAATGAATTCCGAGGTTAGTTGACGGTGTGTCACCCGTGCTTCTACGGCCGGCGGTGTGCATTGGTGAGTGGCTTTGCAACTAGTTATCTTCCACCAACCATCTTTCGTGAGTCTTCCATTGACTTTCCATTTGCATCTTTCTACCTCACATTTCACGGTGTATCGCTTGTTGCAGTCCGAGTGAACAACTATGAAAGGCCTGTGGTGTTTGACAGCATACTCACACAACCACATCCTGAACTCTAGCATGTGCTCGAACATCAAACCTTTCCTCAAGTACGACATCGAAATCGCGTCGGGTGTACTACTTGGGAACTGTCTAGCCTCAATTGTCTTGCTCATGCCACCGTCAACTATAGCCTTATCTGCAAGGCTAACATCACAAAACAAGGGAACTTTGTGATCCCTACCGGTGAATTTTGTGTACCACTCTGCTTCTTTCTCAGTCAAGCCATCTTCGTCCAACTCATTCACCGGGCCTTCATCATCCGAGTCATCCACACAAGCACGCTGATAGATAATGTCAGGATCCATGTCCTGATGCCTTACTTCGGCCTCTACGTCACCAACAATGTTGTGATGCCTCTCATACTCTTCGTCGGAGTCATCACCATCATCTTTCATCGGTGCACTACCTCCGAACTCATATAGGGGATACTCATTGGCTTCAGCTTCAACTTTATGCTCAACAATAGGCGGCACGCTACTAACCGGGCTCACATCATCTACTAAGGTTTGGTTCAAGTCAACATTAAAGAGAGGAGCCTTCACCACCTTACTTGCAAATACTTCTAGTGACTTGACTGCCGAGGATGCAACAACCTCCTTATATGCAACCCAATGCAAATTGGACTTGATAGGCATTGTCTTCATTCGACACTTGTGTGCCGACCCAACATCATATCTTCCTACTAATTCAACTTGGTCACTTGCATCCACCCACTTTAATCTTATCCGTGTTTCTTCCACAACCTCTTCATAACTAGGTGTCTCAAGAAATATCAATACTTCCTCATACTTGTCAACAATATCCACATTCATGAATGCCTCTTTGTCAACATAATGAATATTCACAATCTTGTCCATCTAAAAAAGGGGGAACATAAGTATAAAAATGTACAATGCTAAATATACCACATTGCTAACAAAACCACTAACTCTAACCCTAAATCTTAACATTAGGCATAACCCTAACCCTAAATCTTAACATTAGTCATAAATCAAACAATAAGGCATGCTCAACAACATCACAATGCAACACCATTGGAACAACAATACTACAAACATCACATTATACATCCATGTTCACAACTAGGGTTAGGACCAACAAGAACAAATCAATTCAAATGGGCAAATCCAACCAATAAACATTTGTGAGATGAAGGAGGTTACCTCAACGAACGAAAATGACACCGGATCCACGGACCAACCCAATCGATTTGCAAGGATTTGAGAGGGGATAAGTGAGGGAAACAAAGGGGGAAAAGGGCAAGAGCTCGGGATAGGCCAATGAGGGAGAAGAGAATGAGTGGTGAGTGGTGGGTGCAAGCCCCACGACCACCTAAAATATCTGCACCAGAAACGCCATTGATGCCGGCGTTTCTAGAAACGCTAGCTAGCTCGGCGTTTCAAACCCGCCACGTCAGCTTGCAACGCCAACTCTGCCTGGCAGTGGGCCAGGTAAGAAACGCTAGCTAGGTCGGCGTTTCGATGTTGGCTGGAAACGCCGCGGGCCCTGGCGTTTCTAAAAGAGTCAAATCGTAAAATACTTTTACGTCGTGTTCAGTTTATGACGATAAACGTGCACAAGGTCAAAACAGTGATTTCGTCCATGATTTGATCAGTTTGCTGTTCCCATATTCCTCCGGGACGCGACACACACGAACACGGCGGCTAAGCTCTTATCCGATTTCTCCTTGTCCTCCAGGAAGACCATAGTTTCCATGCTTCCTTTTGCAAGCATCACCTTTCGTTCATTCACTCGTGGAAAGATTGATCCCTTTTTCACAGGGGGGACAAGCCGTATCGCCATCATCCCTATGCCGTTTGACAAATTCCACCGCGCCAAGCTGTGCTGCAACAACGGCCTGCTAGCTGCCTGCTCGTGCGATCGTGCCGACGCATCGCCAGTTAATCCCTCGAATGCTACCTCCGCCCGTGTCGAGTTGCCGTGCCACTAAACAAGGAGGGCAACAGCTTACAGTGATATAATTAGCCTGACAGAGTGACAGGTCAGGGTTCCCGTGAGGAAACAGAAAATCTCAGGGTCGGCGTCAGCTCGAGAAGGAAGGATTTCACGGGAAGCAACCGCCACGGCATGCATGATTTCCATGCAACGCCAGAATATTATTGGTTCCATTGCTTGTCGTCGTGTACTCGTGTTGCGCCTGATTAGATTTTTAAAGGTGGTTGCGACGGGTGTAAGTCCTTTCATGGAGCAGTAATAATGGTTCGACTGGTATATACTCTTTCTGTTTCTAAATATTTGTTTTTTTAGAGATTTTAACTAGTGAGTGAATCTATATTTTAAAATTTATCTATATACATTAGTTCATTTGAAATCTCTAGAAAGATAAATATTTAGGAACGAAGAAAGTACGTGCATGATGGGGAACCTTGGATTTGAGGTGGCACAATTTGGATCACCGGCTGATTAATTAATTAATGAGATTCCTAAATCTTAGTCGACTCAGGCTTAACCACATCCCAGACAATGCTAGTATATCCGTAATATTTTACTTGGAGATTCATGCAATTTTTAAAAGTATTTTATTTTTTATATGTTTATCATTTGATTGAGACTTGGTTAAGTCTTAATCGACTGAGATCTAGCCACACTCATTAATTCGTTACTCAACGGATCGCTTGATACGATCTGTACTGTGTAATGAGCTAGTGACGCGACACCATTTTCTATGGGGTACATACTGTATGGCAAATATTCTATCATATCAAGACTGGTTATCGGTTGTTTCAGAGAACATGAGCTTGAATAGTTAAGAAATCAATCACTGAATTATTAGTTGGTAAGCTCACTCTTCACTCGATGATTCTTTTTCTAGAATCTAGATTGCATGCACGGGTGTTGAATATATAAAACCCAGATCAGAAGCTAACAATCTTTAGTGAAAGCAACATGTACATTAATTTCTTTTCATGACAAAACATGCCAATGGCTAGCTAGCTACAGAGCTTAGTGGCAGAAGAAAACAAATTAACAGTTGCACATTGTTATTCAGTTTATTGTTATCTCCTTACCCATACAAAAGCTTATGGTACAATACATGGTGCCAATCCAATCTCATAGGCTCTAGCACATGTCATCATCGAAGCCAAATCAAACCACCTGCCTTAATTAACCAGCACAAACCATCTAATCAATATTCTGTGAACACGCAAGAGATAGTCTAAAGAATTAGTACTATCTAGCCCTACCATCAAAAAGGCAGCCTAATTAGGTGAGCTCAATTAATTATTTAGTTTTCAGGCATGGCTTGAACAACTAGCTCTCCTGCGGCCATTGAACATATAAACCCTGAAGAACTTCTAGGCACAACGAAGCCAGCCACGTCGCCTTTAAATCACGAACAGTACTCGTGCCACCGCCTGCAAATTTTGTGTCCCGTCGAGGGCATTTTAATAATTTCACGTCCAAGCAAACACAGTGAAAACCCTAGCCTATCGACAACCTCCTCTCATCCCCAATCCAATGCCTCCTCTTCTCCCAATCCCCGACTCCTCTCCTCCTCCCCAATCCGCCGCCTCCTCTTCTCCTCCCCAATACGTGAGCCCTCACCACCAAGAAGCCACGGGCTCCTCTTCTCCTCCCAAATCGTGAGCCCTCACCACCAAGAGGCCATGGGGGGACTGCGCTGCCGCTGGAAGAAAAAAGGAAGAGGAGGTGGCATTGGGGAGACCAGAAAAGAAGCAGCCAAGGATCTATGGCGGGGGAGACCAATGAGACGCAGGGGAGGGGGTCCAAGGCCAATCCTTCGCCGCCGGCAGCGTTGGCAGAAGTGGAGGCGGATCAGATCCCCTAGGTCACCGGGGATTGGTCAAGAGCAAGCTCGTCCGGGTCATCATGGCCGGCGCCGGCAAAGCGGGAAGGCGGAGGTGTCGTGGACAAGGACCCCATGGCCACCTTCGCCGAGAGCGTCCTCATCTTCATCCACTACTTCTCCGCCACGGACGTGCCTCCTGCCTTGCATCTCCTTGTTCTTCCTCATCCCTGTTTTTGCTATGTTTTGGGGAGTAATCCTTATTGATTTGATGCAGTTTTTTTGGTAATCTGGTTGGCGAATTTGATGCTTGTGTGAAATATTTGGGGTTTCTTAGGGGGAGAAAATAGCGGTAGTTAATTTATTCGCATTAGTTAGCCTGCTGGTTTAGGATCTGCATCGTTGAGGTCTTTAGCTAATTTGTCTGTTCTTTGGTCGAGGGGAAGACGTCCAAGATCATAATATTAGGCTTCTCCCCGTGATGTGATGTTTATCGAATGATGATAGTAACATGAGTGTGATCTTATTTGCAGGGAAGACCTACGACATGTTTGCAAGGACGGAAAGATACATAAGATCAATGCTGAATATGTCTTCAAGGTGCTCGATGGGATTGAGTTCCTAGGGTTTTTAGAGCCCCTGATCAAGCATTTGAAGGTCCGTGTGGTTGTCTACTTGTCTCTCCATTCTGTTACAGTCTGTTGTTATTGCTCAGTTGTGTCAGTCAAACATATGTTCTTTGAGTTTAGATGTTGGATAGATAAATAATTCTATGTGAAAATGCAAATGAAAGGTGCAGTGGCTCAGTGCTTTAGGTTGTTGGTTACCATGTGGGACCATAAATAAATAGAAGTTGTTAACCACAATGGAAGTTCATTGGCTCTTTATATCCTTTTGAACAAGGGACTGCATGAATATGGGATTCCTTTTCCTGTAGCGAATAGCTATTGTGTTTAAACGCAATCATGTTAACATATAAACCCTCAAGAACTGCTAGGAAGGACCCTACCCACGCTGGCCGGTTCCGGCAAGCTCCGGCCGCCGCACGCCCCCGAGCTCCCCAAGATCCGCGCCTCCAACCCTCCGCGGCAGGGATTGGTGGACCGGCAGATGTGAACGGGCTCGTGGTGGAGGCGCAGCAGGGGTTGGTGGGCCGGCGGATGTGGGTGCGCTCCCGTCGCTGCTCGATGACGGCGGCCAGTTCAAGAGGGTAGGTGAAGGCGAGCGGGGAGCGAGACAGAGAGACCTAGCCCACCCCGTGACCCTACCCTCATTCCTCATGAGCCGCCGCCGCCACCCCCGCCCACGATGGAGAAAGTGAGAGGAAAGAGGAGAGGGGTCCTATGATATAGTGATTGTTCAACTATATGTATTGGTATGCTATATTTACATCCGGTAACAATTTGTGCTTATTACCATGCTAAAAACATGCATAGATACTGCTCAGGATTTCAGAGTGCAGCGTGGTGTTTCCCGTTGATAGTAAGTTGACTGCCAGTTTAAAATCTCAAACTGTTTCCTGGGACAAATTGTTAAAATATGGTTTTCACTACAAGTAAAGATGACTGGAGTTATTCTTTTTAATTATCCAATTCCCTACCATTGAAGGTATTAGACATATCTTGTATGTATCACCTACTTTATGAGAATATAGGGGTATCGGTTGAGAAGTATCAAAATGTCTTTTTGTTATTTGATCATGTACATATCTGTTCTGTTGTAACAGTCACAAATGCTGCTTCACCTGATGCTACAGGTTTATGTCTTTATTTATTTTTCACCAGGCACGGGGAAGGGAATCAATGGTTTGTTGGATTTTATCATGTGGGTTATGAAGATCCATTGCTTATGGTTATGCGAAGGAAAACTGTTCATGGTTAAAGTTTGCTAATATTATTACGCAACAGTCTGTTCCTTGCACCTGTTTTGCAAGCTGGATTGTACGAGAGAATATATAGAGATGAGAAGATTGTCCATTCACTTATTTCTTCTATGGAAAGGAGCATCAATGGTTTTTGCATGTGCTTCCCATTGCCTGGGCACTTGGTGAGAGGACTCTTTGATGTTATTCTTTCAAATAAGCTTTGATATGACTAAGGTGCAATCAATTGAAGTTGTTTTGAAGAACCTGCACCTGAGGATATTCTGTTTTTCATAGCTTGCAGCAGTGTGTAGAATAAAGTTTGTACATTTTGTGAATCGTTTCTTTCAGTTTTCCAGCCCGTGATGTTGGGCAGGGAGAGATGGGGATGGCAGCGCTGGGAAAAGAGAGATGGCGGCGAAGGCGGCGGTGCGCTGAGTAGAGAGAGATGACATCGGCGGAAGCAGCAACTCGTCTCTCCTCTTCGTATCATCGATGAGGACGTGGGCTACAGGAGCGTGAGGATTGGAAACCTCTTCCTCCATAATCTTGCCGAGCTGTTCCTCCTACTTTGAAGCAACTCGGCGAGGAGAGCAACGTGAATGAGGTTTGCACATTCACTTCCCTTTTTCTGAATCTGTTTTTCTGTAATTCCCTTGGTTATGCATAGGATTACTTGCTAACCTGTACCATAGCCTTTTTGCAATGTTTTCATATAGAATTTTCTTCGGCGTGTGCTTTGATTACAGGCACCCAAAGTGTGGGAAGAACAAACAGTAATTCAAGTTAGGTGTATTGTTGTCCAGATGAGTTCGTCATGTGCTAGAAGGTGAGCTGAACCCAATCTAGGCCTCAAGTTTCTCATGTCCTTTACAGTGCATTGTTATTTCTGTGAGGTTCACATGTAATTTGTTCAACTATAGTACTCAGTGAATGAGACAAGGCATTACTGCATTTTATTTCGTGGTGTTCAGCTGCAAGAATTTAGTTTGTTTCTTTTTTTTGAAGTCATAGATTGTTTTGTGCCAGAAACAGGACAAGTAATGCTCTATAACCTTGGCATAAAAAATGGTCTAAATTTCATATAGAAGGCCGTGGAATACTTTGCATGTGTTCATTCAAATATATGGAGTTGACCTGTACGTGTTGCTTCTATGCACACTATGTTCCATATGAATTTGTAGGAGAGAATCTCTATAATGGTAATTAAGTATTGTCGATATTTACTCTGTTGCTTTAGGATCGAACAGCTGGACCTGGAAGCCACGAGAGCTGCCCGAGGAAGAGGGCGAAGGCGCGGGGGTGGAAGAGGGTATGCCTGTGGTCATCACCTTCCGAGACGACACGACCCGGCGATTCAGATTTATCTTATTCCTTGCCTCAACAACATGCTCTGCTTCTTGAGCTTGCAGGTTCTAGCCTTTCTCTTCTCCTCTTGTTGTCTTGCACTCCGATCAAGCCATGGTGCATATTGCCTCAGATTTGCTTATTTGAGTGTGCTTTTATACATAAATCTTGATTTGTTTGTTTTTCATATTTTTAGGGATATGAGGAGAGAACTCTATTGTTGGCAGTGACTGCATCATTTCCACAAGTGATATGGTTGATCTTTGCTATGTGGACGATGGCAGGATCTGTACCTAAGTTTGGAGATTCTGAATTAGTAAGAAAACGATGGCAACCATTTGATTGTTTTTTTATTACTTTAGGAATATGAGGAGAGAGCTCTATTGTTGGCAGGGGCTGCATCATTATCTTTGCTATGTGGACCGATGGCATGATCTGTACCTAAGGTTGAAGATTCTGAATTAGGAAAGAAAAAGATGACAGCCACTTCGTTTTAGTACATCAGTTTACTGAATAATTCTACGCTTTGAACTGCACGATTACAGTGACAATATAACTAAATAATGGAAGAAACTTAAGGCTAGACACCACATAAATTTTCTTTTTATTTGAATTTATAATTAGACACTTGAATTTAGCTTGATACATATCATATGATACCTTAGAAGCCCATATTGTAAAATTTGACCAGTTCCCATAAGGCCACAACTGTATCTTAGTGTAGAATTTACTTTCTCTTTTCGAATGCCCATATATTATGTTGCTCTCTGATTCAACTTATACGCATTTAGCAGCTTATCTTTATCATGTTATCCCGTTCTTACCAATACCATGTGGTAGCTAAATGTGTTGATCTACCACTGTAGTGTTAGTATTGTTTTTCAACTATTTTTTATTGGCCAGCTATATGATGTTAGTCAGCTAGTTCCATTTTTGGACGATTAATTATTTGCATGGATGTTAAGTGAATGGCTTATATTGCCTTACAGTGGTAAACTGAAAAGTGCCTTACATGAGGACTGATGGTGATATTATATACATGTATGTATATGTTTTCATTAAGCAGAACACGTGAGAAATCACTGATGCGCATGGATGATAGCTTTCCCACGATGAAACAAAGTTGATCTTGAAATAATCATAGCTGAGGGATTAGGTTCGTAACTGAGGGTATGTGCAGAGCTGGAGGAAGAAGTTGCGAGGCTTGAAACTCTTCTTGTGAAGGGCTCAGGGACAGCAGTGGGGACAATGCCTCCTTAGTTGTAATTGTGATACTTCTGATGTGCAAATAAACACTCTTATGAAACTCCTTATGCTGAAATGTTGGTTGTTAGTACATTATTTGGTTCTCTGGTACTGATTTCATGATTTGTGGTTAATACATGATGTAATACAATCCACATTGCATTATATTCCCAACTACATCTCCTACTTACTCAATACTAACATTCTTTCTATTTCGCTTCTTGCACCATTGGCGCAACCGGGTCATCTAGTTGTACTAAACAACTTAATCATGCGGGCTACACATCACGCCATTTGTTGGGACGGCAACGGCCTATAGCACTTCACATGCGTGCACCAAACCTCTCCATAATTTCTCTCTATTGTTTTTCAAAAATCTTCATGACATTAGCAAATTAACAATCAATGTGGCCACATTCTAATTCATATATAGTTGTATATGATTAACTGCCAATTTTTATATGGCATGATCGACACTATGATCTATGGAGTATTATATTGTTATATGTTTGTGTGTGTGATTAGTTTAGCTTTGGGCTTGCATAACTTGAAAGAGGAGCCACAGCCAGAGGAAAGGCAGCCGGCATGATGCATATTTTGCTCTATTTTTCTGCTTTCCTGTCCGCTTTCCTTTGTGGAGGAGGCAAGTCAAGATCAGGCCTCATCTCAAGTCTCTGGCAGGATCTTTTGGTGCACAAAAGGCACGCCCACTTGTAGAAGCTAATCGATTAAATTTGGTCGCTCTATGTGTTCAGGGAATCTCCAGTCATAATAACACAGTGACTACGATCTTTTGGTGCATATACTAGCCACTAGGTAGGAAGGGCGGCTTGCCGCACCCGGCAGCATCGCTGCTGGTTATAGTCATATCCAGTCCGGTAATACAATCACTGAAGAATTGCAAATAAAAAAATAGCATAATGTAGTTGTGTTTACCAATCTAAAATATCAAGTTTAACATTCAGTACATAGCAATTGGTCCAGGAAGCAACAAAAGCCATCATACCAAAACTGCTCAGCTTTGAGTTGTCTTTGGCATTTCTTGCGCTCCGCCGAGTTGGCATCATCTATTGTAGTTATGCCCATGGTCAGTAGATGGGCTGAAGCAGCAGAACATGTTGATTCGATAGCATCGCTGGCAAGCTGAATTGGTTCTCCATAAACTTCATGTTGAGTTGGCAATATGCTTTTGCTATTGGGTCGAAGATCGATGTTCACTAATGCCATTACAGTGGTGTCATCATCAATAGAGTTTGAATGCATTAATTGTACCGCCGATCCGTTTGATAGCTTCTTTGAGCATATACCGTTTGCTTATGGTAACACAGATAGCAGAGAGCTACATTCATTGACAAGGTTAAAGAACCTATTAGGTTAATTGGGCATGTTACCATTAGTAAATTTTAGGCATATGCATGGCTTAGTTATAACCTATGGAAGCCCCTTAACTATTAAATCATCATCATCCATCAATGAGCAGAGAAACATGCATCAGGTCCTTCTCATTCACATGAGAAAAAAACAGCATGATTTTATCTTGGAACACCAAACAATCTACATAATGTAGAAGGACATGATACCAACTCCATTACAACTGAAACTACCTAATTAGCAGTAAGAATTTGGATAATGCAAGTGCATGATCCCATCTCATCATTCTATATAAGTAGATGGAAATAATAACAATACTAATTCATGGGCTGCAAGAGTAGAGAACATTTATTAAATATTAAGGCACACCATGCTCTGCCATAAATGTAGGGAAATAGAGCACTAAAACAAAGAAGAGTACATGTTCCTTTCACCAACGAAAGAAATTTGCAAACAAAACTCAATAGGGGATGAAAAACAATGGGAAATTGTTCTTTTAAGACTGTCACAAATGATTATGAATCATGGGTGTGTGTCCTGCACACCGTTCCTAAATATAAGTCTTTTTACACATTTCAAATGGACTAAAACATATGGATGTATGTAGACTTCTTTTAGAGTATAGATTCACTCATTTTGCTCCGTATGTAGTCACTTGTTGAAATCTCTAAAAAGATAAATTTGGGAACTTAGGGAGTATTTTTTATTATTTCCATGCACTACTGCCTACTCCTCCATAGTTTACACATGTTAGGCTAGCAATCATCCTCGACATCACATATTGGTGCAACCCACGAAACTAAATGATCTCACCATTGTACTATGTCGATTCATTGAGTGAAACATCTTCGAGCACACCTAGCATCAGTTGGCTCCACGATAGTACTACAAATAAAAAAGTGGCATCGTTAGAAAATCAATTTTCAGTTATATAGTTTTGGGTTACATAAGTATTGTACAGGGTACTTGACATAATGCAAATGGTTTGTTATTTGGTTGCAAGGTTGTTTGAGAGAGGCCATCTTCATCCTAGGCCTCCCATGGATTGATAAACCTTAGATCATGCACTTGAGGGAAATTTGCTACTGTCCTATAAACCTCTGCACTTGGAGGCCCAACAACGTCTACAAGAAGAAGTTTGTGAGTAGACATCATACATGCATTGCCGGCTCATCTTCATTTACACAACACCGAAAAGACCAAATTAATACAAGTTCATACATAAAGTTCATACAACATTTATTCTCATAAAACAACATACAAATAACTCTCCAGCTAAAGCATTTAAATGCAACAACAAATGCAATCAAGATAGCAACGAAGGTAACAATTGATCCAACAGCATAATGATACCAAGCCTCACTATCGATGTCATATTTTCTAATCTTCAAGCGCATTTTCTCCATCTTGATCTTGTGATCATCGACGACATCGGCAACATGCAACTCCAATTCCATCTTCTCCCCCTCAATTCTTTTCAATTTTTCTTTCAAATACTCGTTTTCTTTTTCAACTAAATTTAACCTCTCGATAATAGGGTCGGTTGGAATTTCCGGTTCACATACCTCCTAGATAAAAATATCTATGTCAACTTGATGTGCATAATTTGTCATAAACACGAAATGCAACAAATAGTTATAAAAGATAATATACCACATCCGAATCATAACCCGGACGAGGGCCGACGGGGACGGATATCAATACCATGGCACTATGTATAACAACAACGTATGGGTAAGATAATTATACAAGTAACTATATATCTAAATCACACAAACATGTTTTTTTCTTATATAAAAAAGATAAGAACAAGAGGCTCACCACAACATGGAGCCGGCGACGGGACGGTGCGGGCGGTCGACGGTGGTTAGGACGGAGACGGGAAGGCACTAAGTAAACCACTATGCAAACTAAGAGTTATTTTGACCTCAGGTTGCATATAAATCAAATACTACCACATATAATTCCTCCCAAAATAAAACCCAAGAATCACTATACTTATAGAGCATTGCAAGAGCTAATCTAGCAATGAGAGATGAAAGGACAAAGTTGCTAACCTTTGTGATCACTTGGATGGATGGGGTGCCTTCAAATCTTCACAAATTTTGCCAAAAATGAAGTGTGAGCTCGAGCAATGGGGAAGAACAGAGGAGAGGAAGGAATGAAAGGGAAAACAGAGAGAAATGGGCTCGGGCTCGACGAAGGGTTTATATAGAGGCATCTTTAGTCCTGGTTGGTTATACGAACCGGGACTAAAGGTGCATCTCTAGTCCCGGTTCGTGGTATGAACCGTTACTATAGGTGCTGGTGGGGCCGCAGCCTGACACCAGCCTGCCACCACCTCTTTAGTACCGGTTCGTGAAATGAATCGGTACTAAAGGTTCACCATGAACCGATACTAATTCTAGCCGCCCGCCTAGCCTGGTTACATTAGTGCCGGTCCAGTTACAAACCGGGATTAATGTGCTTCACATTATACCTTTTTTCTACTAGTCCAAGCGTGTGGTGGAGAGTCCAAGCGGGCGAGTCCACCTCTGCGAACCGACGCGAAATCCACCTCTACGAGCCGACGCGAAATCCACCTCTGCGACGTCAAGCGGGAGCGGCTCTTCGCTGACAATGCTGCCGACGAGGAGACACCCGCGATTCGACCCGCCGCCAATGACTATGATGCCATCGGCTTCGGAAAGGGGAAGGGGGTCATTGAGCTCTTCTCCGGTGAGGATTAGGAGTAGGGTAGTATCTAGTTTACAATCTCATTTTTTTCCGACGAAGGCTTGTTTTTATCTACCTATATATGAACTACGGTATAAAATCGATGTTGCATGCATGGTTTTGTATGGATTTGAGTGTTTGCAATTGGACGGTGAGGTTGCCCTTGCCAAACAAATGGGGGCTGGGCTGTTTCAACCGTGATTGAAGATGCTCTAACATAGCAGAGTAGGAGTATATGAGTGTCCAGGAGTTGTATTAGGACGAGGCTATACACCAACGACAAATCTTTATATTTTCGAGATGCAAAATGGAACTCAACTTGGTGAGATAACCTACATATTCAGGTCCTGAAATCTGAATCACATGCGAGGCGTGCATGCATTGATTTCTCTACCGATCGTTGCGCTTCGTGCATCAGTATTCAGTAACGGACAGGCTTTCACATCCGGGCGACATGATTCGCCACACGAAACTCCGCACGATTGACTATGATATGATCCCGCGCCCTTTGGTTTGGTTTGAAAATGGCAGTGGTGGTCTGGATAGCTCGCGAACTTGATGGGAAAAGGAGAGGCCGCCTACCTCCGGTGAAGTAGCTTCCAACTTTGCCAAAAGGAACAGTACACTAGTGTACAAGCCCACAACTGCAAGCATGCATCGCGCCAAAGAGCATGCACGCATGGATGGGTAACAGATCGCTCCAAATCCGCGAAACGAATGCTGGTCATCATATCCACGGTCGTCAAACCGGCCCCTCGATCTGAAAGCAATCATTTCCGAAGAGTAATGGGCGACTTTAGTTATTTCTTGTTCCAGATTACGGAGACCAAGTTTTTGCCTCTTTCCATCCGTTCTTTCTACTTCCTCCGTCCGAAAATACTTGTCATCAAAATAAATAAATAAAGATGTATTTAGATATATTGTAGTTCTAGATACATTTTTTTTGTCCATTTTGATGACAAATATTTTCGGACTTAGGAAGTATCTATCTATGATCAGAAATGTGGACGTCCCTTGCGTACCTAAACGGCGTAAGAGGATCGATCCCTACGTAGACGGACACCAGCCATGTAGCAGAGTGCAGCAACAGTTGTCAGCTACTCCGTGCAAAACCGTTGGAGCTCGCCTAGCATTGCTTGCACCACGCTCGAAGCGACCGTCGACCGGCCGGCACGTATGACCTACTATGTGCGTACGCGCGTCGATGACCGATGGAGCTCCGGCCAGCGGTCCGCCAGGCACGGACGGACGCCCGGGCACCGGCATGGCCCGCATGCAACGCAACGCTCGCGATCACGACCGGCTAGCGGACGTACACACGCCCGTGTGGTCGCCGAGCTTTCCACAACGCACGCAAGCTTTCCCTTCTCCACTCTCCGCCGTTGCCTGGACTGTGGTGGTTAATTGTGGCGTTTGCAAGCCCAGTGGCGGTGCCAGGACGCAAACCTTGTGATGTCAAGCTTTACAAAATAGATTTTTTTAGACAAATTAAGCAGGACCATAAGGTATCATACTTTATTGCAAGCATATTTATGATAACAGCCCTTTCTGATCATGCATATTTTGATACTAATAGACTGAAACACATCAAGTTTAACATAGGTTATGAGACGATGATACAAGAATCCATCGCCTATTCTGTTAGCCAAATCAGATTTGCTATATTTCATTGTGGAATATGCTCAGTCTGAAGTGTTGTTGTCCAAAATCAACGAGCTTCACCACAGAAATACTAAAGGAAAACCAGTGTACTTTTTATCTACTAGTTTTCTGCAAAGATCACACTAACCTTTTTCAAATTGGAGTCTTTGACCATCACTAATATATTTACTTGAATTGTCACTTCTTGACAAATTTATCTGTTTGCGATAACCAGACTTAACCCAAAAAACAAGCTAAGAGAAATAAAATAAAAAATTTCTTAATATGAGAAGATAATTGGATGAAAAAGAAGACCTTTTTAGACTTGATCTGGAAGGGCCTCATCCTAGATTCCTGGTGTGCTTGCCGGAAGTGCGTCCTGCAGTACGGCCAAGGAGTGGGGGCGGACTACTGCTTGGTCCACTCGCCGGTCGCCAGAGCTGCAGTGTTGCAGTCTGCGGAGAGTTGGATACTAGTGGAGCCGCGGAGGTGCCGCGCTCCTCCCCACGGTGATGTGCCCAATTGGCCATTAGGGATTACACGGAGCAGGTGAAAATAAAGGAGAGAAATTGAAGGAGTAGTCCGTGATTTGAGGATCAACAAGTTAGGAAGTTTAATTACGACTTCCATAGTTTCCTTTTGTTAAATGGGCCAGCCAAATCTGAGGTACCTTCCTTCTATTAAATGGGCCGGTCAAATCTCATGCAAAATATTCTATAACCTGTATTTAGCGATGAGGTGCACGCATGCAGCAGTCTAGGATTTGGCAGATCATGTGTAGTCAAGCGACTACACAGGTTAAGCGTGGCTTCGCCAGCAAGCCACCTCCCGGCGTTCGGCCTCTCTCTCTCTCTGCGAGTAGAGCGCCATCATTGGCCATTACTCCTGAAGCTACGTACGCACGCGCTTCTCCCATGGCGCTATCACCGATCGATCCGGCCGGTGCTACAGTTGCACACAAGTGATGACTCACTAAGCACGTAGTACCATACATCGACGTCGTGCAACTTTTATTAGCGTGTGTCCTTCTCGACGCACCAACCGGCCGGGCAAAAACAGAAAACGGATGGAAATGGAACCCGCATTAACTGACACGTACGTACTGTGGCAGCACCGCAACGGAAAGCATGCAACTCGTGATGCAACTGAAGATGCATGCATGCTTTGTTTTTACTCAGGGATTTGATTGCACGGTTGATTCTAATCAACACAACCCTCCTCTGCATATGCATGAATGTGTCGTACTACGACCACCTTAACAAAAATGCACAACACATGCGTGCTAGGTAACAATAATGCTGCCGCTGGAAGGCTTCAAAAAAGGGGTTTGTGGCCGGCCGGGCGGCCTTTAACTTGGACTGATTTTTTGGCCCGATCCCTAAGTTGGAGTTAGTTAGGGTTAGTTTGGACTTAACTAATCCAAAAATATTCAAATAGGAGGGTTAGTTTGGATTAGACGCATCTAACCCATTCAAAAAAAAAACTAACCCATCCAAGAGGTGCTTATTTGGGTTAGTTCTCCTCGGGATCATTAAAAAATATATATTTTTCTTCTGCTCTCCTCGTAGCAGATCCATCCCCACTTCCTCGAAGCTTCTTGTCCTCTCCCTCCCTCCTTCTTTATCAACTTTATCTGTCTGTTAAGTTGTATTTTATGTTGCATGTATATTGAAGTTGTGACCCACCTCCTAATCTTGTATAGTTGAGGTAGAGAGGCTTTCCCTTGTAATCATATATACGTGCAACCGGAAATGCTCCTTTGCACGCGAGCGTTGGAACGAGCGATTTCCTTCCACGCGTTGTCGGTCGCCAGGAACAGAAGGGCCCACCCAAGGCTGCGTTTCAGATCTGAGGAAAAGCCTACATCACGGGATCCTTCCCTAATCTCTCTCCCTCCTGAACTTAATATCACCATCGCCCCCTGATTCAACGGGTGGGGCCTGGGTGGGGCTCAGTTTATCTCAAACATCTCTCCCCTGATTTGCTAAAAAGGGAAAGTTCTACCTGTCCGAAATTGATCGTTGCAACGCGCGCGCGCGAGATAGCTACCCTCCACGTGCAACAGCATCAATCAATACAACGGTTTATTGTATTGTGTATACAGAAACCTCCTTTTCCCTTCAAGTACAAGGATCAGGTGCTTTGCGTTTTATTCGGCGTGCACCGCTGCTATACCCAGCCGGGCCCTCCCCGGCGACCTCGCCGTCCTGCTGCAGGTCATACTATTAATTACTCCTAGTTGGCTTTCATGATCACCAGATAGAGCAAAGCATACCGTAATCTTCACTTTTTCAGCATGAAGTTTCAGGCGTTCAGTCTGTTTGATTTTAGCGATCGATTTCAGCAGGCTACCAGGTGACGGTAAATTACCTGCTGATCGACACGATTTACGCGGCAATCGGGTCCAGATGAATTGAGCTATACCCACTATCGACGGTCGATGGATGACTTAGCCTGAAAAGTTATGCTGGAGTTGAACACGTTTGTGAACACTGTTGTCGACTCTGCAGATTTTCTTGAACCGCCGGGTGACTGCCGTACGACCTTTTCTCTTCGCGGTAACGTGCGCCGTACCTTTTCTCATCGATATTTCTTTTTCCCTGCTTTCTTCGGTGGTGGTAATGTCAAGTCAATCTATCATTACAACGACGAAATTTCGGCCATCACCTTAGAACATCTACAGCCGGATGTGTTAAATATGGTCCCTTAAAATATCGTGAAGGCGCCCGAGCGTGTCGTGTGCAGTGATCAACTAGATTCTCAAATCTATACAAAGACATGCAAACTAAAATAAATATACATACTGCGTTGATTATCTAGCTACTCGTCGTTGGATATGTAGATTATCGTCGTGCTCGGCTCAAGCAGCATGGGCGGCAGTTGCAACTCTAGCTCCTCCGACACCTCCGGCTGCTCCGCTCTGGCCTCCTCCGCCTCTATCTTCGCGGCGAGTTCGGCGAAGAGTGCGTCGGGCGCCGTCTGCTTCTGATGAAGGAATGTCCGGTTGGCCTTCACATAGGCCTCATCCTGTATGGACTCCAGAATGGCATGCTGCTTCCCCATCTCCTCCAACTGGGTGACGGCAAACTCCGCCTGCGCCTGCTCCATGTTGAAGCCCAGCAGCTCCGGCTCCTGTTGCTCCGCCTCCTCCACCTCTATCGGAGCCGGCTCCTCCTCCTCCCCCTCTTTCCCCAGCTGCTGCTCCTCCTCCTCGGGCGAGTTTGAAGGTAGCCCGACATCGATGCGGGCGGTGCGCGTGGCTTGTCTCGCCCAGATCTCCTGCTGGATCTCGTAGTAGCGCTCCAGCGTGAGCATTCACAAAAGACACATCCGTGACATATTGTGCCAACCAATTTTTTTTCTGTCATACTTACGACACTTCCATGACAATAATTGTGACAAAACCCGGTATCATCATAGATGTGGTGGGCTCCTACTTCTATGATAAAAAAAATCATGACAGAAAATGGGCTTTTCGTCTTGGGCGGGCCGGAGACGTAGCTGCATGACATTCTTTGGACCGTGCATGACGGAAAAAACCATGGTAGAAGCGAGGGCGAGGGAAATATCAGGGAGTTTCCGGTTACGGTGGGTGGTCGGGGGACGAGCGATGCGCGTTTCTCTCATACACGTACGCGCGTGGGTGCGAGGCGTTGGGCTCTAACTGAACCTAAGCGAGGCGTCGCCTAACTGAACCCGAGCGATTGCACTGCAGGCTACGCGTTAATGAACCCGAGCAATCGAGCGATTCCTTCGCTACTGCTGCTAACTGAAGCCGATCGGTGCTGCCTCTGGATGAACAGTGAGCGTTACTGGGGGGGGGGTGGGGGGTGGATGAACAGTTCCCGGTGGGGGTTGGACAAACTGGACCCCCCGGTGTTGCCGCTGGATGAACAGGACCCCGATCAATCGAGCCGGTTGGGCGTGGATGAACATGACCCCGTGGAGGGCTGGATGAACAGGACCCTGTGAAGGGAAGATTGAACAGTAGTCGGAGGAGGGCTAGTTGAACAGTAGTCGGTGGAGGGCTGGATGAACAGTAGCCCGTAGAGGGGTGGTAGAACATGACCCCGTAGAGAGGGCTAGTTGAACAGGAGCCGGTGGAGGAGCGTGCGGTGGAGGTTGGATGAACAGGACCCCGTGGATGAACAGTCGTAGGTGGAGGCTGGAGGAGGTCGATGGTGGATGAACAGTAGCCCGTGGAGGCTGGAGGAGGTCGATGGTGGAGATGAACGTTATCCCGTGGACTCCTGTTTTGCGGTACGCCACACCCCTCCCGATGAACAGGACCCCCGTTTCGACCGTAGCGCTCCAAAAGAAGTCTGTTTTCTCCGTTTCGCGGTACGCCACACCCCTTCCGATAAACAAGACCCTGTTTCGACCGTAGGAGGTTCAATCCCGTTTCGACCGTGGCCGGTCAAACACAAGGCCGTTTCCTCCGTTCTGCGGTATGCCAGGCCTCGTTTCCATCGGCTGTTCCGTCCAAGCCGGTTGGCCCCGATGAACAGCACGTGTTCCGTTGCGTCCCGATGAACACGACGCATTCCGTTGCCTCCCCATGAACATGACGATGATGCAGTTTCTCCGTTCCGACCCAGTCATGTACACGAGCCCTGGCCGTATGTATGTGCGAGTAGGCGTTCGAGATCCCGCCCGTATGTTCGTACGTGGCCATATTTTCTTTCTTGCACCCTGGCCGCTGTATGTTCGTACGTACGGGCGCGCCTCTACTACGACACGTGCACATATCTACTACAACACGTGCGCGTCTCTAGATCGACCAGTATGTATGTACACGTTCGCGACCAGAATGACAACGCTACGTACGCTTCGACCAGGTGGGTCTCGACTGTCAGGCACTTCCTTGCGTGCGAAGATGTAGCTGATGGGTTCCAGCAGTCAGGGGGCGAATTGTTTTTTTGCCCGTAATATGGACACACTTCCTTGCGTGCGAAGATGTAGCTAATGGGTCCTAGCAGTCAGGGGGAAAACATTTTTTTCGTGAAATACAATGGCCCGTTTGGTGGGTCCCCGCTGTCAGGTGGAGGAATCATTATTTTTTGCATAATAAGGAGGCACTTCCTTGCCGCGGCTGTGGACCCAGTTGCCAGCCTCTCCACGTACAGTACTCTTTTGATGAAAGTCGTTCCTTGACCATGTTGACCACGCCGCATCAAGAGCACCAGGGCGGTGGACGCCGTCGAGGCCTAAGAAGAGGACGACGCGGAGCTGGGGAAGACACGACAATGGATGCCCACACGGAGAAGAGTACAAGGGTTTACTAGTTCGGCTGCAGTGTGAGGCTGCCATCGTCGCAGGGCCTGGCTAGCGGTGGGAGTAGTAGGGGGCGGTAAGGTCTCAACGATAGCACATCTGACCACTGGAGGCAGGAGCAGGCGGTCTCGC
This sequence comes from Triticum aestivum, assembly GCF_018294505.1. NCBI lineage: Eukaryota > Viridiplantae > Streptophyta > Magnoliopsida > Poales > Poaceae > Triticum > Triticum aestivum. Next base: position 622,581,439 of record NC_057795.1, read on the forward strand.
CGGTGCTGGTTTGGGCGGATGGTGCAAGAAGAGCAGTGATTGAAGAAGCAGCAGGACCGTTTGATTCAAATCCAACGATCACTACTGCTAGAATCGTTTGTTGCCCAAGTTGACAAGCCCTGCGTACGCGTCAACTTAGTAGGCCCACAGGTCAGCCTCCCAACCGGTGCGTCCCAAATGTCAGTGGGAGAAATCATTTTTTTCTCGTAATAAGGAGGCAGTTGATTGCGTGCGTCTAGACCAGCGGAGGGAGTAGGGTGGGTCGGTGAAGCGTGCGTGGCATCACAGCGGGCCACAAGAGGAGGGAGCAGACAGTCCCGCTGGCGCTAATTTAGGCGGCTAGAGCAGGAAGACCAGAGATTGAAGAAGCACGTCGGTCGTTGGATGGACATCCAACAGTCACTGCTGCTAGAATCGTGTGTTGACTGACAAAGCCTTGCATAAACAAGTCAGCCTAAAAATCTGTGGCGTGTACAGTCCATTTGTTATTATTTTTATAATTTTTATTCATTTTCTAATTCATATGGTATTTATTGCAACCCATTTTCCATTTTTAAAATTACTGCCCATTTTCTGGTCAGTACCAGGGTTAGAAAATTGATCTAAATATGTGCGAAATTTTGAAAATTTGCAATTTTTTGCTGAGGAACAAAATATTCTTAATCCAAAAATTAGTAGCCATACTAAAACAAATTTAAAAAAAAATAGTACTAAGTCATGTTAAATCCAATGAAATACTCCCTCCATCCCAAAATTTTTGTCTTAGATTTGTCTAAATACGGATGTATCAAGTCACATTTTGGTGTTAGATACATCCGTATGTAGACTAATCTAAGACAAGAATCTTGGGATGGTGGGAGTATAAAATATCAGTGAAGAACCAGCCCGAAAAAAGAAACTAATTTCCTATTTGCTATATTTTTTTTTGGAATTTTCAACCCCTTTGATATTACTTTTAACAGACACTGACTATACTCTTTAGCCAGGCCGGAATGCATCCCTCCTTGTCTTGAAAGATTTGCAGCCCAGTAAGTCAAAGAAAACAAATAGGCCTAGCTTGGGTATTCTTCAAAAAAAAATATTGGGCTACCTATTTTCCCAAAGAAAAAACTGCTGGGCTGGTCATGTTGTTAGACGGGCCACAGAGACCGTACAACCCAGTTTATAGCCTGCTCCTTCGAATTACTACTCAAAAAAACGTTAATTGACTATACGATGAAGATGATGTGGGTCCCAGATATCATCAGGGTGGATTAGAGTAAAAAACAAGGGGTGCATCTGAGTAGTAAAAGAGGCGCTTGCTTGTGTTTGGGAGTGGACCCGGTGGGTCGGTACTGTCATACTCACAACTACAATCCTCTGCCGATTCACTATGTTGACAGGGCCGGACGGCGCACCAAGGCGAAGGATAAAGTGCTGTCGCCAATGTGCTGGGCTGGGTTGGACATTCTTATTCAAAAATAAAAATGGACCAGAACTATTTACGACGTTGACTACGATTTGAATGGGTCCGCTAGTTGCAGGAAGAAAATGCTGGGAGAAAGAAGACTGGTCGCTACCTTTGCCTAATAATAATATCGACTGAATGTAACGACACCGTCATAGGAAATAATACCCTCCTGTTAAATCGTGAATTTAAAGAACTAGTGCATGAGCATTTAGCTTTATTTATTTATTTACTTATTTATGTTTAGGGGACCATGAGCATGTACATGGGATGGATTCATGTGAGAGCCTCCCTTCCAGTTAATTATGGGCTTCTCTATTGGTTCTTCATCAGTGGGCTGCATGTTATCAACAAGTAGAAAATGTGTTCCGTACCAAAAATAGTATGCGCTACGTGCGGTATGGGGAACTAAAGGATCGGACCGTGCAACAACTTTCAAAACATTGTGTTTATCGTTCTAACAACACATTTATTCAACCAACAGACGAAATATACTATTGATTGTACATTGAAAACAGTAGTAGCAGCAACCAGGGCTGGGGTGCAACAAAAGCAGTAAGCAGGACAGAAGATTAAAGACGCATCTCTCTCTTCCAAACCAAACATCAGCAATCCTTACAAAAGGGCTACCAAAAAAGAACAAGTGTATGCATCAAACTAAATAAAGATCCCACTACATCAAGTGTACGCATCTAACTAACTGGCTCAGTTATACGTTACTATTTATTAAGCTATGGAGATTGGCTGATGGCTTGAACCAGATGGGTGCCCGACGGGGGAAACTCCAGCCAGCAGGTCAAAGTTTGATACTTGCGACCCTCTCTCCTACTTTGGACTGTAGAGCGTGGCGGCATATATCAGGGTATGGTGCATGCAGAGACGCATGATACGCTGTGTACACACAGTTTTGCCTGATGAACGAAACCATGCTGCCATCATGATCCTTGCCGTCGGTTATCTCCTGGTTAATCGGATAATTCAGTTCGAGAAACAGAGAGCGTGTACCAAGGCTACTTACGAGCCTTCAGTCAAAAATTCTTAAAGGCCCAGAGAAGTTGAGATTCTGCTCAAAGACCTTGTAGTGACTGTGATTGTATTTCGCGAAACAACACGTCCGGTACGTGCGAACGGTCATCAATCGTTCGTCGTCGTTTGATCGAGCCAGGAACCACCTGCAACTGCCATGCCACTTTTCTTTGAAAGGTTCTGGGATTGGGACGGGTAGGGACACCAGGCGGCCTACAACATCATATCAAGTTGAAGTCAAATAAAAAGGGCTCTTAATGTAGTCAATCTTAAGAACAACATGTTATGAGCATGAGTATTTTTTAGTAAATGTTGACAATAATATAAGCAAGCCATCACGATATCATAGGAAAGTAACATACTGCTGTAACAACCATTTGTAGCGATGACTGGAGTAGGCCAACAATACGTCCATCCATAGAAGGAGTCGACAACTTAAATGAAGCCCTTGTGTTCAATGGCATCAGAGAACCACGGAGGATGTATGATCCTGCGATGGACGTGTAGATTTATCCACTTAACGCAGTGACCTGTCAGATAGGCGAGACCGCGGTTGAAGAACACAATTAGCCCAAAGTCTTTATAATTCACAGATCTTGTGGGCACTTGGCAGATTACAACCTCGAGCAAATCAAACTTGGTATCATGTTGGCTACTGTAAGATTCTGAGTATTCTGGGTCGCGGTGCCAAAGCAGTGCAGTGTTAATCGAAGGAAGGGGGATCAATCGCCGGGTGTAGACCTCCACGAGCATCCAGCTGCCGCGACCGTCGATGAGCACCATCCAAGACGTGTTTATGCCGACCCAGTACATACCGTTAATGTAGTTGAGGGTGGTGAGGATCGGATCACAGTCAAGGGGGTTGATTCTCGCCACCCTACGATTGTTATGCTGCATGACATGCCGTTTCTGAAGATCAGGCGGCATCAGCAAGCAAGGAGCTGGCTTAAAAAGCTCCGTCCTGAGGGCTTTAGTAAATGGTACATCCCCGATGAGCACGTGGCGAGCAGCATGGTACTGAGATTGTCCACACGCGAATCAATGAGCTTGATTACCTATGTGGGGAGCGAATTCTAGCCACTCTTTTAGCAGACGTTGCTCGGTTCTGCCATTGTTAGTGCTTGGGTTTCGGATGAGGAGGGGAGGCGCCTTAGCGGGGATGGAAGATTGGACAAGATTATGTGCGGACAAAGATGGAGAAGAGAATATGTGCCGCGAGAAGTGGACAGGTGATGATGACTACAACCCGTTGCTTGACTTACGAGACACATACCAGCAGCATAGGATCATATCGATGTCAGACAACTTGCTTGAGTGATCAAAGTACTGGCACTCCCTACAGTACCTACTACTATGCCCTAACTTGCTTGAGTAGAGTAGTAGTGGAGTAGGACTCTGCTCTACTACTAGCACCGAATGAGTAGTATATTCTAATCTAAAATAGTTACAAACTTCAATGCCTGAGCATGGAACGATTACGAACCGCCATCGGTGCTAAATCCAATCCCCAGCAAACGTTCCCTGGGAGACATGGCAGTTGCAAACGCCCGCGACGCAGTTACAGTATGTGTGTAAAGGGTGGCGGTTTTGTCAAATACTATGGCTTAAAAACAGGCCATCATCGGATGGAAATCTGACGGTTACGTGGGATTCGCCAGGATTGAGCTCGTGGCGAACAATCGCCAGATATCATTACTAAAAAAGGTTAAAACACCCGGGGCTATAACTTGCACCGGCTGACCACTAACAATGATACTAACATAGTTGTAAAATGGTCAAAGACCGTGTCTACGTAGTGTTTGGAATTATATGCAAAAAAATTAGCAAGTAGCCCCTGCATTGCACGGAACATCAAGATGCATTTTTTTACAATACACCTGTTGTGATTGACCCACGAAGGAGTAATCCCATTTGTAAAAACTAATAATATCTCAAGAATTTTATCGGAAAATGGTATCTCGGCCATTTCATCGAAAAATGATATCTCGAGAAGATGATAGATAAGGTGAGGAGGAGTGGGGCGTGGTGGTGACTGGTGGTCGGACTGCGCGGAGGCATGGGGATGGATGGTGATGGCAGCGGCCACCATGCCAGATTATTCCAGAGACTTCCTTTTTTAATTGCTCAGCAATGAGGTTGTGGGAGATATGGATGAATGAGGCAAGGCCTTATATGTAAACTAGATGACACCCCGCGTGTTGCAGCGAGACTTTGTAGTTTTCATGAGCAGATTGAAACAAAATTATATATTGTATGAATGAAAATAAAATAGGGCTTGAAATGCTGAACAATATATTTATATTTGAAATGTTGATGTTAGAATATTGATATTTACATTGGAAATGTTGAACTAATATATTTCTGCACAAACATAAAGAGATTTATGAGTAATGTGCACTTATCAATAACATGCACAAATTCCTTGCCCCAACTATCTATATTGGCTTGTAGCAGCATTGAAGTAATTCTAGTACACTTGGTTAGCGTATAGTCGCTTCAAATGAAGCATTTGTTCACCTACAAAAACATTCAAATTCGTATGGTCAAATCTTAACTAGAATAGTGAACTATGGACATAATAATTAACTATGGGCAGACGATACATGTAAAGCAAACCTGAACAGTCAGCTAAGATATATATTCCAAACATTGAGAGAGGCTGCATCATGAATGACATACATTGATATGGTTCTTTAGATTGCTAAGGAAGAAGTACTGTACATATTAGACGTAGGATTTGTGGGAACTGGCTCAACCCTCTAGGGGTGGCCTATCTCATGTATATATAATGATACACAATATACAGGTTACACAGTTGGACTACGTTACAAAGTCTAACACCCTCCCTCAATCTCAACTCACTCCTGATGCATCTAGGAGGTTGAGATTGCGCCTACAGACCTCAAACATGGGAGAAGGCAGAGGCTTGATGAAGATGTCGGCAAGTTGATCCTTTGAGGAGATAAACTTGATCTGTAGTAGCTTCTGTGCAACACGTTCCCTCACAAAATGATAGTCAATCTCAATGTGCTTGGTTCGTGCATGGAACGCCGGGTTTGTCGAAAGAAACGTAGCACCGATGTTGTCACACCAAAGAACTGGAGGATGTGACTGGGAGATTCCCAGTTCTCGAAGCAGAGACTCAATCCAGATAAGCTCAGCAGTCGCATTGGCAACTGCTTTGTACTCAGCCTCAGTGCTGCTGCGAGAAACAGTGGCCTGCTTGCGTGCACTCCAGGCGACCAAATTAGGACCCAGAAATACAGCATGTCCACCCGTGGATCGCCTGTCATCTGGACACCCAGCCCAATCAGCATCTGAGAATGCAGAGAGAACAGTAGAGGAACTGGGTCGCAGGTGAAGACCATAGGAGACCGTGAGACGCACATAATGAAGAATGCGCTTCACAGCAGACCAGTGCGCATCTGTAGGAGCATGAAGATACTGACATACCCTATTGATCGCAAAAGAAAGATCAGGATGAGTGATAGTCAGATACTGCAAACCACCAACAATACTCTGATACTCCGTAGCATCCGTCGAAGAAAGAGGAGAACCAGCAGTGGCCGAGAGCTTATCCGTAGAGGACATGGGCATGGATGATGGCTTACACTTGAGCATACCAGCACGGCGCAAGAGATCAAGAGAGTACTTTTTCTGAGTGAGAGCCAAGCTGCCACGAGACTAATGTGCAACCTCAATGCCCAGAAAGAAGTGTATCTGTCCCAAGTCTTTAACCGCAAAATCTCTGCCAAGAGCAGTCACAAGAGCATCAGCAGCCGTCGCAGAAGAACTGACCAGAATAATATCATCCACGTACACAAGCAAATACACAGTCAGACTGGGGCGCTGAAATAAGAATAGCGAGCTGTCGGCTGTCGACGGAACGAATCCATGAGTACGAAGAGCCGAAGCGAGACGAGCATGCCAGGCACGAGGTGCCTGTTTTAGTCCATAGAGCGCCTTCGTCAAACGACAGAGATGATGAGGCTGATCTGGATCAACAAATCCTGGCGGCTGCCTGATGTAAACCTCCTCTTCAAGCAACCCATGGAGAAAAGCATTCTGCACATCGAGCTGTCGGAGAGACCAACCACGAGAGACCGCAAGAGATAAAAGAAGCCGGATGGTAGTAGGCTTAACCACCGGCCTGAATGTGTCCTCGTAGTCCAGACCCTGTCGCTGTTTGAATCCTCTAGCCAAAAGACGCGCCTTGTAGCGCTCAATAGACCCGTCTGCATGTCTCTTGACTTTGAAAACCCACTTCGAATCAATGATGTTGACACGAGGCGAAGGAGGAACCAATGTCCATGTCTCATTATGCAGAAGAGCATGGTACTCTTGCTCCATAGCTGCTCGCCAGTGAGGGATATGTTGGAAATATGCCCTAGAGGCAATAATAAAAGTGTTATTATTATATTTCTTTGTTCATGATAATAGTCTTTTATTCATGCTATAACTGTATTATCCGGAAATCGTAATACACGTGTGAATACATAGACCACAATATGTCCCTAGTGAGCCTCTAGTTGACTAGCTCATTGTGATCAACAGATAGTCATGGTTCCCTGGCTATGGACATTGGATGTCGTTGATAACAGGATCACATCATTAGGAGAATGATGTGATGGACAAGACCCAATCCTAAGCCTAGCACAAAGATCGTGTAGTTCGTATGCTAAAGCTTTTCTAATGTCAAGTATCTTTTCCTTAGACCATGAGATTGTGCAAGTCCCGGATACCGTAGGAATGCTTTGGGTGTATCAAACGTCACAACATAACTGGGTGGCTATAAAGGTGCATTACAGGTATCTCCGAAAGTGTCTGTTGGGTTGGCACGAATCGAGACTGGGATTTGTCACTCCGTGTAAACGGAGAGGTATCTCTGGGCCCACTCGGTAGGACATCATCATAATGTGCACAATGTGACCAAGGGGTTGATCACGGGATGATGTGTTACGGAAACGAGTAAAGAGACTTGCCGGTAACGAGATTGAACAAGGTATCGGTATACCGACGATCGAATCTCGGGCAAGTATAATACCGCTAGACAAAGGGAATTGTATACGGGATCGATTGAGTCCTTGACATCGTGGTTCATCCGATGAGATCATCGTGGAACATGTGGGAGCCAACATGGGTATCCAGATCCCGCTGTTGGTTATTGACCGGAGAACGTCTCGGTCATGTCTACATGTCTCCCGAACCCGTAGGGTCTACACACTTAAGGTTCGATGACGCTAGGGTTATAAAGGAAGTTTGTATGTGGTTACCGAATGTTGTTCGGAGTCCCGGATGAGATCCCGGACGTCACGAGGAGTTCCGGAATGGTCCGGAGGTAAAGATTTATATATGGAAAGTTGTTGTTCGGGTTCCGAAAAAAGTTCGGGTTTTTTCGGTATTGTACCGGGAAGCTTCCAGAAGGTTCCGGAGGATTCCGGAGGGGTCCGGAGGTCCAGAAATTGTTCCACCATGTCCAATACAGCAGCATGGGCTGTAAGGGGGCGCCCTAGCCTTAATGGGCCAGGGGAACCAGCCCCCCAAGGCCCATGCGCATGGGAAGGGGGAAACCCTAAAGGGGGAGGCCTCCACTTGACTTGGGAGGCACTCCTCCCCCCTTGGCCGCACCCCTTGGGGTGGGATACCCTAAAGGGGGCACAGCTCCCTCTCCCCCTATATATATTGGAGGTTTTGGAGCAGCCCCATAGATGAGAACTTCTTCTCTTGGTGCAGCCCTGCCTCTCCCTCCTCCTCCTCTCCTCCTCCTCTCCCATGGTGCTTGGCGAAGCCCTGCGGGATTGCCACGCTCCTCCACCACCACCACGCCGTTGTGCTGCTGCTGGATGGAGTCTTCCTCAACCTCTCCCTCTCTCCTTGCTGGATCAAGGCGTGGGAGACGTCACCGGGCTGTACGTGTGTTGAACGCGGAGGTGCCGTCCGTTCGGCACTAGGATCTCCAGTGATTTGGATCACGACGAGTACGACTCCTTCAACCCCGTTCTCATGAACGCTTCCGCTTAGCGATCTACAAGGGTATGTAGATGCACTCTCCTTCCCCTCGTTGCTAGTCTCTCCGTAGATTGATCTTAGTGATGCGTAGAAAATTTTGAATTTCTGCTACGTTCCCCAACAGTGGCATCATGAGCTAGGTCTATTGTGTAGATTCTTTGCACGAGTAGAACACAAAGTAGTTGTGGGCGTTGATTTTGTTCAATATGCTTACTGTTACTAGTCCAATCTTGTTTCGACGGTATTTTGGGATGAAGCGGCCCGGACCGACCTTACACGTACTCTTACGTGAGACAGGTTCCACCGATTGACATGCACTTGGTGCATAAGGTGGCTAGCGGGTGCCAGTCTCTCCCACTTTAGTCGGAACGGATTCGATGAAAAGGGTCCTTATGAAGGGTAAATAGCAATTGGCATATCACGTTGTGGTTTTGCGTAGGTAAGAAACGTTCTTGCTAGAAACCCATAGCAGCCACGTAAAACATGCAAACAACAATTAGAGGACGTCTAACTTGTTTTTGCAGGGTATGCTATGTGATGTGATATGGCCAAGAAGAATGTGATGAATGATATGTGATGTATGAGATTGATCATGTTCTTGTAATAGGATTCACGACTTGCATGTCGATGAGTATGACAACCGGCAGGAGCCATAGGAGTTGTCTTTATTTATTGTATGACCTGCGTGTCATTGAACAACGCCATGTAATTACTTTACTTTATTGCTAACCGGTAGCCATAGTAGTAGAAGTAATAGTTGGCGAGACAACTTCATGAAGACACGATGATGGAGATCATGATGATGGAGATCATGGTGTCATGCCGGTGACGATGATGATCATGGAGCCCCGAAGATGGAGATCAAAAGGAGCAAAATGATATTGGCCATATCATGTCACTACTCTATTTGATTGCATGTGATGTTTATCATGTTTATGCATCTTGTTTACTTAGAACGACGGTAGTAAATAAGATGATCCCTTACAACAATTTCAAGAAGTGTTCTCCCCTAACTGTGCACCGTTGCTACAGTTCGTCGTTTCGAAGCACCACGTGATGATCGGGTGTGATAGATCCTTACGTTCACATACAACGGGTGTAAGACAGATTTACACACGCGAAAACACTTAGGGTTAACTTGACGAGCCTAGCATGTACAGACATGGCCTCGGAACACGGAGACCGAAAGGTCGAGCATGAGTCGTATAGTAGATACGATCAACATGAAGATGTTCACCGATGATGACTAGTCCGTCTCACGTGATGATCGGACACGGCCTAGTTGACTCGGATCATGTAATCACTTAGATGACCAGAGGGATGTCTATCTGAGTGGGAGTTCATAAGATGAACTTAATTATCCTGAACATAGTCAAAAGACCTTTTGCAAATTATGTCGTAAGCTCGCGCTTTAGTTCCACTGTTTAGATATGTTCCTAGAGAAAATATAGTTGAAAGTTGATAGTAGCGATTATGCGATCAGTAGAAAGCTTATGTCCTTAATGCACCGCTCAGTGTGCTGAACCCCAAACGTCGTTTGTGGATGTTGTGAACATCGGACATACACGTTTTGATAACTACGTGATAGTTCAGTTAAATGGTTTAAGTAGAGGCACGAAAGACGTTTTCGAAATGTCGCAGAACATATGAGATGTTTCGAGGGCTGAAATTAGGATTTCAGGCTCGTGCCCACGTCAAGAGGTATGAGACCTCCGACGATTTTCTTAGCCTGCAAACTAAGGGAGAAAAGCTCAATCGTTGAGCTTGTGCTCAGATTGTCTGAGTGCAACAATCACTTGAATCGAGTGGGAGTTGATCCTCCAGATGAGATAGTGATGTTTCCCCAAAGTCATTGCCACCAAGCTGTTAGAGCTTCGTGATGAACTATAACATATCAGGGATAGATATGATGATCCTTCAAATATTCGTGATGTTTGACACCGCGAAAGTAGAAATCAAGAAGGAGCATCAATTGTTGATGGTTGGTGAAACCACTAGTTTCAAGAAGGGCAAGGGAACAAAGGGATACTTCATGAAACGACAAATCAGCTGCTGCTCTAGTGAAAAAACCCAAGGTTGAACCCAAACCCGAGACTAAGTGCTTCTGTAATAAGGGAAACAACCACTGGAGCAGAATTACCCTAGATACTTGGTAGATGAGAAGGCTGGCAAGGTCGATAGAAGTATATTGGATATACATTATGTTAATGTGTACTTTACTAGTACTCCTAGTAGCACCAGGGTATTAGATAACGGTTCGGTTGCTAAGTGTTAGTAACTCGAAATAAAAGAGCTACGGAATAAACGGAGACTAGCTAAAGGTGAGCTGACGATATGTGTTGAAAGTGTTTTCAAGTTTGATGTGATCAAACATCGCACGCTCCCTCTACCATCAAGATTAGTATTAAACCTAAATAATTGTCATTTGGTGTTTGCGTTGAGCATAGACATGATTGGATTATGTCTATCGCAATACGATTATTCATTTAAGGAGAATAATGGTTACTCTATTTATGTGAATAATACCTTCAGTGGTCTTGCACCTAAAGGAATGGTTTATTGAATCTCGATCATAGTGATACACATTTTCATGCCAAAAGATATAAGATAGCAATGATAGTACCACTTACTTGTGGCACTGCCACGTAAGTCATATCGGTATAAAATGCATGAAGAAGCTCCATGTTGATGGATCTTTGGACTCACTCATTTTTGAAAAGTTTGAGACATGCGAACCATGTCTATTGGTGTATATGCATGAAGAAACTCCATGCAAATGGACCGTTTGAACTCACTTGATTTTGATTCACTTGAGACATGCAAATCATACCACATGGGCAAGATGACTGAAAGCCTCGTTTTAGTAAGACGGAACAAGATAGCAACTCGTTGGAAGTAACACATTTTGATGTGTGCAGTCCAATGAGTGCTGAGGCATGCAGTGAATATCGTTATGTTCTTACTTCACAGATGATTCGATTAGATGTTGAGAATATTTTCTTGATGAAACACAAGTCTGAATTATTGAATGGTTCAAGTAATTTCAGAGTGAAGTAGAAGATCATTGTGACAAGAGGATAAAATGTCTATGATATGATCATAGAGATGAATATCTGAGTTACGAGCTTTGGCACACAATTAAGACATTGTGGAAATTGTTTCGCAATTAATACCGCCTGGAACACCATAGTGTGATGGTGTGTCCGAACATCATAGTTGCACCCTATTGGATATGGTGCGTACCATGATGTCTCTTATCGAATTACCACTATTGTTCATGGGTTAGGGATTAGAGACAACCACATTCACTTTAAATAGGGCACCACGTAATTCCGTTGAGACGACACCGTTTGAATTATGGTTTAGAGAAACCTAAGTTGTCGTTTCTTAAAGGTTTGGGGCTGCGACGCTTATATGTGAAAAAGTTTCAGGATTGATAAGCTCGAACCCAAAGCGGATAAAATGCATCTTCATAGGACACCCAAAACAGTTGGGTATACCTCCTAATTCAGATCCGAAAGCAATATGAATTGTTTCTTGAATTGGGTCCTTTCTCGAGGAAAGGTTTCTCTCGAAAGAGTTGAGTGGGAGGATGGTGGAGACTTGATATGGTTACTGAACCATCACTTCAGCCAATGTGTATCAGGGCACAGGAAGTTGTTCATGTAGCACCTACACCAATTGAAGTAGAAGCTTATGATAGTGATCATGAAGTTTTGGATCAAGTCACTACCATACCTCGTAGGGTGACAAGGATGCGTACCACTTCAGAGTGGTACGGTAATCCTGTCTTGAAGGTCATGTTGCTAGACAATAATGAACCTACGAGCTATGGAGAAGCGATGGTGGGCCCAAATTCTGACAAATGGTTAGAAGCCATGAAATCCGAGATAGTATCCATATATCAGAACAAAGCATGGACTGTGATGGACTTGCCCGATGATCGGCAAGCCATTGAGATAAATGGATCTTTAAGAAGAAGATGGACGTGGACGGTAATGTCACCGTCTATGAAGCTCGACTTGTGGCGAAGAGTTTTTCACAAGTTCAAGGAGTTGACTACGATGAGATTTTCTCATCCGTAGCGATGCTTAAGTCCGTCGGAATCATGTTAGCATAAGCTGCATTTATGAAATCTGGTAGATGGATGTCAAAACGAGTTTCCTTACCAGTTTTCGTAAGGAAAGGTTGTATGCGATACAATCAGAAAGGTTTTGTCGATCCTAAGGATGCTAAAAGGTATGCTAGCTCCAGCGATCCTTCTATGGACTGGAGTAAGCATCTCGGAGTTGGGATGTGCGCTTTGATGAGATGATCAAAGATTTTGGGTTTATACAAAGTTCATGAGAAACTTGTATTTCCAAAGAAGTGAGTGGGAGCACTATAGAATTTCTGATGAGTATATGTTGTTGACATATTGATGATCAGAAATGATGTAGAATTTCTAGAAAGCATATAGGGTTATTTGAAAGGAGTTTTTCAATAGAAAACCTGGATTAAGCTACTTGAACATTGAGCATGAAGATCTATGAGGATGGATCAAAACGCTTAATGGTACTTCAAATGAGCACATACCTTGACATGATCTTGAAGGTGTTCAAGATGGATCAGTCAAAGAAAAAGTTCTTGCCTGAGTTATAAGGTACGAAGTTAAGACTTAAAGCTCGACCATGGCAGAATAGAGAGAAAGGACGAAGGTCGTCTCCTATGCTTAAGACATAGGCTCTACAGTATGCTATGTTGTGTACCGCACCTAAAGTGTGCCTTGCCATGAGTCAGTCAAGGGGTACAAGAGTGATTCAAGAATAGATCACAGGACAGCGGTCAAAGTTATCCTTAGTAACTAGTGGACTAAGGAATTTTCTCGATTATGGAGGTGGTAAAAGAGTTCGTCATAAAGGGTTACGTCGATGCAAGCTTAACACCTATCCGGATAGCTCTGAGTAGAGATACCGGATACGTATAATGGAGCAACAATTTAGAATAGCTCCAGGTGGAACAGTTATTTGGAATGGCTCCAAATAGAACGTGGTAGCTACATCTAGGAGATGACATAGAGATTTGTAAAGCACACACGGATCTGAAAGGTTCAGACCCGTTGACTAAAAACCTCTCTCACAAGCAACATGATCAAACCCAAAACTCTTGGATGTTGGTCACATGGTGATGTGACCTGTCAGTGTTAATCACATGGTGATGTGAACTAGATTATTGACTCTAGTGCAAGTGGGAGAATGTTGGAAATATGCCCTAGAGGCAATAATAAAAGTGTTATTATTATATTTCTTTGTTCATGATAATAGTCTTTTATTCATGCTATAACTGTATTATCCGGAAATCGTAATACACGTGTGAATACATAGACCACAATATGTCCCTAGTGAGCCTCTAGTTGACTAGCTCGTTGTGATCAACAGATAGTCATGGTTTCCTGGTTATGGACATTGGATGTCGTTGATAACGGGATCACATCATTAGGAGAATGATGTGATGGACAAGACCCAATCCTAAGCCTACCACAAAGATCGTGTAGTTCGTACGCTAAAGCTTTTCTAATGTCAAGTATCTTTTCCTTAGACCATGAGATTGTGCAACTCCCGGATACCGTAGGAATGCTTTGGGTGTATCAAACGTCACAACGTAACTGGGTGGCTATAAAGGTGCATTACAGGTATCTCCGAAAGTGTCTGTTGGGTTGGCACGAATCAAGACTGGGATTTGTCACTCCGTGTAAACGGAGAGGTATCTCTGGGCCCACTCGGTAGGACATCATCATAATGTGCACAATGTGACCAAGGGGTTGATCACGGGATGATGTGTTACGGAAACGAGTAAAGAGACTTGCCGGTAACGAGATTGAACAAGGTATCGGTATACCGACGATCGAATCTCGGGCAAGTATAATACCGCTAGACAAAGGGAATTGTATACGGGATCGCTTGAGTCCTTGACATCGTGGTTCATCCGATGAGATCATCGTGGAACATGTGGGAGCCAACATGGGTATCCAGATCCCGCTGTTGGTTATTGACCGGAGAACGTCTCGGTCATGTCTACATGTCTCCCGAACCCGTAGGGTCTACACACTTAAGGTTCGATGACGCTTGGGTTATAAAGGAAGTTTGTATATGGTTACCGAATGTTGTTCGGAGTCCCGGATGAGATCCCGGACGTCACGAGGAGTTCCGGAATGGTCCGGAGGTAAAGATTTATATATGGAAAGTTGTTGTTCGGGTTCCGGAAAAAGTTCGGGTTTTTTCGGTATTGTACCGGGAAGCTTCCATAAGGTTCCGGAGGATTCCGGAGGGGTCCGGAGGTCCAGAAATTGTTCCACCACGTCCAATACAGCAGCATGGGCTGTAAGGGGGCGCCCTAGCCTTAATGGGCCAGGGGAACCAGCCCCCCAAGGCCCATGCGCATGGGAAGGGGGAAACCCTAAAGGGGGAGGCCTCCACTTGACTTGGGAGGCACTCCTCCCCCCTTGGCCGCACCCCTTGGGGTGGGAAACCCTAAAGGGGGCGCAGCCCCCTCTCCCCCTATATATATTGGAGGTTTTGGAGCAGCCCCATAGATGAGAACTTCTTCTCTTGGTGCAGCCCTTCCTCTCCCTCCTCCTCCTCTCCTCCTCCTCTCGCATGGTGCTTGGCGAAGCCCTGCGGGATTGCCACGCTCCTCCACCACCACCACCACGCTGTTGTGCTGCTGCTGGATGGAGTCTTCCTCAACCTCTCCCTCTCTCCTTGCTGGATCAAGGCGTGGGAGACGTCACCGGGCTGTACGTGTGTTGAACGCGGAGGTGCCGTCCGTTCGGCACTAGGATCTCCAGTGATTTGGATCACGACGAGTACGACTCCTTTAACCCCGTTCTCATGAACGCTTCCGCTTAGCGATCTACAAGGGTATGTAGATGCACTCTCCTTCCCCTCGTTGCTAGTCTCTCCATAGATTGATCTTGGTGATGCGTAGAAAATTTTGAATTTCTGCTACGTTCCCCAACAGGATGCTCATAGCAACCTCATAGTGACGTGGTTCATCAGTGGGATCTGCAACAGAATGAGCAAGGCAGGCAACCAGATATGTAACCGTACCATCATGACGCTGCTTGGGTTGGACAATACCACTGCGGCTGCGTGTATGCGCGCGTTGTGGTGCAACAAGAACAGGAGCCGGCGGTGCCAACATAGTGGAGGATGGCGGGAGATCGGGCGACGGGAGCCCAGGCGAAGACTCGGGCGAGTCGTCAGTAGGCCCGGCCGACCCAGGTGAAGGGGGCGGCAGGGATGGATTGGCGGGTGACGACGGAGGCGAGGCCTCACGTGCAGGCATGGATGGAGGCGGAGACTGCTGGAGCCGCCCCAGAGAGGGCGTCGGTGTGGCGGGCCGTGCTTCATCCGTCGTGGGCCACTACCCGACTGGGGGGGACGGCGCCTCGGATGACACCGGCCCGATGTCGGAGGCCAGCGCCGGTCCAGTTGCATGGACAGGCACAGCGCCAGAGGCAGGGTCGATGACGGGTGCATGCACGTGCATTGATCGATCAACATGCGCGACGGGAGTTGTATCCGGAAGAAGTTCCAAGCGAGCACCTCCAATACCTGCACCATGGTTAGGTAACAACACAGGCGAATATGCAACATCTTCAAATTGGCCAAGCATAAGAGGAGATGAATGCATAGATGGTGGTGTGGCAGGTTGGTGCGGCATGGAGGAAAAGGGAAAGACGTTCTCATCAAAGACAACATCACGAGATATATAGACACGATTTGTTGGCACATGGAGGCACTTATAGCCTTTATGGAGAGAGCTATAACCTAGAAACACACATTTCTTAGACCGAAATTCAAGCTTTCTAGAATTATATGGACGAAGATGGGGCCAACAAGCGCACCCGAACACCTTAAAGAAGGTATAATTAGGAATTTCATGTGAAAGGAGTTCAATAGGAGTTTTCATATTAATGACACGCGTAGGTAGCCGGTTAATAAGAAAACATGCTGTAGCAAAAGCATCACTCCAAAAACGAAAAGGGACGGATGCATGAGCCAGGAGTGTGAGTCCGGTCTCAACTATATGTCGATGCTTGCGCTCAACCGCACCGTTCTGCTGATGTGTATGAGGACATGATAAACGATGAGAGATCCCAAGCTTATGAAAGAAAGAATTGAGGTTGCGATATTCGCCCCCCCCCCAATCAGACTAAACATGAATAATCTTATGCTTGAGAAGATGTTCTACATGCACTTGAAACTGAATGAATATATCAAACACATCAGATTTGCGCTTAAGAAGATAAAGCCAGGTAAAGCGACTATAGGCATCAATAAAGCTAACATAATAGTTGTGACCACTCACAGAAGTTTGAGCGGGACCCCACACATCAGAGAACACAAGTTCAAGAGGACTCGTTACTTGACGAGTAGAGGAAACAAATGGTAACTGATGACTTTTGCCTTGTTGACAGGCATCACACACGGACATCTCCTTATTACTAGACTCAATAGGCAGCTCATGATGGTGAAGTATATGACGAACTATGGGAGTGGTAGGGTGACGAAGGCGAGAGTGCCACTGGGACGACGACACACGAACACCACTGAAGACGCGCGGGGCGGATGGATCCTCCAAGCGGTATAAGCCATGGCTGAGACGACCACTAAGCAGAATTTCCCGGGTGGCTCGGTCCTTAACAAAAAGATCAAACGGGTGAAATTCACATAGGACATTGTTATCAAGAGTGAGTTTGGGAACAGATAACAGATTAAGAGTCACCGAGGGGACCCGTAAAATATTACGAAGATGAAGCTGCCTAGATGGATGACTAGTTAAGAGAGATGCTTGACCAACGTGAGAGATGGGCATACCTACACCGTTGGCGGTGTGAACCTTGTCGTGACCGTAGTATGGCTGAGAGGTGGACAGCTTGGTGAGCTCGTTCGTCATATGATTCGTGGCGCCAGTGTCCATATACCATGCAGGATCAATCGGATAGGATGGTGTGTAGCCAGGGTCGACGCGTGTATCCTTGCTCTTGGCGGCAACATGAGTAGCAGGAGGGCCGAAATCCGCCATGGCAAACTGTCGCTCATTACCTTTGCCATCATTACCAATGCCGAGGAAGCTCCGCTGAAACCTCTTGTGGCACTTGGAGGCAACATGCCTCTCACGCCCACATAGTTGACAGCGTACCGGGCCTCCGCCCGAGGGTGGCGCTGTCGGGGTGGTGACGCGGGCAGGCGGCATGGACGCAGGGGGGCGCTGGCCTCGCGAGGCCCAGAACGCCGCGGGCTGGTCGGCGATGGTGTTGGTGGCGCGGCGAGCTTCAATGCGTTGCTCGGTGAAAAGCAGCCGGGAGAAGAGCTCATGCGGCGAAAGTGGCGGCTTGGCGTTGTGGACAGCCTCGGCGAGGTTGTCATAGTCTGCATCAAGACCCTTAATAACATAGCCGGCGAACTCCTCATCACTCAATGGTCGACCGATAGAGGTCAGTGTATCTGCCAAGACCTTGAGTTTGTTGAAGTATGTTGTGGCCGAGGAATCCAGTTTCTTGACATCATCAAGCTTGCTGCGAAGAGCCATCGAGTGGGCGGTGGAGTTCTGGGCAAACGCATGTTCCAGAGTCGTCCACGCATCCAAGGAGGAGGCAGCAAAGAGGCAAAGGCCAGCGACCCCGTCTCCAAGGGAACCCTGGATGGCAGAGAGGATCGCTTGGTCCTGTTGTACCCACAGACGGTGCGCCGGGTTGATGGTCGGGCCATGGAAGGTGTCAATTACCTGCGGCGTCACGGCAGGGATCCATCGACATAACCAAGGAGGGAGCGGCTGCGGAGCAGCGGTAGAACCTTGGCACGTCAAAACAAATAGTTGTCCGGCGTGAGACGAATCGTGATGAGATTGTCGAAGTGGAACGGCCCGGGGATCACAGCGGCGTCGGTAGCAGCTACCACAGGAACCGCCGGGACTGCAGGTGGTCCACCCACACATGGATCGTCGGAGCCTCCCGAGGCCGCCGCCATGAGGGCGAGTGTCGGGGACGAGGCGGCGGACGAGGCGGCAGTGGACGCCGATGGCGCCACCATCGTGGCGGAGTAGGCCGCTGCGGTTGTCGGTGCAGGAGACGGCGGGATCGGGGCGGAGAAGAGCGAACCCACCGCCGTGGTGCCGAAGAAGTGCTGCATCGATGAGGCACCGACGCGAGCGGGGAGATTTAGGAGAGTAGCCAGCGATGCGGGGATCGTCCCGGAGCTGGCGGAGCTAGATGCGGAAGTGGACATGGCAGCGGCGGCGGCGGCGGCCCGAAGGACTAGGGCACGGCGGCGGCGGCGGCTGTGGTGAAGGTGGGTTAGGTCCTAGGTTTACGCTGATACCATATTAGACGTAAGATTTGTGGGAACTGGCTCAACCCTCTAGGGGTGGCCTATCTCATGTATATATAATGATACACAATATACAGGTTAGCAGTTGGACTACGTTACAAAGTCTAACAATACATAAATGGAACTAAATGTTATTTGCTTATACTGGCATGATAACTTCTTTTGAAAGGCTTATAGTTGTAGGTTGTACCTTTTTTAGAAATTTCCTACTTAGAAGATTTTATCTTTCTTATTCCTAGCAAAGCAACAATAAAAAGCTGGGTTGTACCTGGCATTCTTGATTCTTCGGAGAAACTGAAATGGGAGAATAGACTCTTCATATTTACTCAGAAATTTCTAACTTGGATGATTTTATCTTTATTATTCCTAGCAAAGCAACAATAAGAAGCTGGGCTGTACTTGACATTCTTGGCTCTTCAATGAAACTGAAATCCGAGAATAGACTCTTCATATATACTCAGAATATTTTGGTTCATAGACACAACACTAAGATTGCTGATGGATGGAAGCCACGTGATCTCTTAGGAAAGCGAGGGAGGATGGTGAGACAATGTGGGCTTCGTCAACTGTAATGAAAGTTTCAAATATGAACTATGCACGACATTCCATAGAGCTAGATCGCTCGACAATCTGATGTTATCTTTTCGTTTGTTTTGATAGTGTGCATGAAACTCCGGCCCTTCATGTGCCGTAACCATCCATGTTTCGTTGTTCTGATGTAGGGAATCAGATAGCACAATTTAACAATAATCTTGAAGAACAATCAATAAACGTGAATTGATGGGATGGCAAATGATGCAAACATTCACTCATCTGCAAACATAATTATAGAACACATGTGAAAAATAATAATCAATAATCGTATAGGACGGATCTCACAATAAGTAGCAAAATAGTATATCAGCAGGCGATAGGAACTCCAAATTTCTCCTAGCACTATAACTTGTATTAGATGAACATACATGAAGGAGGTAAATAAATAGCATGACATGGTAATTTGAGCGGTATAATCAAGGATTAAAGTAAGATAGTAGTTACCTTGCCACGGACAAACCCTCAGTGCAATCTCAGGAAAGATAGTAGTATGGTGTTGGCCAATGTCTATGATACGGCGTGCAAGAGAGACATGGATCTCTATGGTGAATGTGTTGGAGATGGCGGTACAACATCAACCAGGGAGCACGTCCACACCAACCTGGAGGCACCACGTCATGAAATGCTTCGTCAATGCTCAAGGAGTGTTGATTTGACGCCTCCTCCTAATTAATTCACTTTGACCGAAAAGAAATGTACTCCATAATTGGCGTTTGTGTGAAATCATGTATCATGGTAACCTTGTAGTACGCCTATCACACCACTAAATATGTATGAGACAAGAAAGAAAATATGTTGATTAACATCACAGAGCAAATTCACAATGGCCAGCCAAGAGCATGCTTCAAATCTGGCTCCACCCATGACCTTCACAGTCAAACAATATCACCACCGTGGCTACAACTCCATGTAATCAGAGATTCGAGCAATATGGCACTTGCAGCTTCTCACATATGTACTACTGTACTTTTTGATCAAACCGGTTTGGATGACGGTCAGGTAATAGGATATGTACTACTGTACTTTTTGATCAAACCGGTTTGGATGACGGTCAGGTAACCGGCTGGCTAAAAATAGATAGGTAAACTAATTTCCTATCCTATTACCTGACCGTCATCCAAACCGGTTGAAGATATCCCGAGCTACCATCTCCCAACAGATAGATCCAGTAACCAAATGCTCCCTGGCCTTCATCGGAGTGAGTAGCGACCACGAACGGATCACTACCGTAGCTCGGAAAATAACCTGCAAAAAATGAATCCGTGATGTTCTGTTAAAAACCAAATCATTTCTGCAAATCCAGATAGTCCACAGCAAAGCGCAAACTCCAACCCGAATATGTCTTGCTAAGTCAGGCTTAATCCCATTAAGCCAAGTCTCAAATAATGCGTTAACAGAAGTCGGTGGAGTAATATTAAAAGCAATGTGGACCGTCCGCCAAAGGACTTTGGCCAACGGGCAATCAAAAAAAAGTGCTTAATCAACGGGCAATGTGGTGTTTCGCATAGATGGTCGGATGGTGCTAGAAGCTTCCCCTCCATGGCTCCTCTTCGAGACATGTGCGTCGACAGCGGCGGCGGCTTCAATTCATCGTCTCCAACATCCTAATATTCTAATTGTTGTGGTAAGGACGGAAGTTTAAAGGGATTTATTTGGTGGAGAAGATGAATAGGATTTGGCGATGGAAACAAATGGGTGGAGGAATTAAATGGGGAGATGATCGGGTCGTATTAATACAGCGGTGGAAGAAATACAGTCGAGGGGAAATAATTGATTCCTCCATCATGTGGGTCGGGGGCAGCAGAAGGAAAACGCGGGGTCCTCCATCGTGTGGGCCAGGGATGCAGCGGAAGGAAAAGCACTGCGCGAGGAAAAACAGTGCCGCCTGCGGTTCAGCTGACCCGTCGGCCCCTCATGCATGTAAGCTGGTAACGGACACTGATGTGGTAGTGTATACAATGGTCAACCTATGGTGGGTCCCTCCTGTAAGCCGGTAACAAAATGCTGATGTGGCTAGGCTAATGATGTGGATAGGCTGCATGTCAAGAGAAATGAAATAATGTGGATGAACTATTTAGGTATTATAGATGTGGAGAGAGGTGCGTGTATATTTTGTAAAATTATCATAGTTTGTTTTCTATCCGTCAGGTATAGATCGGACAGTCTATATTATAATATGGTAGGCGCACCATCATCACCAACTCGGTTTTTTCTCTACTCCTACTCCTATAAAAGATTCAGTTGGTGATGATAGAGGTGAGGAGGAATGCTCAGCCGGGCGTGCAGCGAATGGTGCAGTACTATTCGATTTGTTATAAAAAACAAAGAAGGGTAGTAGAGATAGAGATAAGAGTAGAGATAGAGACTTAGGGAGGAGCACCATCTACTGCTTCGTGTGCTACTCCTGCGCTCCATTCGGCGGCCGCAACGTCCCCTACAACCACTCCCTCCTGCGCTCCATTCGGCGAGCGCTGTTGAAATTTGGGGAGCGCACTCTCGCGACTGCTAGCAGCAACGACTTCACCGACGATGACTTCTTCCCCGACCTCGGCAACCTCTTCCTCAACGACATGGGCGACAACCTCAACGCCAACGGTGCTGCTCCCGTTGCACCGTATGTGTTTCTGTCTTTCCTGTTCGAAATCGTGGTAGAATTCATGTTTCAACTCTGTATCCTAGATTCTATCTGTTCATCTACTATGCTAGTCCACATGATTAGTTTAATCTCTATTATAGCCGTCATGATTTATTTTGTGCTTATTCAGACTAAATCTCGTAGTAACTTGCTCATATATTCAACTGGCGCAACGTCCCTACAGCCACTCCCGTTTCATGGACGACCTGGTCGATGCCTCCAAGGAGCCCTTCGTCTACTACTATGAGTGCCCGATGCCATTTTGGGGCTCGCCGACGGACATCGTGCATCACCTCACGGATGCGTGCGTCGATCACTACTGGCCCTTGGCGAAGAACATCAAGTACGAGACGTTCTACCCGTTCACCTTGCCGGAGTCGCTGGAGGATCACCGCCTTCTGCTAGTCTCGGAGGAGGATGACATCGTCTTCTTCTTGATCGTGGGCACTGGCGAGGCCCGCGCAGGCCGCCGCCCTGTCTCTGTAGTGTGGGTCAGGGGCGACGCCGCTGATGCTGACACTGACACGAGGCCGATGCACGGGTGCATGCTCACTCTTACTACCCCTTAGAGGTACGTGGGCGGTGACACCGGCTCCATCATGCTGACTAGGACTGTGCCGAGCTGGGACCTTCCCGCCGATGTGGACATGGAAAACGCATGGTATGATTCCCCCCCCCCCCAACGCGGTGCATGGGGACTCCAAGGAGGTTCACCTGGATATATGCATTACCAAGTTATATGTTGATCATTAGTCTTTGCTCAATGTAATCCACTGTCTAAGCATGTGGAGACTTCCATGCATGATCTTGCTCTATTGGAGTATTGCGCATAAATAAAAGTGTATCCATTTATGGTTTAGTCTAGAATCTTCCATGTATGAATTTTTACTACAGTACTGGTGAAAGACTTACGATGAACCATTTATTACATCTCCTCTACCCCCTTCCAAGTCATCCTGATTTAATCCCTCTGTCTAGGTGTATAAGGGCATGGTTAATACTTAATAGTATAGCCAACCGTTGACTATAAGAAAGTGCCATGTCATCTGTAGCCAGCATGTATAACAATTGATACTCAAAAACTAATTCTTAAAGATCATTTCTTCCAAAGCACAATAAGTGTTATTTCTTCACAAGTTTTGGATGTAGGTTGAACAATTGAACGCTTTTGTTTGCAAAAGATACCTTTTTATCTATTTCACCCGGATGTTTGTGAGCTCTAGAGATGAAATAATATCCGAAGAAACCTATCGATACCCGTTACACATGAGATGACCCCCACATCCTTTGTCAAAATAAACAACTCCCCGATCAATGCATTTCACTTTTCCGTGTAACGCACGGGCACCTTACTATATATTAGTACGACCAAAAATTGAACTAATATTATATATAGGACGATAAATGTTGATGCATGTCACCTAAAATTATATCATTGAAAATTATGTTTAAATACGAATCCAACGATAAAGTTTTTGTTGACATGCACTAACATTTTGTCAGTTAAATCTTTAGTCAAATTCAATGGGGGACTGATAAACCACGACCGATGTAGTACTAGTGTAGAGGGCGGCGCTGCACGGGAGTCTCACCCCGCTCATGGCGCGCTAGTAAAGCCGTCATATCACAAAACCCAACCACTCCCAGTAATAAGTAGCCTGGTAAAATAAATGGACAAGCAACCATCACATTCCTCCGTCTTTTTTGCATTTCATCTCTCTGCATTTACTTTCTCCGGTTCATCTCGCACACTTGATCCCTAGCTACTACTCCTAGTATCCCTAGCTACTACTCCTAGGGCCAGTTCCTTTGGTGGCTTAAAAAATAAGCCATCTCTTCCCCAACTTTTCCCATAAGACTAGTCACAGAGGAGAGTAACATTAAGGCGCCTCACTCATTTATTTGGGATTCTAAACTACTATTAGTACCTCCGTCCAGCTTTATTCGTCACCATTGTAATTTGTGCTAAATTTTGACCAAATATTTAACTGATGAAATGTTAGTGCATGTGACATGCACAAACATTTCATAGTTAAATTTATGATCAAAATTTGACACAGATTACAATGGGGACCAAGAAACCAGGACGGAGGTATTAGTAATAGGATTACTAGTCTAGAAGCCTAAACGAACTGGCCCCTAGTACTCCTACTAGTAGTTGTACTCAAGGTGGAATTCCAATTGCACGATACAACTTGTTAGGCAAAAGATTCGATACACGGTGTAGTAAGCGGTTTGGGAATTTGCTTGCCTTTCCAATCAGTATGATACTCCGTATAAAGTATGACAAAGAAATAACCACAGAGAAGGAAGCTAAAAGTAAACAATAAAATGAGCATTTTTGCATTTGTTTTGCATTGAATCGTTTCACAAGCTTGGCTAGTGTTGTTTTTCTACTTGACACAAACACTAATTAAAATATAAAACCACATCTAACCAGAGGCTAGATGAATTGTTTATTACTAAACAGGAGCAAAAAGTAAAGAACAAAAATAAAGTTGGGTTGCCTCCCAACAATCGCAATCGTTTAACGCCCCTAGTTAGGCATGATGATTTCAATGATGCTCACATAAAAGGATAAGAATTGAAACATAAAGAGAGCATCATGAAGAATATGACTAACACATTTAAGCCTAACACACTTCCTATGCATAGGGATTTTATGAGCAAACAACTTATGGTAACAATAGTTAACTAACATAGGAAGGCAAAACAAGCATAACTTTAAAATTTTAAGTGCATATCACACTAGGAAAAGGCCTACTAATGGCGCACTGGTTTTGCCTACTAATGGCGCACTACCGGTGCGCCATTAGTAGCACGCCACTAGTATTTTTTACTAATGGCGCACCACTGGTGCGCCATTAGTATCTGGTATACTAATGGCGCACCAAGCAGTGCGCCATTAGTATGTAACACCATGCGCCATTAGTATGCCTCCCGGGGGGCCATATGTAACCATGTGCTTTGTCATACTAATGGCACACTCTGTCTTGATGCGCCATTAGTATCCTTTGGCATACTAATGGCGCACTCTGCCTTGATGCGCCATTAGTATGAATATTTGTTTTTTTTGCTTTTCTGATTTTTGCACAAGTTACAAAATATATTATTGGACAGAATATAGACAGCATCACACAGCAACATCAGATTCATCGAATACAGTAGAAGATTAGTCTCCGAATACAATTCATCATATTAGTCTCTGAATTCAAAAGACCGAACAAAGATAAAACATTACAAGTCTCAAGACCGCGAGTATCGAGTTTGTCTTCACATTACAAGTCGATATCGATCATCTAAACTACCATCACATAAAAGAGAGCTGCGGTCATCACGATGAGCATCATCGCGATCAAACTCGTCTTCATCCGGTTCCTCCAATGCTCCTTCCTCTCTCCCGCTAGATAGCGGGCGTATCTAGATTCGGCCTCCGCCCTAGTGGTGTACCGTTTGTAACTGTTACCGCTGAAACGGTGAACCTGTCTCCGACACTCCTCCTAGTCGTCGTAGACTCCAGGAACCTTACCCTTGTACACGACATACGACGACATCTCTATGCACAAGCCAAACAACAGACAACAGACAATACATAAGCAATATGTAAGTATGCAACAAAAGGATCGGAAGAGAAAAGCAAGACATTAATAGCACGATTCATGATCCTACTAATAAATAGCATCGATTACATCTAAGTTGAATGACTGTCCAAACCAAAGAGACATACGAATTCATTAAAGTTTAATTACAACATGAGCCAATCAATGTTTCAGAACTACACATCACTACTTTCGACTCGACTCATCGGACAGGAGCATGGATGAAGCCGTCGTCTGTCGTGATGGTCATGAAATCGCGGTCGTTGTCACCCTGCATTTGTAGCGGTCCATCTATCTCATTGTTGGACAGTTGATATCTGAGGTAGAACTGCCCCGAGGTATGAAGGACATCTTGATGGATGATGTCCGCAAACTCCGACTGGATGCGAAAGAATTCTTGTCTGAGGTCCACGTCCTGGGTTGCCGACAACCTTGCGGCCCAATCTTTGAGACTATCTGGTAGCAGAAGTTGATGATGGTCCCTTACGATCGCCCGCATGTGATGGAGGGCGTAGTAGGCATCCTTCTGACCGCCAGGCGGCTGCTTGACGCAGCAGCAATTCATATTGTGTGAGAAGGTGTGCTTGCCGTACTTATGAACTGCCCTGGTGAAGGTGCCTCCAGATTTGGCGTAGCCGGGGAGAACATCATCAATAATTTTCTTGACATTTGTGTAGTCTATCTTGGAGTTATGGTTCGGGTCGAAATACGTGGCCATGGAATATTTCGGGCTTAAGAGGATGAGTGTGCAATGTGTGTCACTGCATAGAACACGGAATGTTAGAAAAAAAGAACGATCGAAATCTAAGAAATCATATGTTACGGGGCGGTTAAGGCATGACTTACTCGGGAAAGTAAGCCACAAGGAAGTTATCCTTATCTGGGTTTGCCAGAATGACGCCTTCGAGGTGTGAACTCGCAACTTGGCGGTCCCCAGCGCTGCTCAAGTGCTTGGCATGCATGTAGAAGGGGTCGACTATCACGATGTCCGGGGTCTTGTCTCTAATGATCCGCATCTCCATACTCAGCGAAAACAGCCGAACGAAGGTGTAGTGCAACGGATGAAGGTTAAACATAGCAAAGATGTCATCAAACCGCAGGATGATCGTACCTCCGATGTCGCCATCCACAAAGCCCTTGCCCTCTGGCACCTTGGCCACGAAAACCGGGTATGCCACATCCTTCTCTCTGAGACGCTGCTTCTCCAAAGAAAGAACACTGTCGTGCAGACTCCGCATAGCACCGGTTGCAGCATTCAACATATTTGGCGGTAGCATCGCCCTACCCGCCACATGCACCCTCCTCGAGATATCCTTAGGTGAAGGTGGCCCGTCCTGAGCACGGATCGAACTCGGTGCCGGCTGGCTCGCACCGGCGCCCTTGTTAGTCTTTCGCTTCCATCCCTTCTTCTTGATCTCCTGTAATGGGACCGAGTTCTGCTCACAGACCGCCTTCTTGAGCGTGTTGGGGCTGATAATATTTCGCACCTCAGCTATCTGAGGCTCGGTGAAGGTGGGAGCTGGAGGCGTGTCCTGAGAACTGAACGCCAGACGACGCCTGTTGCAATTGGATTTCTCCGTCGTACCAGCTAGATCGCGGTCGTCTTGGTTGGGTTCTTGAGAAAGAGGCCCGCAGAACTCGTCAGTGTACCCATATTCGGCAAAGTACTTATCAACTTTGGTAAATGTACCGTCATCGTTGTCGTCACCGTCCGGATCCTGTGCCATAGGGCTGTTCGGATCCTGTGCCATAGGGATGTCCGACAGGTCCGGTAGCGTTGCGGCGTTCTTGCCATGGCTTGGCGTCGGCACGACTGGCGGTCTTGTCTGTGGGGTGGTGTCCCCCGCCCCCAAACGAATCTAGCTCTTTGGCCAAAGAAGGGGCCATTTTACGCAGGCGCTGAGGGTCATCTCATCTTCTTCATCGGCCCCAGCGGGTCGAATCGGAGGTAACAGCTCGTCGCAGCCTGGCAGCACCCGAACCACTTCAACCCTATACATTGTGGGTGCCATCGGATTACCGTGGAACATGCGGTTGCCCGGTTGAACGATCCTGCCCTTGGCGACATCGACCAACTCGGCGCCCATGAAGTGCAGAAGAGTGCAAGGAACGTCAGCGGCGCCCTGCGAAAACATGTACAGGGCGTCAAGGATGCCCAGTCAAAGGAAAGGAGATGAATTCATCGGCCGAGAGGCTTAGTTACCGTGATGCCGTCGAGCTCGGATAATGTTGAGGCACCGCCAACGGCGGGCGTGCAACTGACGGAGGGGGCGCTTGCTGGCGAGGTGCCGTCCGGCGTACACCCGGGTGCATTAAGCTCCAATGCCCATGCCGGCGCCGGAGACACGAATACCGCCTCCGCCGGAGACGCCAACGGCGCCGCCGCCGGAGACACCAATGGCGCCGCCTGCGCGCTGTGCGAGTTGCTGGCCGTGAAGCTGGGAACCGGGGGAGGCCCCTGTTGGCCGCCCACAATCCACGTCGTCAGCCCATGAATCAACGTAGGCACCATGGCGTTGAGCTTCGTTCCCAGTTGTTGTTCCACTTGCTCTTGGACAAGCTCCGGAATCCGCGCCACTTGTGCCTTGACTGCTTCAACCTCGCGCGTCTGGCTTTCCGAGCTGGTCTTTTTCTCCTTCCGCACACCAGCGGTATAGTATGACCCCCATTTTATGGACAAGCCTTTGCCGGCCATACGACCAGCTGACGTCGGCTTAGTGAGCTTATCCTTGTTTTTCATTACGTTCAACGCCCTATTTGAAGGGGTGTCGAAAGGGGAGCTCTGAGACGACCCCGCGCTACTGCTTTCAGTTTCCTGCGGAAGGAACGTGAACCATTTAGAAATATTGGGGATTAATTAGGGTGCAACCATATGGAGCTAATTACGCGGGGGTGTATTCCTTACCAGAACAAGCTCAAGCGCCCTGGTCTTTGGATCCGTGGTAAGCTCCTTTGTTATCGGGTCCTCCTTGTACCGGGCCCTAACAAAGATCCTGGTCTGCTTGTCACTGCTGTATTTCTCGAAGCAGGGCGGTAGGCCTTGCTCGGCACGCTCCGCGTCCTCCTTGTCCCATATAGGCTCCGCCACTCTGTAACCGCCGGGACCGAGTTTGTGTTCCTCTAAGTTCAACTCCGTTTCTTTCCCCCACTGACTTGATTTGGAGGTTGCGCTGCTCTCGCACTTGATCTTGAACTCCTTGTAGTCATCTTCGCTGATCGAAGAATATTTCGCCTTGATCTTCTCATAACTATCACCTTTATCAATCATTCTCTTCACCGCGCTTGTCCAAGTAGACAGGGCCATGCTCATCCTCGTGAGGGCGGCACTGTTCACTTTATTCCCTGAGAGCCGTGTGTTTTCAAAATCGGCGGGGAACTTGTATCGTTCGTGCAGCTTCGTGAAGAGGAGGTTGCGCAAATTCCCTCGGTCCTTATGCCTAAGGTTCTCGGTGTTGACCGACACGGTGCTCCGGAGAATGCACCCAAGCTGAAGCGAGTACCCCTTGACTATATGTTTGGGCTCCGTTGGATGCCCGTCGGAGTCCACTTGAGTAAATTCCTCCTTGAGGGTGCTAAGCGCATTCGGGCGCCGGTCCTTCCTTTGCTTCTTCGGTTGGCTGCCATCTGTGTGTGCGCTGCCATCATCAGTGGTGGCATCCTCGGCGGCACCATCAGTGGTGTCATCCCCGACGCCACTAGGGGTTGTGTAGTCAGGATTGGTGTCTTCCGCGGTGTCCTCATAGCGGCGAGGTTGTTCCTCCATCTCCTGGGACGGCTCCCAGAATTGCTTGCCGCCCGTACCGCTGGCCTCATCATTGTTGGCCATGTTTCGCTCTAAATAGGAAAACAGTTTGGTCAAAAAGTTGGTTATTGTCAAGGAACAAGATCATGGTCTCATCATTTAGGGTTTGTCGACACCGAGGCATCCTAAAAGCTAAGCTTTTATCATTTAGGGTTTGTCGACGCCGAGGCACCCTAAAAGCCTAAGCCGAGGCACCCTAGGTTGGGCCTAATCACTTGGCACTAATAACTTGGCTCTGTTGCCACCTATGTTGGGTTTATCAACTAGGGTTCATCAATGCTAAGGAGAATTCTAAGTTGGGCCTAATCACTTGGCTCTATTGCCACCTATGGTTTAATGCAGCAAGAATGGCCGGCAGTTGATCCTACTTAACTAAGTACTAAGATACCCCGGCCCATGCATTAGTCGCAAGTACCCCATATGTCCTATTTTTAGCAAAGTCATGCTAAAATTCACGGAAAATTTCAGCATGACCTTTGATGAAAATAGGACATATGGAGTACCCGAATTTGCCGAAACGGAAGTTAATCAATATTCCGGCAAACTCAAGGGCCTCTCGGGGTACCTGCAAATTCATCACGACACGATGGTCGGAGACATGACCTTTGCAAAATGGTCGGAGACACGATGGTCTTTTTCAATGTGATCAATTGATGGATCAACACATAAAACATGTCCAATAAGTATGATTTATAGAGTCAACATCAGTATGAATATATATAAAGTTTTTCTTCATCAGCCAGGCCCATGCAAGTAACTGCATCCAGCAACTATTTCTGCTACTCTGTAACTAACTACACTATGTATTTATAGATTCATTTCAGATGAGATCAGATTGAGCTCCAACTGTAGCTGTAGCTGAGGGATCCATGAGCCATCATGCAAGCCAGCCAGGAAATAAACTTTACTTTCCAAAGGAAATAAAAATACAATGCATACATACATACTTAAGCAGGTAGATAGATAGATAGATAGATGAGCATGTTCAGTTTACAAGAATGAATATAAACAAGCAAAGAATGCATGCATGCATATCAAAAGTTGGCATCTACTGCTACTGCTACTGCTTGCCTCTGCTGCTATTGAATATTTATAATTACCTGAAATTGTTCCTTTCACTACAAGTAAATGCAACTTTTCCATTAACTAAAACTAAATTGTTCCTTCATGATATTCTCTCTTCATCTACCCCTGGGAGTATTTCTAACTTGAAAATCTCTGGTGAACTGCCTGATGATGTACTGGCAGTACAAGCTCTCTTCTTTTCTTACATTTGCTTGTTCTGTACCTTTTTCTGTTAACTGATTAAACATGCAGTGGAGTAGTGTATTGTAGTGCATGCAGTGGAGTAGAGCAGAGAATTTGCAAAGAACTATAGTATCACTGGAGTAAATTGCAGTAGTACAAGTTTCAGTAGACCAGAGAATATCCCTACAGTAGTGCCCTCCAACAGTAGTTCTTGTTTGCAGTAGTTTTAGGGAGTACTGCAATTTTGCAAGTTTAAAGTAAAATGTTTCAGTTAATGCAAGTACTCCTCTTGCTCTCTACTTTCTCTCTTCTCTTCTTCAGTTAATTAACTGAATTTTACTGATGTTATTGTTAACTGAATTTTACTGATGTTGTTGTCGACTTGCTATTAATGAACAGTGGCTAAAGATATATAAAACTCTATTGCAAATGTGCCATGTCAATAAAACAACTCTTAGAAGTGAAGAACATATTCTTCAAAATGAGTAGAAAGGGAGCAT
The DNA here is from genome assembly GCF_018294505.1 of Triticum aestivum. Lineage (NCBI taxonomy): Eukaryota > Viridiplantae > Streptophyta > Magnoliopsida > Poales > Poaceae > Triticum > Triticum aestivum. The sequence goes on from NC_057795.1 coordinate 622,612,672, forward strand.
GCTGACATCTATACAAGCCAATAATATCAGTACAACTAACTAGCAGTACTTAAACAAGTTAAGCTACTGACTACAGTACTGGCTACTCACTTAAGCTAGAAGCTACAAGTTAAACACATTATAACTTGAGTGTAACTCAGGACAAGTTAAACTTAAGCTAGAAGATACAAGTTGAACACACACCAGGCAGTTTTATAATATTATCAGAAAAATATCTTCAGTGTAACTCAAGACAAGAAAAATCTCCACCAGAATAGGACTAGCATTTAAGAGTAATTTCCTCCAGTCAAACAAAGTTCAAACAAAAACTGACAACAGTCTTTTGATTAAGAGCCAAGTCACAACACTCTTTGAAGTTCAAACAAAAACTGACAACACTTGTTTGATCTGTCTCCTCCAAGAAAGAGCCAAGTCAGTCTCACCCAACTAGGGAAACATCAGTTAGACCACTAGCAATTGGGAATACACAACTGGGGCTAGGTTTGTGCTCTAGCTAGGCAGTAAAATAGAGCATATAGAGGCATTGCATGCCTCTGCTGCAAGTGGGGATGTGAGCAAGATTATCACAATTAGATCACTAATTTGCTGGAATCTTATTTACAATTTTCTTCAAACTAGTTACCACTCACTAGTACAATGTTTTCTAAACTGGTTGCCATCATCTCCCTTTTTATCATTTTGGTTATGTGAAATTAGTTGTAGTGAGTGGCCAAGCAACCACTAGCAATTTGTGCATAACAATTCCCGGTAGTTTTACCTGTAAGCCCCCCTCTTCTAGCAACCTAGTAAAAAAATTATACTACACAGGAAGCATCTGTTTCCATCTCTCTGTGTAAAGGTTTAGCATTTGGCTGAATTGACTGAACGAGAAATGGGAAAAACTAACAACTCAAACAGCAAATGTCATATATATGTTGGAAATTGCAGTGATAACTGATCGGCATGTTCCATTTGTCAGTGGTATTTACAAACTAATTCTCTTCGTTTTCTTGGGGAAAAGTTGCTCTTTGCTTAACTACTAGCAAAATCATTATGCATTGTTTTTTGTAATATTGTATCAGTTGTTTAAATGCTTGTGCCATCATGGCCCTAACTATACCCCAGAATGATGCCACTGCCGTTCGGCGCTACTGTTGGATTGAAATACTATAGCCGGAATCAACAGGATTATCGCCGATTTGCTGGACAAACAGAGTGTTTGCGAGAAGGAAGAGGGGAGAGGAGGCGGAGCTCACCGCGGAGGCGCAAGGAGGCCCTGCGATAGCTTAGTAGCAATACAGGTGGCCGGAGTTGAGGAAGACAGCGGCGACCCGAGGAAGAAGAGGTGGAGGGGGGGTGGAGGGGTCGAGCGCCGTCGCGCCCTGGTTCCGCGGCTCGCCGGCCCGGTGTTGAAGCAGATTCTGCCCGCCGCCTTGCCTGTCGCCTCGCACGGTGGAGCTCGAGGGCTGGGAAGGCGAGGGAGGGGGTGGGTGGGTGCGGTGAAGGCGAGGGAGGGGGTGGATTGGGAGCGGACGGTGATGGGGGGCAGGGCAGGGGCTGACTGGGGGCGGCGACGGAGACGGAGGCGTGGGGGCAGCGGCGGCGTGGGTCGGGGCAGCGGGGGGAAGTGGATCTGGCGAGGGATAGGGACGAAGGGGATCTGGCGAGAGGAAGGGAATTAGCTAGGAGGGAATCTTACTAATGGCGCACCAGCGGTCGGTGCGCCATTAGTAAAAATTTTTACATAGCAATGGCGCACCAGGCAGAGGTGCGCCATTAGTAATCTTTTTTTTTATTTTTTGTTGCATGTAATAATTTTTTAGAAAATGAATCTCTACTCCTATAAAAATCTTAGTTGGTGGTGATGGTGTGTCTGCCTCTGGACAACGTGAGCCGTTCGATCTACCCGCAACCAACGGCTGAGATATGTGTGCATAGAGACATGGCCTTGCCACCGGAGGTAGCAGATATTTACCCACCTCTGCCACTATATAAAATACGGAACTACTCATCCCAGCCTCATTTCCTTTATGGTTCATCTCCTTGCATTCTTGCCGGCGGCAGCGAAGGTTCCTGAAGATGGAGTCCAAACTCCAGAACCCACTGCAACATCCTCGCGTCTCCTCCATACGCCCTCCACGTCAGCTGCTCCTCCACAATGCCATGTCGTCAATCTCCTGTAGAAATTCTTAACAAACTTTGAGCCATGGTAGAGCTAATTATATTGTGGTTCCGTTGCAATTTTATTGTGGTTCCGTTGCAATGCACGGGCTCCTTGCTAGTATGAATATGAAACAGTAATATTTTTTTATAAAAACAGTAATAATTGTTGTTTAACTACAATTGTAGTCTACACTTTTTTATTATTATTTTTTAAAAAATGAATATGAATATGAAACGGGGGGTGCTCGTCGGCGGCGGTGGAGCGGGGGAGGGTGCGGGGGGTGCTCGTCGGCGGTGGTGGAGCGGGGGAGGGTGTGGGAGGGGCGGGTGCTCGTCGGCGGCGGTGGAGCGGGGGAGGGTTGCAGTGGGTCGTCGGCGGCGGTGGAGCTAGCGGGGGAGGGTGCGGGTGGGATCAAGATTTAGATCAAAAAGTGTCCATGAAATTTAAAAATATTCATGATATCAAAAAGTGCCCATGAAATACAATCGAGAAATGATGACTACGATTTAAATACAATTGATCTTAGCTAGCTATCTGTTCACAATCTTCTTGCCCTTCTTTTTCGCAAATGGAGTTCTTCTGTGGAACGGACGTCCTTTAGGTAGGGTTGTCCTGCTTCTTCTTGTGGTGTGTGCTGCTACTTCATCGTCGTCGTCATGTTCTATCTTCGGGTCGTCGTACTTGTCGAAGTCTTGCTCATTGGCTACTCCATCCATTCCGATGATCTTCCTTTTGCCTCTCCTCACGACAACACGACTGGGCTTTGACGGGTCGGTAATGAAGAAGCATTGGTCCACTTGGGAAGCCAGTACCCATGGCTCATTTTTCGCGGTGACGTTTGCGCCCACGGTCTTGGATTTGGCTTCGGTTATAACCATGGTGGTGAAATACCGGTCTTCTTTTAGGACGCTGTTGGCCCATCTGACACGGAACATCAGGACCTTCTCTCCAGCGTAGCTCAGCTCCCAGATCTCCTCGATCCTTCTGTAGTATCTATCCTTGTCGTTGCCGGTGTTGGATTCCATCGTTACCCCGGAGTTCTGATAACCATTGCTCTTCATGTCCTTGTCTTCGGTGTAGAATGTGTAGCCGTTGATATCGTACGCCTCATAGGTCATCAGGTTGTGCTCGGCGCCCTGTGACAAGGCGAATATGAGTTGTTCTTCCGCGGAAGAATCCTCATGTAAAGGGTACGACAGAAGCTTCTGCTTGAACCAACACGTGAAACATGAGTTGTGCTCTTTGATTATATCTCCGTCCGTCCTCTGTTGGCCTCGGTCATTGTACGTCTTGTCAATAAAGGTTTTGTGCTCTACCACCCAAGGATCGACCACGTCAATGTGTTGTAGCACGACTAGGTTTGCTCTTTCAAAGTCGGCGAGTCGAGCCTCGAAGTCGACATGCATTTCGCGGCGACCCTCATGGTGACCCCATCCAGCGAGCCTGCCTAGGTGCCTGTTGACGGGCAGACCAACGGGGTTCTCGATGCCTAGATAATTCGTGCAGTAGGAGATGCACTCTTCGGTCAGAAAGCCCCTGGCTATACTTCCCTCTGGACGTGACATGTTGCGAATGTATCCTTTGATGACACCATTCATCCTTTCGAATGGCATCATGCTGTGCAGGAACGTCGGCCCGAGTTGGATGATATCCTCCATGATATGGACCAGGAGATGCACCATAACATCGAAGAATGCGGGCGGGAAGTACATCTCAAGCTCGCATAGTATCACCACGATCTCTTCCTGTAGCCTTCTGAGTTGCCTCACGCCAATGGACTTCCGGGAGATGACGTCGGAAAAGTTGCATAGGCCAAATAGCGTTTCACGGACGTGCGCGTCCATGATCCCACGGATTGCAACTGGAAGTATCTGCGTTATCAGCACGTGACAGTCGTGAGACTTCATCCCGCTGAACTTCTGCTTCGCTAGGTCTAGGTATCTGCTTATCTTCCCCGCGTAACCGCAAGGAAGTTTTACTCCTAGGAGGCAGGTGAAAAACTGCTTGATCTCCTCCTGACTTAGAGTGAAGCACGCGGGAGGGTAGTCATTTCCGGTCTTCTTGGCCTTTTTGCCTTTGCGAGGACTTTCTGTGTCCTGCTTCGCCTCATCATCATCATCATCATCATCATCATCATCATCATCATCATTAGCGTGAAGCTCCTACCTGATGCCCATTGATTTCAAGTCTGCCCTTGCTTTCAGACCATCTTTGGTCCTCTCTGGCATGTTGAGCAGGGTACCAAGCAGACTCTCGCACACGTTCTTCGTGATATGCATGACATCAAGGCTGTGAGGCACACGGTGGATCTTCCAGTACGGCAAGTCCCAGAAAACAGACCTCGTTTTCCATACCTTCAGCAGCGGCTCTGGCGCCTTTCACTTTTTTCCCGGCTCTGGCGCCTTTTGCTTCTTTCCCAGCAGAGGGCAGTCTTTCCAATTTTTCAACAGCTCGTCTATTTCCTCGCCGCTCCTCATACACGGGAGTTTTCGGGGTTTGGCTTCACCATCGAACAGATCCTTGCGTTTCCTCCACGGGTCATCGTCGCGAAGCCACCTTCGATGTCCCATGAACACGATTTTCGAAGACCCGGGATCTCTATCTAGCTGGCAATACGTTGTGTCATCCATGCACCTTACGCATCCAGAAAATCCGTGGACTACCTGCCCCGCGAGATATCCGTAACCGAGATAGTCGTGCACCGTCGTGAGCAGTGCGGCTCTCATAGGGAAATATTCTTTCTCTGTGGCGTCCCACGTATTGGCTGGCATTTTCCATAGCGTGTCTATCTCCTCCTTCAGCAGCCCTAGATATAGATTGATGTCGTTCCCTGGTTGTTTCGGCCCTTCAATTAGCATACTCATGTGAATGTACTTCCTCTTCATGCACAACCAGGGGGGGAGGTTGTACATCCACACAAACACATGCCAGGTTCTATGTGTGCTTCTCTGGCTGCCAAACGGATTGACTCCATCGGTGCTATCGCCCAGCACGATGTTCCTTGGATCCTTCCCAAATTCTGGGTATTCGAAGTTCAACGCTTGCCACTGTCTCGCATCCTTAGGGTGACTCAGCATCTTGTCTTTTTTATTTATCTCCGGATCATTTCCGTCATCTTCCTGCTTCTTCTCCTCCCTATCCGCGTGCCAACGCAGAAGCTTTGCTACCTTAGGGTCCGCGAAATACCACTGCAGACGAGGAGTGATCGGAAAGTACCACACCGATTTTCGAGGAGCTTTCTTCCTCTTCTTGTATCGAGTGACATCGCACACTGGACATATGGTAGACTCCGTGTGCTCGTCCCGATAAATGATGCAATTGTTCATGCACACATGGTATTTCACGTGCGGTAAATCCAGAGGACACACATTTTTCTTCGCCTCCTCGGAACTAGTCGGGCACTTGTTCCCCTTGGGAAGACGTTCGTGCCAGAATGACATGTTCTCGTCGAAGCATGCGTCGGTCATTTTGTGTTTTACCTTCATCTCCAGAGCCATGAGCGTTACTTTCAGGCGGGTATCCTTGGGCCTGCATCCTTCATACAATGGAGTAACCGCGTCTATCTCCAGTTGATCCAGCTTGGCTTTCTCTCGGGCGGCAGCTCTTGCGTTATCCGTCTGCTTGCGAAGCAGCTCTTGAATATGAGGGTCCTGCACCCAGCCTCCATCGTCGTCTGGTCCGGCATCTTCATCTTCATGATCATGCCCTTCGTCTTGATCTTCCTCATCGTCATGTACGCCATCTTCTACATGATGACTGTGTACAGCATCATCGCCGTGATCATGTCTTGGAGATTCTTCGTCTTCTCGCCCGCCCTCGCGGCAGTGGTACTTGTCTTGTTGCCCTTCCTCATTTCTTGCCCGGCCCCCATGGACGACTTCATAGTCATCTTCATCACCTTGCCACCGATAGCCATCCATAAAACCACGCAAGAGCAGGTGGTCCCGCACCTGCCCAGAATCCGGGTCCGCAATAAGGCTCTTCAGCTTGCATCTTCGACACGGACATCTTATCTCCGTCTCGTTCTTTTGAAGCATCTCAGCCTTCACGGAGCTCAAAAACCTATTCACAATGCCTTCGGTCATCGTGCGGACCATGGTCGCCTGCGGGGTAGAGCAAAACGATATTTTAGAACCAAGAAAATATTTGGCATGACCTTCCCTAAAAATAGGACCAAAAAGAATGCATAGTGCCAAAATTCTCGCCGTAAACGGAAATGAATCAACATTCCGGCAAAATATTGGCAACTATCGCATTTCAAATACCGGTACCTGCAAACACAAACATATATGCAACACCACAAACACAAGCAACACCACAAACATACATAGATTTAGCTAGGCCACAAAAAGTGCATGTGCACGTTGTTGGAGCGAGCTAGGGAGAAAAAAAGTAGATCTACATCATGAAGATAGCTTTCCCCTTACTTACCTATCAAAAAGGTAATTTCACAACTTAATTTTGATGAATCTATGGTGGAAATGAGGTGAGGAGGAGGAGGAGGCAGCCGAGACAAGCTTGGAGGAGGAGGTGGAGAGAATGAAGTGGGGAAAGTGAGTGGGTAGGTGGGCTGTCCAAAATATCTTGTTGGTCCCAGGTTACTAATGGCGCACCACCACAAAATGCGCCATTAGTAACCCTGGTTACTAATGGCGCACCTGCAGGTGGTGCGCCATTAGTACTTTTTGCAGAAAAGTAAAAAAAAACATATGTATACTAATGGCGCACTATGGGAAAGTGCGCAATTAGTAGTTTAAACTAGTAATGGCGCACTTTGACGTGGTGCGCCATTAGTAGGTTTGCAAAAAAGTAAAAAAAAATATACTAATGGCGCACTGTCTGGGTGGTGCGCCATTACTAGTTCTAACTAGTAATGGCGCACTTTGACATCATGCGCCATTAGAATGTATGAAAAAATGGGGAAAAATTTAATACTAGTGGCGCACCGTGTGCCTGGTGCCCCATTAGTATATAGTAGTGGTGCACTGCTTACCTGGTGCGCCATTAGTATCAATCCTATCTATAGCCCTTTTCCTAGTAGTGTATAAAGGAAACTTGATATTATTGCAATTCCTACAAGCATATGTTCCTCTCTCATAATAATTTTCAGTAGCATCATGAATGAATTCAACCATATAACCAGCACCTAAAGCATTCTTTTCATGATCTACTTGCATAGAAATTTTACTACTCTCCACATAAGCAAATTTCTTCTCATGAATAGTAATGGGAGCAAACTCAACAAAATAATTATCATGTGAGGCATAATCCAATTGAAAACTAAAATCATGATGACAAGTTTCATGGTTACCATTATTCTTAATAGCATACACGTCATCACAATAATCATCATAAATAGGAGGCATGCTTTCATCATAATAAATTTGCTCATCAAAACTTGGGGGACAAAAAATATCATATTCATCAAACATAGCATCCCCAAGCTTGTGGCTTTGCATATCATTAGAATCATGGGTATTCAAAGAATTCATACTAATATCATTGCAATCATGCTCATCATTCAAAGATTTAGTGCCAAACATTTTATAGATTTCTTCTTCTAGCACTTTAACACAATTTTCCTTATCATCATTCTCACGAAAGATATTAAAAAGATGAAGCGTATGAGACAAACTCAATTCCATTTTTTTGTAGTTTTCTTTTATAGACTAAACTAGTGATAAAACAAGAAACAAAAAGATTCGATTGCAAGATCTAAAGATATACCTTCAAGCACTAACCTCCCCAGCAACGGCGCTAGAAAAGAGCTTGATGTCTACTACACAACCTTCTTCTTGTAGACGTTGTTGGGCCTCCAAGTGCAGAGGTTTGTAGGACAGTAGCAAATTTCCCACAAGTGGATGACCTAAGGTTTATCAATCCGTGGGAGGTGTAGGATGAAGATGGTCTCTCTCAAACAACCCTGCAACCAAATAAGAAAGAGTCTCTTGTGTCCCCAACACACCCAATACAATGGTAAATTGTATAGGTGCACTAGTTCGGCAAAGAGATGGTGATACAAGTGCAATATGGATGGTAGATAAAGGTATTTGTAATCTGAAATTATAAAAACAGCAAGGTAACAAGTGGTAAAAGTGAGCGTAAACGGTACTACAATGCTAGAAAACAAGGCCTAAGGTTCATACTTTCACTAGTGCACGTTCTCTCAACAATAATAACATAATTGGATCATATAAATATCCCTCAAAATGCAACAAACAGTCACTCCAAAGTCACTAATGGCAGAGAACAAATGAAGAGATTATGGTAGGGTATGAAACCACCTCAAAGTTATCCTTTTTGATCTATCTATTCAAGAGTTCGTAGTAAAATAACATGAAGCTATTCTTTCTGTTCGATCTATCATATAGTTCATACTAGAATAACAGCTTAAGACACAAATCAACCAAAACCCTAATGTCCCCTAGATACTCCATTGTCACCTCAAATATCCGTGGGCATGATTATACGATATGCATCACACAATCTCAGATTCATCTATTCAACCAACACAAAGTACTTCAAAGAGTGCCCCAAAGTTTCTACCAGAGAGTAAAGACGAAAACATGTGCCAACCCCTATGCATAGATTCCCAAGGTCACGGAACCCGCAAGTTGATCACCAAAACATACATCAAGTGAATCAATAGAATACCCCATTGTCACCACGGGTATCCCATGCAAGACATACATCAAGTGTTCTCAAATCCTTAAAGACTCAATCCGATAAGATAACTTCAAAGGGAAAACTCAATCCATTACAAGAGAGTAGAGGGGGAGAAACATCATAAGATCCAACTATAATAGCAAAGCTTGCGATACATCACGATCGTGCCAAATCAAGAACACGAGAGAGAGAGAGAGAGAGATCAAACACATAGCTACTGGTACATACCCTCAGCCCCGAGGGTGAACTACTCCCTCCTCGTCATGGAGAGCGCCGGGATGATGAAGATGGCCACCGCTGAGGGATCCCCCCTCCGGCAGGGTGCCGGAACAGGGTCCCAATTGGTTTTTGGTGGCTACAAAGGCTTGCGGCGGTGGAACTCCCGATCTATTGTTCTCTTCGGTGTTTTTAGGGTATATGGAGATATATAGGCGAAAGAAGTCGGTCAGGGGAGCCACGAGGGTGGAGGGCGCGCCCAGAGGGGGTGGGCGCGCCCCCTGCCTCGTGGCTTCCTCGTTGCTTCCCTTACGTGCACTCCAAGTCCCTTGGATTGCTTCCGTTCCAAAAAATAACTTTCCTGAATGTTTCATTCCATTTGGACTTCGTTTGATATTCCTTTTCTTTGAAACACTGAAATAGGCAAGAAAACAACAATATGGGTTGGGCCTCCGGTTAGTAGGTTAGTCCCAAAAATGATATAGAAGTGTAGAGTAAAGCCCATAAACATCCAAAATAGGTAATATAATAGCATGGAACAATCAAAAAATATAGATACGTTGGAGACGTATCAACGTACCGTCAAGCGTAGATGAGGCGCTTGGGACCGACTGCACTTAGGGCTTTGGCATGGGCGTCCTCCGCCACCCTCACGGCCCTCGCACGAGCCTTCTGCCAAAGAGCCAATTGCCTGACTCTCTCGGACGCGACATAGACCTGCTAGGCAGCTTGCCCCGCGGCGTGCTTCTCTTCCTCGGCCTTCTTCTCCGCCTCTATTTTGGCGTGCTCCGCCGGAGGCAAAGACTCCCACAAGGTGACATCCATTTCTTTCCAAAGCTCCTCAAGGCTGGGGGGCTCAACGGGCAGCATGATGTTCTCCTTGTAGCGGGGAGCCGATGCATCCTCCGTCGCGCGTGCCGGTGAGATTGGGAATGCTGACGCGTCCACCTCGACGTGTCACGGCGAGGAGTGGAACGCCGACGCGTCCTACTTGACTAGTGGCGGCGAGGAACATAACGACGATGCATGACCGTCCATGCGGTGCAGCGAGGGGCGCCTAGGGCTTGGGAGGGGCGATGCCATGGTGGTCGACATGAGTGGAGGGGGAGGATATAGCGATGCACGTGAGCGTTCTTCCGAATGCCGTGGGAGGCGCAGTATTTTTAGCGAGCAATGGCACACCTACATAAGATATGGACTGAGCTGCACTTACTTAACTGCAGGTCCAGTTGCATCACTGACATGTGAGCCAGACCCTTGTTGGGCCCATATGTCAGTGACCTAATGCACCTGCAGTTAAGTAACTGAAGCAACGTCCTGTAAGATATGTTGCGTGATTAACATAACAACTACGTGAGCATATTTTTTGGAGTAAATTACGGAGGAGGGAAGGGGTGAAAATATTGCTGGTCACAACGGATTGGACGATCACGGGGGGAGGAGAGTCATGCATGCAGATTATTTCCACATGGAGTGGAGTGGTGGGACCGCCGGAGGGAGAAGGAGAGTCTAGCAGGTATATTGTTTTCACACATGGAGAGGAAAAGATTTGGAGACGAACGGGCTTCCTGCAGGTATGGGGAACGGTGCATAATAAGTCATCTTGCATGCCGGGCTAGGTATAGTCTCAAGTCATTAAAAACATACACGCCCCACACATGTTCATATTTCAAGGTGCACTAAATTATTGCATGTGATGATTAAGGCTAGCCATAATGGTGGTATCTTAGCTGGTATCATGCACACGGAAATAGCAAACATGCTGATGTGGCAAAGAATTAAAGAAGAGAGGGGGGTTAGAGTAACTAGTGTTCATGCATCCATGCAATGCAATAATGCATTGGTAAACACATTTTTTTTTGTGAAGAACGACAACATTAGTTGAGCACTTTTGCAGACTACAAAAACTATTCCACCGCCTCTATCTTGGTAAGAGTAGGTGAAATTTTTGAATCGAGCCCTTTAAACTAGAAGGGAGGTAGTAGTACTCTAATAGCTAACCTTATTGTGATGACTAGATAGGACATGGCACGCACCTAGACGGAGGAACTAGTCTGCATTGTGCATTTAAGTTTTGTCTGAAGTCAATGTACCTCTACTTTGACCAAACTTATAGAAAAATGTATCAACATTCACAATGTCAAATCATTATTTTTATAGTCATTATAAAATGTAGTTCTTATAATCATTATAATCAATATTGTAGATATTGATATTTTTAGTATAAATTTGATCAAACACTTTACAAATGGTTGATGGAAGTAAAAAGGACCAGAGGGAGTATCATGCATGCGGAGTAGGCAAAAAAATTTGCTCATTTATAGCCGGTCGAAGTCTCAAGGGGTGTGACCGCGCAAGGGAAGCAAAGGTCATGGGAGGCGCGACGGTTGATGGAATTAAGTGAAGTTACATCCACGCGCTGGCATGGCGTGCGAACAGGCAGAAGCTATACCGTCAGGCCTACGATATGGGTCTAGTAGACATGACATCTAGTGGGTCCTGCATAATACTCGAGAACTCTTGGGGGGCTTACAGCCGTTTATCCACCGGGCAAGCCAACAACCCACGCCGTTCACACGCCCTACTCGTCCCCATATTCTACTAGTATAGTACCTTACAATAGTTTGCTCCCAGTCGTCCCGTCCTTTCACATTACACCAGTTCAACTTCTCCTAACCCTCCTCCAAAATCCATGGCCTCCCAAATCTCCATGGTACCCACTGAGTACCAGGTTAGAGCCATCACCGGCGATGAGTTCATCATCATCTAAACACGTGGATCCGCGACGGTGAAAGCATGCCTTGCTCGCTTCCTATGCATGTTCAACAGTTCAAAGGACGAGTGGGTCGCTGGGCTAGATGTTGAGTACACCACAGTCCTGGAAAGAGAGAAGATTCTAAAGGAGGCAGAGAAGAAGAAGACCGACATGATCCAGGTTTGCGTACATAACGTGTGCTTGGCCTACCACATATGCCATCCCGACATTGAGTGCCAGGATTTGAAGAACTTCCTCAAGGACGAAAGAGTGAAATTTGTTACTGTATACTTTAGGAACGACAAGGATGTCCTGGGTCGGATAGGCCTCGTTGTAGGCCAACCCTTCGATCTCCAAAAAGCAAGCCTCGTGTCCTCCTCTCAGCCTTCAATCCTGACCTTGGCAGCAGCCATGATTGGTCCTTCATACGCTAAACTGAAGAAACCTCACCATGAGTTTCATCATGCATGGGAGTTGAAGACATTAGATGAAGATCACATCCTATACACAACAATGGATGCCTACCTTTGTTTAAATATCTACAAGGGTTGCATGAAGAAGCAGAGCCCAGTGTCCGATTTTCAAGCAAAGAAGCGTCGGCGAAGAGGAAGAGGAAGAGGGACGAGGATGAAGTCGAGTTCGTGGACTCGGACTCTGAGTAAGGTGGCAATGTCGTCGCTCATGTTGGTTCTACTGCAGTGTCAAGCGGACTAGTTGTTAGTTTCACTTCAGGGGTGTGTTGTGCTGAGCCCCCAACAGAACTATATTTATGTTCTTTTTCGTTATTCAAACTTCATGTTCTTTCTCGTTATTTGAAACGTGGCTACTCGATCTGTGGCAACTAGCGAGCCACCACCTCAAGGTCGTTCACCTGTGGTCCTGACCATCAACTCCTACGGATCAAATTATCACGTGAGCTGACTATTCCTACAAAGGCGTGCTCCACCACGTACCCGGTACCCGCGGATGCAGCAATCGTGCACCTAGGGTTTTAGGGTTTATTTGTTAACGGTGCCTTTATGCAACTCTCATGTGTGCGAGACAACGAGAGACCGACTGCGTGTGTATGCCTCTTCTCTTCGTATATGTACTCCATCGTTTGTCTGGTGCCCAAAAAATTATACAGTGGTAATAACTACTAGAAATGTGCCAATGCGTTGCCACACGATCAAAGTAGATTAATACATATTCATCGATTTGATAGAAAAAAGAGTCTAGTTTTGAAATACGTATATCACTAAAAATATGTTATGTTTCACTAAAAATATATTCCTTTAGCGGTTTTGATGAGATAAGGGAGGAATGTTGTTGGTTTCAAGATTCGAGAAGTGGTATATGTCTAATTTCTACTCTTACTAGCAAGATGCCCGTGCGTGCATGGAACATCAAGATCTTGTGGGAGAAAACGATGAACGAGGGAAGGCCTTATCTGCAAATGTGGAGAGGAATGTGGATAAATTGCCATAGTTTCCTTCCTATCCGTCAGATATAAATCGAACGGCCTATATTGCAGGATGGCAGGCACACCATCATCACCAACTCTATTTTTTATCTCTACTCTTATAAAAAGCATAGTCGCTGATGATGGTGTGCCTACCATCCTGCAATATAGGCCGTCCGATCTATATCTGACAGATAGGAAGGAAACTATGGCAATTTTGCAAAAAGATACCCACCACCCTCTCAGCATTTGCAAATAAGGCCTTCCCTCGTTCATCCTTTTCTCCCACAAGATAAACTACTCATACAAATACATATTGATGTTCCGTGCAACGCATGGGTATCTTGCTAGTTGTTGCAAAAAGCCCATGTGTGTGTAAGAGAGAGAGAGAGAGAGAGAGAGAGAGAGGAGGACGGAGTGCATGTGTGACAAAGACACAAAGAGTGTGTGTGCGAGAGGTATCATCTTAAAATGAGGCGATAGTGTGTGTGTGCACGATCGAGAGGGCGTGTCTCAAGAAGGGAAAAAAATCTACATAGATACAAGGAGTGGGAGAGAGACATGTATGCGATAGTGGAAGCACGAGTGTGCGGGTGTATAGACCTATCTAGAGGCTAGTCGATAAATGTTTGTGAGAGAAATACGAGTCAGGGGTGCAAAAGCGAGAGTTTTGTGTGTGTGAGAGAGAGACGGTAGTCCGGAAGGGGAGTGGAAGCAGGAGTTGTGTGTGTGTGTGTGAGAGAGAGAGAGAGCGGGGGGGGGGGGGGAGTTTGTCTGATCGGTAAACAAATGAGTAATGTCAGTTTTATAACTTGGATGGAGACGATAAGGATACTGCAACAAATGTTGTGTCTGCAGGAGAGAGTAATTTTAGTGGTATGAGTCATATCTAGAGACATATAGGGTGTGTAAGAGAATCCCATAGAGAGAAAGACAAAGTGAAAGACGAGTGAGACTGTGTGTGTGGCAGTCAAAAAGAAAGCTTAGGTACCTAGTGATACCAGAGAACGGTAGAGACGTGAGAGATAATGAAAACCGTGTAATGTATAATGATAGGGAGAGTGTGACACTTCTCAAGGGAGACGTCAAGAGACCATGTTTGCGAGGATAGGAGAAACATGAAGTGAGCGTGCGGGTGAGCTGGAGAAAAGAGAGTGATAGCTACATGAAGGAGCATGCGTGCGAGAGAGATGGGCATGAAAGGATTCAACATAAAAGGTATTCAAATATTTGAATTCGAGATGATGATACATGTAATTCATACTCGAACCAAAATTGATCTATCAAACATGCATACTCATATGAATTCACGCGCATCTATGTTATTTAATATGTAGATATTACTGATCCATACATTTTAGTAGAACATAATTTGGTTTAAATTTTTTGAATTCAACCATATGATTTTGAGATCATTGTATTTGTAAATCATATTATACATATAAAGGAGCAGAATTCTTTGTTGTGCTTTTGAAAGTATATATAATAAAATGATGTATATAGAATTTTATTCCAATCGAAAATGGATCCTGCCCGAACAAAAATAGAATACAAACGGGATTCGAATTGAGTTGGCACGGTAAACGTGCACTCTGCAAAATTTGAACGAAGCGGGGAAAGTTGCAGTAACCGCCCGAAACCAAAATCTGCGAGATGGAAATTACTTCCTATCCCTGCCACGCAAAGCCTATCGGCTCGATTTCTATAGGTTTTGATAGGGGTAGGTTTGTAATTTCACTCAAATGTGAGATAACTGTCTCTCACCTGGATTCATACACGGTGGGTGCCAAAACACAGTGTCTCCTCGGCCGAAATCGACTCCCTCCTTGATTCATACACGGTGGGCACCAAAAAAACTCTTCTCGGCAAATATTTGGTGTATGCAAGATTACCGTCCTATCCCCAACCGACTAATATTGCTGTGATGTAGGAAATTTGAATCGGGGGCTAAGTTTGTAAATTTCCTCGCATTTGAGACAAGCGCGCCCTGAAGACATGGTCCCCCCTTCCTCTCTCCCTCCATTTCCCCATTCGTACTCCGTGGGCACCAAAACACCCTCTCCACCCCAGCCTCCTCCGTCCGCCACCCCATACACTGCCGTCCTCCTCCACCATGTCGAAGCTGATACCCCGACGCCGTCGTCCATTACAAGAGATCGACCTCTCTCATCCACGGCTTCGGACCGGGATCCTTGCATCCCGTCCTCTCGCTTCATCCCCGCCATCGTCCACCTTGCCGGCGCCGCTCCTACGATCATCTCGTCCACCGCGCCGTGCCGCCACCGTCTACCCTCCTAGATTTTCTTCCACGCCGCCGACAGTCATCGCTACCGCATCACCATCAAATTCTCAACAGATGCATACACGGCGCCGCACCAGAGGCAGTACTCTTTCGTATCTGCTCAACTTATTTATTGCAGCAAGCAAATAGATCGCCACTGCTTTATTCTGATTTCTTGTCCATCACTTACTTGCTAGTTGAAAGCAAACATTGGTTGCGAAGTTGCCTTTGTCCGGTTTGAACCTTCAGATTTGCGATGGCAGGCTCAACACTATACTCGCAATGCTTATGGTTTTCCCCTTTTATATTCCACACTAGTTAAATTATAGTAGACTAAATTTCAAAATTGGGTCAGTCGATTTTTCGCCGGTGAGAAGGAAGGGGCTTGGGTGGGGAAGGTGGTTGTGGGGGCGGTGGTGGGGCCTCGCCGAACACCGAAGAGTCGACGCGGGTAGGGGCGGGGGTGGGCGATGGGGGTGGCAGAGGAACACAGACAGTGGGGGCCGGTGGTCCGGCCGGCGACCCGTGCGGTGTTCTGTATGGGAAGAATCAGAGACGAGAAAGTAGAAGGGTTAGGAGACGTAGGATCTTCATCCAACCGCCTGAAATGGTCGACTGACCCAAATGACAAAAGTCATGCGACTTGCATGCATACATGCCTTTATATTCAGTACCATCATCGTACCTGCTTAGCACTGCTCCTGAATCCATCAAGCTAAACAAAGTGCCACTCATAATTCCAAACTTGTTGCTCAAATACGAATATGATATGATGCTGATATTACTAAAACAGATAATGTTTAATTGGTCAGCTAATGTTCCTACTTTACTTTTGAAAAGAACGTGCACCACATATAGAGAGACAGCAGGGAGTTGCATTCTTAATGCTCTCTTGTTCATCATGTGTGGGCACTGCGCAACAACTATTTTATTATCCAAAATCTGCTTGTTCTTCTTTAGCATGTTCCTCTTCCGTTATTCTTTAATAAGTACTCTCTCCGTTCCTAAATACAAGTCTTTGTATAGATTCCACCATGGACTAAATATGGAGCAAAATGAGTGAATATACACTCTAAAATGTATTTGTATACATCTGTATGTGATCCATAGTGGAAATATCAACAAAGACTAGTATTTTGGAATGGAGGGAGTATGATAGTAGTACAGTATGTTCCTTGTAGTGAAGATGAGGAGGGACATTTGCAGTGTAGAGGTCTATATGGTCGGTTGTGATGGACACTTTGAACTCTTCGGGCCTCTTTGATTCGTAGGATTTTGTAAACATAGGAATAGGATTTGTAGTGGCCTGCCCACTTGAATCCTATAAGAATAGCATGGAAATGCGGGGAGCTGTGTCGCCTTTGAGAGTTACACTGATATTAACACTACCGCACCTTCAGTTGAAGAAGGTTCGTATCCGAAGCCTTTCTAGCCATACCAGCAATACTACCACATATATTCCAACAAGTTCCACTTTCTGATTTTACTCTGATGCTTAAAGTTTTCCCATTATATCTACACTATGATCTGTGTAGCTGCTTTGTGTCACACTAGCAGAAGTCCACTCTTGAAGCTAAACACACCAATCATAAGTCCAAAGCTTACTTCTTCAAATACGAATTGTGATATGATACTGATATTAGTTAACAGACACACATTTAATTGGTCAGGCAGTGCTCCCACTTGATTTTCCAAATGCATGTGGTCACATATAGAGAGACAACATGGAATTGCATTTCTTTGGGCCTCGTGATTCATCATGAGTGGGAAACCAATATTGTATGCAATGAAGCGGAACCTCAAGAATATGCTTCCTCTTCTGTTCTTTAACATGTTCCTCTTTTGTTATTCTGTATTTAGTACGTACAGTATGTTCCTTGTCAGGAAGGGAAGCAGGGACATCTGCACTCAACAACTGATAGAGCTGGCCAGTACGTGATCGATAGGCTTTCAATTACTAGCGGCAATACAACACCGTATTTTCCAGCCAGTTCCACTTTCCCGATTTATATATCGTGGTTATGGTGTACCCCTTTTATGTACACTATGATCTGCCTAGTTGTTATGTGCTCTTGTTATCATGGTTTGGCAATAAATTCTCTATACAGTATATTACGAACCTATCATCTGCCAACTATCCTTACTTCTGGAGCCTATTTTTTTGTGTAATTGTGCCAGATTATATTAATGCACATACCATATTACAGCACACATGAGCTCTCTCATCAGAATCCAGTGATAGCACATAAGTGTTTATAGGGGTGCCCCTATATTAGAATATCCTCTGCATTACAAAGATAATATCACTACTATTTATGTTTTCATGGTTCTCAGATATTATACGTAATTACAGTGAATATTAGAATCCGCGCATCAGAAGAATTTTGTGGAACACTACAATGACTTACAAAATTGGCACCAAGGCATTGAGTTCCATTCTGGATGCAATGAAACTCATACGCTCCCCACCTGTAGATTCTTGTTCAGAATATGATCCTAATGACTATCCTAACCTCGAGGAGTCAAAGGTAGATGGCCTGTCCTATTCACCCATCAAGGTGTCTGTTCTAATTTGGCAAGGTTTTATTGATTGCGCGTATCGTGCATATGTTGTCTTGCATTT
Organism: Triticum aestivum; assembly: GCF_018294505.1. Classification (NCBI taxonomy): domain Eukaryota; kingdom Viridiplantae; phylum Streptophyta; class Magnoliopsida; order Poales; family Poaceae; genus Triticum; species Triticum aestivum. The sequence continues at coordinate 622,630,797 of NC_057795.1, forward strand.
CTTCTACTTTGTTGCGCCGCCATCTTCTTAGTTTACTCACCACATATGTCGAGATGCCAAGCCCATCCATCATCAATACGTATTCCATCTGTCATCATACCATGTTTTTTCACTCAAATGTTGTTCTTGTGCATCAGACATAAAAAAGGAAGAGGGTGATTGCCGAACCTGAAGGAGCACCAGCAAAGTCCTTGAAAAACGTGGTGGTGCTGGAGAAATCAGATAGCACCCCACTTATATTGGTTGTACAACCAGTGACACAAAACGTAGGACCGACTCTAGCAGACTATACCCATACTTCACTGGCTACACCACTAGCCCCACCACACAGGACCTGCACTCCAGCAAAAGGTATGCCGATTTGAGTTGCCATAGCACCAGTCGCTCCAGCAAAAAGTACAGCAAGCCCACCGGCCGAAGACCGATCCCAACTGCAGAGACGACCAATTCCTGCATATTGGAATCCTATTCCAGTTATTCCCAGTTTAAAAGACAATGCATTCAATGTTGTTAGGGACTACGTGCATATATTCCCATCATTGGAAGATTATAGTGAAGACAAATACCATTGTCACATCTTCCTGTCCCACTTACGTGTAAGTGCTATTATTTATGGTGATTATCTTCCTGTTTTCTACTGATTGAACACATCAATAATTTACATTACGTTGTTGTAAGTAGGCGAGGGTCAATCTGGATAGTCATGACGAGCAAAGCTTGCTTGCGCTTTTCAAGGAAGCATTGCAGCAGTATTGGTGTTACCTGAGGAAATCACACTTTGATGGCAAGTCTATAAACGAATTTCTGGTGAAGTCTCCTGTGCTAAATTTAGAAGACAATGAATGGAAAAACCTTGTTATGCACTGGTCCCGTTCCTAGAATGAGGTACTACATATGATATCACATGACAATTTGAACTTCTACTTTTCCTCATCTGCCTTACGGATCTTTTTTGCAGGAAATCTTCTCGAAGAAGAATTCCAGTTTGAAAAGAACGATAGGATATCACAAATATGCTGCCCGCTGCTTTGTTCTTGTTAGTACCTGTTGTCTTGTATCACTGTAATTGCATACATACATGGTTCATTATGTGACAGCAGTATGCATGATAGCTTGCTTATCAATTGTGTTCGCTCCAAATTATCTGATCTGTATGAATGGTTACATTAGTCTAGAATATATCCAATGCCAATGAATTTTTTTAGCTCTGCATTGTGCTTGTAAGTACCTGCTGTCCTTTATCAGTGTACTTATATTGACAGGTAGTTGTTCATGTACCATCACTCTGTAGCTTATTTTCCTTTGACCTCCATTTTCTACACATCAGATCTATATTTACTCTTACCATAAGGTTGGATAACACCGATGGTACTGAAGAAGTTTAGCTCTGCATTGCTCTTGGTTGTACCTTTTGCATGTATCGTTGTACTTACATTTATAGCTACTTGGTTATTTAGCATCACTCTTCATCTTATCTTAAATGTTCTCCATTTTTTCTTATACTATCACATCTATATTTACTCTTAACAAAATGTAGAATAAAGGAAATGCTTATGAAGAAGATTCTATGGTAAACTTCTTGAATTGCCCCCCCCCATTAGCATGGACAAGGGCTTTATAGAGTCTGTCTTCACCAATAATGTAAGTTTGTCCTTCTCAAGCCTTCAAACTTTGTTGTGTATATTTGGTTAGGCATGACCGCAACAGCCGTTTATTTTTGGTGTTTGCATCAATTACATGTTTAAAGTTTATTATGTAATTCATAAACAAAAGTTTGTCCTTTTTCAATTTAAGTTTTCAGTTGTACAACCAAGTTCCTTCTTCATACCATGTAAATTAAACTATATAGAGCAAGTGATCTTTTTTTGCACTGCATGTATGCTTCTGTTCTTGATCCGTAATCCAGTGGTGTGGTGAACCTACCCACTACAACACAATGTCATAGTCTGCAATGTCTTAATTATGAACAATGTTATATCATTCTACTATTATTTAAACCGTCTCTTTATTTGCCGATCTGAAATGGGATAAATTGACAGCACACTAACCATTGATACTTATGAGTTCTTGATCTATAATCCAGTGGTGCCATGAAGCTGCCAACTCCTTCACAATGTCATTTCCTGCCATGTCTTGACCTGAACAATACCATATTGTGTTAATGTTATTTTAAACTGTGTCACTTTATTTGTCAGTAAGAAATGTGATGAATCGTTAGCACTGATACTTATATGTGCAAAACCTGTCATTTGTCTGCTTGTTGATCTTTCAGAGTGAGGAGGATATAAGTGTCAAACAAGCGCAGTCTCATCAGCTTGCTCAGCTGCTTGCGCTGCAGTTCCCGAGCAGGGCTAACCTTTCTTGAACTCTATTGAAGTGTTGTCGATTTTGTATATTATTTTGTCGGCATATTTATTTGCACTAGTGGTGACCTTTGATGCCCAGTGTATGTAATTTGCTGTCTCCTTGTGCTTTATTATTATACTGGCGAACTTTGATGCCCAATGAATGTAATATGTCGTAATTTATTTCTTGTATAGTCTAGGTTTTTTCTTATTCATGATGCTACAGTTATTTTATTGTATATATATCCTGTCTTCGCAGTAAACCAGTCAAACTGTAAAATTATGGTACATAATCGGGCCGTCATGCAAATCAGTATGTATGATCGGCATCATGGGCCCCATTATCTTGGTCCGTTAACATGCCTAAATGTAAACTAGCCCACTAGTAGATTCGGGCCTTTAATAGGCCAAGTAAACCGCCAGCCCTATTTTCGCAAGAAAACTCAATGAGCTTTTAGGAGGCTGAAAAGTAGGTTCGGCCTGAAACGTGTCGAACATCTCAGAGGCCGACAGCAGGCCGAAATAGACCCCGGCCCATAATTGTGCCAATCACATCACGAACTGTTAACAGGCCAAAATTGTCTCGATCCTTGTTTGGCCCAATCAGATTATTGGCTGTGAGCAGGCCAGATGCAAACCGGGTCATAGTTATACCCAACTATATGGCGGACTTTTAACAGGCCAAAATAAATATAGGGCCAAAATGTTAAACGGGCCTTTAACAGGCCGAAAATAATATCAGGCCGAATTACTAAATGGGCCTTTAGCAAGTGGGCCCAAAAGCATAGCGTCCAGTTGATGGGCCGAATTTGATATGGGCCATAATTTAGCCCAAAGCCTCTTAAAGGACCGAACCTAATCTGGGCCGTAATTTGGCCCAGAACGTGGTAGGCTTTTAATGGGCCGGATCTCATATGGGCCTTTATTATGCCCGGAACGTGGCAGGATGTTAATGGACCGGATCAAATATGGGCCGACATTTGGCCCAAAATATGGCAACCTGTTAATGGGCCAGCCCACTAGTGTCCTCAAAATCTTGTGAGCCTTCAGCTGGGACGACCCATTATGGCCGGCAAAATCTCGTGGGCCTTTAGCTGGGTCGGCCCATTATGGTCCGCAAAATCTTGTGGGCCTTTAGTTGGGTAGGCCCATTATGGTCCGCAAAATCTCGTGGGCCTTTAGCAGGGCCAGCCCATTATGGTCCGTAAAATATTGTGGGCCTTTAGCTGGGCCGGCCCATTATAGTCCGCAAAATCTCGCGGGCCTTTAGCTGGGCCGGCCCGTTATGGTCCACAAAATCTTGTGGGCCTTTAGTTGGGATGACCCATTTAATCTTTATGGGACACTTTTGGGCCGGTCCATGTGTCAACATATCATAGGCGCATCTTGCCCATTGGATGAGTGACACCTGTGCCAACGCGGAGCTGACACGTGGTTCCGTCGGCCAATGAGAATTTTACACGTGGAAAATCGACATTGGTCGTGGCTGTTAGCGGGTTATTGGATCCAAAACAATACTCGATAGCTTAACGACGTCCCGTTATGGTGGATGCCACGTCTCGGTCATCCTTGACGAAAGCACTTGTATGATGCGCGATTTATCGTCATGGAAGTGGACACTTCCGTGATGATAATTTTGGTAATGTCATGGAACACTTCTATGATAGCACATGTATGACTATCTTGATTCTGTTATAAAATTGTCATGGATGTACATGCATGACAGAAAACGTGACCTACTATGACAAATATGTATCATCACGGAAGTGTATTTTTTGTAGTGATTGTGTAGTAGGTGATCTTCGTTCTGTTGGGGAACGTGGTAATTCAAAAAATTCCTAATAACATGCAAGATCTATCTAGGAGATGCAAAGCAACGAGACGAGAGAGTGTGTCCACGTACCCTCGTAGACCAAAAGCGGAAGCGCTTAGTAACGCGGTTGATGTAGTCGAACGTCTTCACAATCCAACCGATCCAAGTACCGAACGTACGGCACCTTTGTGTTCAGCACACATTCAGCACGATGACGGCCCTCGAACTCTTGATCCAGTTGAGGGTCGAGGGAGAGTTCCGTTAGAATGATGGCGTGGCGACGGGGTTGATGAAGTTACCGGCGCAGGGCTTCGCCTAAGCACTACGACGATATGACCGAGGTGCTAAACTATGGAGGGGGCCACCGCACATGGCTAAGAGATTGTCTGTTGTGCTTTGGGGTGCACCCCTGCCCCCGTATATAAAGGAGGAAGGGAGGAGGCGGCCGGCCTAGATGGGCGCGCCAAAGGGGGGGAGTCCTACAAGGACTCCCTAGTCCAAGTAGGATTCCCCTTCCTTTTAGGAGTTGGAGAAGGGGGAAGGGAAAGACAGAGGGAGAAGGAAAGGGGAGGGGGCGCCCCCTCCCCTAGGCCAATTCAGTTTGGCTAGGGGGGCACGCGCCACCTCCTAGCTGCCGGCCTCCTCTTCCCACTAAGGCCCATGAAGGCCCAATACTCTTCCGGGGGTTCCGGTAACCTCCCGGTACTCCGGAAAATGTCCGAACCCTTCTGAAACCTTTTAGGTGTCCGAACATAACCTTCCAACATACCAATATTTATGTCTCGGCCATTTCGAGACTCCTCGTCATGTCTGTGATCTAATCGGGGACTCTGGACAAACTTCGGTCATCAAGAACACATAACTCTTAATACAAATCGTCATCAAACGTTAAGTGTGCGGACCCTACGGGTTTGAGAACTATGTAGACATGAGCGAGACATATCTCCGGTAAATAACAAATAGCGGAACTTGGATTCTCATATTGGCTCCTACATATTCTACTAAGATCTTTATTGGTCAAACCGCACAACAAAATGCGTTGTTCCCTTTGTCATCAGTATGTTACTTGCCCGAGATTCGATCGTTGGTACCATCATACCTAGTTCAATCTCATTACCGGCAAGTCTCTTTACTCGTTCTGTAATGCTTCATCCTGTAACTAACTCATTAGTCACATTCCTTGCAAGGCTTATAGTGATGAGCATTACCGAGAGGGCCCAGAGATACCTCTCTGATACACAGAGTGACAAATCCAAATCCTGATCTATGCCAACCCAACAAACACCTTCGGAGATACCTGTAGAGCATCTTTATAATCACCCAGATACGTTGTGACATTTGATAGCACACAAGGTGTTCCTCCGGTATTCGGGAGTTTCATAATCTCATAGTCAGAGGAACATGTATAAGTCATTAAGAAAGCAATAGAAATAAAATTGTAACGATCATAATGCTAAGCTAACGGATGGGTCTTGTCCATCACATCATTCTCTAATGATGTGATCCCGTTCATTGATGACCCACAAGTGTAGGGGATCTATCGTAGTCCTTTCGATAAGTAAGAGTGTCGAACCCAACGAGGAGCAGAAGGAAATGATAAGTGGTTTTCAGTAAGGTTTTCTCTGCAAGCACTGAAATAGCAGGTGATAGATAGTTTTGTGATAAGATAAATAGTAACGAGCAAAAAGTAAATAAAGTGAATAAAGTGCAGCAAGGTGGCCCAATCCTTTATGTAGCAAAGGATAAGCCTGGACAAATTCTAATAATGAGGAAGGAGCTCCCGAGGATACATTGGGAATTATCATCAAGCTAGTTTTCATCACGTTCATATGATTCGCGTTCGGTACTTTGATAATTTGATATGTGGGTGGACCAACACTTGGGTACTGCCCTAACTTGGACAAGCATCCCACTTATGATTAACCCCTATTGCAAGCATCCGCAACTAGAAAAAGGAGTATTGAGGTAAACCTAACCACAACATTAGACATATGGGTCCATATCACCCCCTAATGAAGCAACGCATAAACTAGGGTTTAAGCTTCTGTCACTCTAGCAACCCATCATCTACTTATTACTTCCCTATGCCTTCCTCTAGGCCCAAATAATGGTGAAGTGTCATGTAGTCGATGTTCACATAACACCACTAGAGGAAAGACAACATACATCTCATCAAAATATCGAACGAATACCAAATTCACATGACTACTAATAGAAAGACTTCACCCATGTCCTCAGGAACAAACGTAACTACTCACAAAGCATATTCATGTTCATAATCAGAGGAGTAATAATATGCATAAAGGATCTGAACATATGATCTTCCACCAAGTAAACCAATAAGTATCAACTACAAGGAGTAATCAACACTACTAGCAAACCACAGGTACCAACTTGTGGTTTTGATACAAGATTGGATACAAGAGATGAACTAGGGTTTGAGAGGAGATGGTGCTGGTGAAGATGTTGATGGAGATTGACCCCCTCCCGATGAGAGGATCGTTGGTGATGACGTTGGTGATGATTTCCCCCTCCCGAAGGGAAGTGTCCCTAGCAGAACAGCTCCGCCAGAGCCCTAGATTGATTCCGCTAAGGTTCCGCCTCATGGCGGCGGAGTTTCGTCCCGTAAGCTTGCCCATAATTTTTTACAGGGTAAAAGTGATGATATAGCAGAAGATGGACGCCAGAGGCCCACTAGGGGGCCCAGGAGATAGGGGACGCGCCCTATAGGGGGGGCGCGCCCCCTGTCTCCTGGACAGGGTGTGGCCCCCCTGGCCTATTTCTTTCGCTCATAAATTCTTCATAAATCCAAAAAGTTGTTTTGTGGAGTTTCAAGATTTTTGGAGTTGTGCAGAATAGGTTTCCAACCTTTGCTCCTTTTCCAGCCGGAATTCCAACTGCCGGCATTCCCCCTCTTCATGGTAAACCTTGTAAAATAAGAGAGAATAGCCATAAATATTGAGATATAAAGTGTAATGACAACCCATAATGCAATAAATATTGATATAAAAGCATGATGCAAAATGGACGTATCAACTCCCCCAAGCTTAGACCTCGCTTGTCCTCAAGGGGAAGCCGAAATCAAAAAATATGTCCACATGTTTAGAGATACAGGTGTCGATAAAAATAAAATACGGACATGGGGGCATCATGATCATTCTAATAACAGCAACATATATAGATTTTGTCATATGATTTCCTATGCTCAAGTAATAAGCAACTCATAATGTCAAGTATGGTTCATAAACTTCATTGGGAACTAACAAACTATAATCTCAGTCATTGAAGCAATTGCAATTTATCGTAACATCAGAAAGAGTCAATAATAGAGCTTTTCAGCAAGATCACATACTCAACTATCTCGTAGTCTCCCATAATTGTTAACACTCATGCAATACTTGTGGTTATAGAGTTTCAGCCGGACACTGAGAAAGATAGGGGCTTAGTGTGTTGCCTCCCAACGTATTCACCTTTAGGTGATGTCAACAATAGTAGCCTATGCCAACTTACATCCAATTTGATATATGTATCATGATCTTTCAAACATGAGGAGCTTGCCAAAGGATAAAATGAAAAAGGGGAAAGGTGAGGATCACCTTGACTCAAGCATAAAGTAAAAACATAAAGTAAAAGATAGGCCCTCCACAGAGGGAAGCAAAGGTTTTCATGCGCGTTTAGGGTTGATGCACGGAATCTTAATGCAAAAGAACGTCACTTTATATTGCCCCTTGTATGTGGACCTTTATTATGCAATCCGTCGCTTTTATTACTTCCACAACAAGTTCGTACAAAGCTTATTTTTCTCTGCACTAATAAGTCATACATATTTAGAGAGCAATTTTTATTGCTTGCACCGATGACAACTTACTTGAAGGATCTTACTCAATCCATAGGTAGGTATGGTGGACTCTCACGGGAAAAACTGGGTTTGAGGATATTTGGAAGCACAAGTAGTATCTCTACTTGGTGCTAGGAATTTTTGGCTAGCATGAGTGGGAAAGGCAAGCTCAACATGTTTGGAAGGCCAATGACAATATACTTTAACTGAGATGTCAGAAAACATAAACCATTATATTGTCTTCCTTGTCCAACATCAACTCTTTTAGCATGTCATATTTAATGAGTGCTTCACAACCATAAAAGATGTCCAAGATAATATATCTATATGTGAACCCCTCTTTCCTTATCACTTCCTATTAATTGCAACGATGACCAAGGCTACGTTCATCAACTCCCAACAATTTTTATGCCTCATACTTTCTATGTGTGAAGTTATCACTATCCATAAGATCAATATGAACTCTTTTGTTCTTTCTACTTTCTCAAGATCATAGCAACATAGCAAAGCCCTTGACTCAACACTAATCTTTATTATAGATAGCACACGGACTCGCTTACATAAAGAGATCACAAAGCAAAACTCAAAACTACTTGATATCAAAACTTCAATCTACTAGATAAAGATACTACTAAAAGGATCGAACTAAATAAAGCGGTAAAGATAGGAGTGTGATGGTAATACGATACCGGGGCACCTCCCCCAAGCTTGGCACTTGCCAAGGGGAGTGCCCATACCCATGTGATTATTTCCTCAGAGCAGATGAAGTGGGTGATGATGACGGTGGATAATCGCACATCGAGCGTAAAAGCTCCTCCAACTTGCGGATAATGCCCTTGAGCCCAGCAATATGATCCTTCAACAAAATACTCTCCTGTGTGAGATACTTGTTTTGTATGTAGGCTAACTCAATCATCTTGAAATCTTCAATCTCTGTTGGAGTGAAAAGGTTAGGTAAAGGGTGAGGGATGTCTTCTTTCTCCACCACCGGAGCTTGAACCTCCATGGCCTTCTTGATCCCTTCACCCTTGTTGATCTCTTCTGGTTCCTCTCTTTTCAACTCTATCTTCAATAGCCATGCATCCTTATCTTTGTTGTCGTAGGAGGGAGAAGTCATGGTGCTCTAAATTTGCAACAGGAACAACTCGAAACGAAAACAGAGGATATTTGCGTGATAGGGTGGTCAAAACCTTCGGGAGTATATATAATGAATTTTTACCGACCAAAATATGTATCATACAAGAAAATGGAGTCCGGGAGGCACACGAGGTGCCCACGAGACAGGGGGCGCGCCCTACAGGGGGGCCCTCCTCTCTCGTGGGAGCCTCGTGCCCCTTTCGGACTACTTCTTTCTTCCTAAAATTCTTAAATAATCCAAAACTGATAAAAATTGCCATTAGGGTTGTTTTGGAGTCGGTATACTTACCGTACCACGTACCTATGCCTTTTCGGAGTCTGGAACGTTCTGGAAAGTGTCTCTTATGTATTCCTCTGGGGTTATGGTTTCAATAATATTAGTTTCAACATTGATAGGATTAACTGAAATATAATGCTTGATTCTTTGACCATTAACCACCCTCGGATTTGTGCCTTCAAAATTGTTAATTTTTATAGCACCAGAACGATAGACCTCCTCGATAACATAGGGACCTTCCCATTTTGAGAGAAGTTTTCCTGCAAAAAATCTTAAACGAGAGTTGAATAATAACACATAATCTCCTACGTTAAACTCACGCTTTTGTATCCTCTTATCATGCCAGCGTTTGACTTTTTCTTTGAAAAGCTTGGCATTCTCATATGCTTGGGTTCTCCATTCATCAAGTGAGCTAATATCAAACAACCTCTTCTCACCGGCGAGTTTGAAGTCATAATTGAGCTCTTTAATAGCCCAATATGCTTTGTGTTCAAGTTCAAGAGGTAGATTACATGCTTTTCCATAAACCATCTTATATGGAGACATACCCATAGGATTTTTGTATGCAGTTCTATAGGCCCATAATGCATCATCAAGTTTTTTGGACCAAATCTTTCTAGATCTATTCACAGTCTTTTGCAAAATTAATTTGAGCTCTCTATTGCTCAACTCTACTTGACCACTAGACTGCGGGTGATAAGGAGATGCGATTCTATGATTGACATCATACTTAGCAAGCATCTTACGAAAAGCACCATGAATAAAGTGTGAACCACCATCAGTCATAAGATATCTGGGGACTCCAAACCTCAGAAAAATAACTTCTTTAAGCATTTTAATAGAAGTGTTATGATCAGCACTACTAGTTGGAATAACTTCTACCCACTTAGTAACGTAATCAATAGCAACTAAAATATGTGTATAACCATTTGAGGCAGGAAAAGGTCCCATATAATCAAAGCCCCAAGCATCAAACGGTTCAATAACAAGAGAATAATTCATAGGCATTTCTTGACGTCTACTAGTGTTACCTATTCTTTGACATTCATCATAGGATAAGACAAACTTACGGGCATCTTTGAAGAGACTAGGCCAATAAAAACCAGATTGTAGTACCTTGTGTGCAGTTCTATCTCTAGCGTGGTGTCCTCCATAAGATTTAGAGTGACACTTGCGTAGGATTTGTTCATGTTCATGCTCAGGCACACAACGTCTAATAATACAATCTACTCATTCCTTATAAAGGTGTGGATCATCCCAGAAGTAATGTCTTAAATAAAAGAACTTTTTCTTTTGCTGGTATGTGAAACTAGGCGGTATATATTTAGCAAAAATGTAATTAGCATAATCAGCATACCAGGGAGCAGTACGAGAAGCATTGACTACCGCTAATTGTTCATCAGGAAAACTATCATTAATAGGAAGTGGGTCATCAAGAACATTCTCTAGCCTAGACAAGTTGTCTGCAACGGGGTTCTCAGCTCCCTTTCTATCAATAATATGCAAGTCAAATTCTTGGAGCAAGAGAACCCATCTAATGAGTCTAGGCTTAGCATCTTCCTTTTTCATGAGATATTTAATAGCAGCATGATCAGTGTGAATAGGAACTTTGGAATCAACAATATAAGGTCTAAACTTATCACATGCAAACACAACTGCTAAGAACTCTTTTTCAGTAGTAGCGTAATTTCTCTGGGCAGTATCAAGAGTCTTACTAGCATACTGGATAACATTCAATTTCTTATCGACTCTTTGCCCTAAAACAGCACCTACAGCATAATCACTCGCATCGCACATAATCTCAAAAGGTAAATTCCAATCGGGTGGCTGAACAATAGGTGCAGTGATCAAAGCTTTCTTAAGTGTTTCAAATGCTTCTACACAATCATCATCAAAGACAAAAGGAATATCTTTTTGTAATAAATTAGTCAAAGGCCTAGAGATTTTAGAAAAGTCCTTAATGAACCTCCTATAAAAGCCGGCATGACCGAGGAAACTTCTTATACCTTTTATGTCCTTGGGACATGGCATCTTTTCAATAGCATCAACTTTGGCTTTATCAACTTTGATACCTCTCTCGGAGATCTTGTGCCCCAAAACAATGCCTACATTAACCATAAAGTGACACTTTTCCCAATTCAGGACGAGACTAGTGTCTTCGCATCTCTGCAAAACTCGATCAAGGTTGCTCAAACAATCATCAAAAGAGGACCCATAGACGGAGAAGTCATCCATGAATACCTCACAAATCTTTTCACAAAAATCAGAAAATATAGCCATCATGCATCTTTGAAAGGTAGCAGGTGCATTGCATAAACCAAAAGGCATACGTCTATAAGCAAAAGTACCAAAAAGGCACGTAAAAGTAGTTTTAGATTGATCTTGAGCGGACACAGGTATTTGAGAGAAGCCAGAATAACCATCTAGAAAGCAAAAATGTGTGTGTTTGGATAGCCTTTCTAGCATTTGATCAATAAAAGGTGAAGGGTAATGATCTTTCTTAGTAGCCTTGTTTAACTTACGAAAATCAATTACCATCCTATAGCTTGTAATACTTTGCGGGATCAATTCATCTTTATCATTAGGAACAACAGTAATACCTCCCTTTTTAGGGACACAATGGACAGGGCTTACCCATTCACTATCAGCAATAGGATAAATAACACTTGCCTCAAGGAGTTTTAGAATCTCCTCTCTTACCACTTCCTTCATTTTGGGGTTTAATCGTTTTGAGGATCTCTAACTGGTTTGGCATCTTTCTCCACTGAAATTTTGTGTTGACATAATGTGGGACTAATGCCCTTAAGATCATCCAGAGTGTATGCAATGGAAGCTCGGTGCTTCTTCAGAGTTTTCAATAATCCTTCTTCTTCTTTCTCTGAAAGGTTAGCACTAATAATAACATGATATATTTCTTTTTCATCAAGATAAGCATACTTGAGATTATCAGGTAAGGGTTTGAGTTCGAACACGGGATCACCCTTGGGTGGAGGGGGATCCCGAAGAATTTCAACGGGAAGGTTATGTTTTAGCATAGGTTCTTGTTTAAGGAACACTTCGTCTATTTCTTCCCTTTCCTTCATAAACATACCATTTTCATGGTCTAACAAATATTGTTCTAACGGATCAGCTAGGGGAACAGCAATGGAAGCAAGACCAATGATTTCATCCTTACTAGGTGGTTCCCTTACATGAGGTTGTCTACTAAACTTAGTAAAATTAAACTCATGAGACATACCATCTATGCCAACAGTGATAATATTCTTTTCACAATTAATCTTAGCACTAGCAGTATTCATGAACGGTCTACCAAAAATAATGGGACAAAAATTATCTTGTGGGGAAGCAAGAATAAGGAAATCAGCAGGGTATTTAATCTTTCCACACAAGACTTCAACATCTCTAACAATCCCAATAGGTTTGATGGTGTCCCTATTAGCAAGTTTAATAGTAACATCAATGTCTTCTAATTCAACAGGTGCAATATCGTGCATAATTTCTTTATAACGATCATAAGTATCGCATTAGCACTAGCACCCATATCACATAAGCCATGATAACAATGATCTCCTATTTTAACAGAAATAACAGGCGTGCCTACAACAGGTCTACGGGTATTAGTATCGGGTCTAGCAATATTAGCAGTTTCACCCACGAAAGAGATAACATGCCCATCTAAGTCTTCATCCAAGAGATCTTTAATCATAGCAATACCAGGTTCAACATTAATTTTCTCAGGATGTGTATAAGTCCTAGTATTACTCTTACGAACAACAGTCGAAGCTTTAACATGATCTTTTATCCTAACAGGAAAAGGAGGTTTTTTGACATAACCAGTAGGAATAATAGGATCACTATAAGTAATAGTCTTTTCTTTGACCGTAATAGGTGCAACTACTTTCACTTCAACAGGAGGATTATATTTAAACCACTTCTCTTTAGGGAGATCAACGTGAGTAGCAAAGGTTTCACAAAAAGTAGCTACTATCTCAGAGTCAAGTCCATACTTAGAGCTAAATCCACGGAAAGCATCGGTATCCATAAAAGATTTAACACAATCGAACTTAGGTGTCATACCTGACTCCTTACCATCGTCGGAACCCCAATCTTCAGAGTTGCATTTAATTCTTTCCAATAAGTCCCATTTGAAATCAATAGTCTTCAGCATATATGAACCAGCACAGGAAGTATCAAGCAGGTTGCGATTATCAAGAGAAAGCCGAGCATAAAAATTCTGAATAATCATTTCCTGAGAGAGCTCATGATTGGGGCATCAATACAACATGGATTTAAGCCTCCCCAAGCTTGAGCGATGCTTTCTCCTTCGTGAGGCCAGAAATTATATATGTAATTACGATCATGATGAACAAGATGCATAGGGTAGAACTTCTGGTGAAATTCCAACTTCAGTCGCTTATAATTCCAAAATCTCGTATCATCACATAGCCTATACCATGTCATTGCATCTCCCTTCAAAGATAAAGGGAAGACCTTCCTTTTGACAACATCATCGGGGATACTTGCAAGCTTAAATAATCCACAAACTTCATCCACAAAGATAAGGTGTAAGTCGGGATGCAAAGTTCCGTCTCCTGCAAAAGGATTAGCTAGCAGCTTTTCTATCATACCCGAAGGAATCTCAAAGTGAATATTTTCATAAGGTTCAGTAGGTTGAGGAGCATCTCTTTGCTCTTCTGGTTGGGGTGAAGATACCCCAAACACGCCCCTCAAAGGATTAGTTTCCATAGTGAAAGTAACAGAAAATTTCAGCACACTATATAAATGTTTCCTTACCAAGTTCCACTCACCAAAAGCACTACACTCCCCGACAACGGCTCTAGAAAAGAGTCTTGATGACCCACAAGTGTAGGGGATCTATCGTATTCCTTTCGATAAGTAAGAGTGTCTAACCCAACGAGGAGCAAAAGGAAATGATAAGCGGTTTTCAGTAAGGTTTTCTCTGCAAGCACTGAAATAGTAGGTGATAGATAGTTTTGTGATAAGATAAATAGTAACGAGCAAAAAGTAAATTAAGTAAATAAAGTTCAGCAAGGTGGCCCAATCCTTTATGTAGCAAAGGATAAGCCTGGAAAAATTCTAATAATGAGGAAGGAGCTCCTGAGGACGGGAATTATCGTCAAGCTAGTTTTCATCACGTTCATATGATTCGCGTTCGGTACTTTGATAATTTGATATGTGGGTGGACCAACACTTGGGTACTTCCCTAACTTGGACAAGCATCCCACTTATGATTAACCCCTATTGCAAGCATCCGCAACTACAAAAGGAGTATTGAGGTAAACCTAACCACAACATTAGACATATGGGTCCATATCACTCCCTAACGAAGCAACGCATAAACTAGGGTTTAAGCTTCTGTCACTCTAGCAACCCATCATCTACTTATTACTTCCCTATGCCTTCCTCTAGGCCCAAATAATTGTGAAGCGTCATGTAGTCGATGTTCACATAACACCACTAGAGGAAAGACAACATGCATCTCATCAAAATATCGAACGAATACCAAATTCACATGACTACTAATAGCAAGACTTCACCCATGTCCTCAGGAACAAACGTAACTACTCACAAAGCATATTCATGTTCATAATCAGAGGAGTAATAATATGCATAAAGGATCTGAACGTATGATCTTCCACCAAGTAAACCAATAAGTATCAACTACAAGGAGTAATCAACACTACTAGCAACCCACAGGTACCAACTTGTGGTTTTGATACAAGATTGGATACAAGAGATGAACTAGGGTTTGAGAGGAGATGGTGCTGGTGAAGATGTTGATGGAGATTGACCCCCTCCCAATGAGAGGATCGTTGGTGATGACGTTGGTGATGATTTCCCCCTCCCGGAGGGAAGTGTCCCCGGCAGAATAGCTCCGCCAGAGCCCTAGATTGATTCTGCCAAGGTTCCGCCTCGTGGCGACGGAGTTTCGTCCCGTAAGCTTGCCCACGATTTTTTCCAGGGTAAAAGTGATGATATAGCAGAAGATGGACGCCGGAGGCCCACCAGGGGGGCCAGGAGATAGGGGGCGCACCCTATAGGGGGGCGCGCCCCCTGTCTCCTGGACAGGGTGTGGGCCCCCTGGCCTATTTCTTTCGCTCATAAATTCTTAATAAATCCAAAAAGTTGTTTCATGGAGTTTCAGGACTTTTGGAGTTGTGCAGAATAGGTTTCCAACGTTTGCTCCTTTTCCAGCCAGAATTCCAGCTGCCGGCATTCCCCCTCTTCATGGTAAACCTTGTAAAATAAGAGAGGATAGCTATAAATATTGAGATATAAAGTGTAATGACAGCCCATAATGCAATAAATATTGATATAAAAGCATGATGCAAAATTGACGTATCATTCATTAATTGACAACACGTGTCTATGGTTAAGAAACATAACCATCTTTGATTAACGAGCTAGTCAAGTAGAGGCATACTAGGGACACTCTATTTTGTCTATGTATTCGCACATGTACTAAGTTTCCGGCTAATATAATTCTAGCATGAATAATAAACATTTATCATGATATAAGGAAATATAAATAACAACTTTATTATTGCATCTAGGGCATATTTCCTTCAGTCTCCCACTTGCACCAGAGTCAATAATCTAGATTACAAAGTAATGATCCTAACACCCATGGAGTCTTGGTGCTAATCATGTTTTGCTCGTGGAAGAGGCTTAGTCAACGGGTCTGCAACATTCAGATCTGTATGTATCTTGCAAATCTCTATGTCTCCCTCCGCGACTTGATGCCGGATGGAATTGAAGCGTCTCTTGATGTGTTTGGTTCTCTTGTGAAATCTGGATTCCTTTGCCAAGGCAATTGCACCAGTATTGTCACAAAAGATTTTCATTGGAACCGATGCACTAGGTATTACACCTAGATCGGATATGAACTCCTTCATCCAGACTTCTTCATTTGCTGCTTCTGAAGCAGCTATGTACTCCACTTCACACGTAGATCCTGCCACGATGCTCTGCTTGGAACTTCACCAACTGACAGCTCCACCATTCAATATAAATACGTATTCGGATTGCGACTTAGAGTCATCCGGATCAGTGTCAAAGCTTGCATCAACGTAACCGTTTACGACAAGCTCTTTGTCACCTCCATAAACGAGAAACATATCCTTAGTCCTTTTCAGGTATTTCAGGATGTTCTTGACCACTGTCCAGTGCTCCACTCCTGGATTACTTTGGTACCTCCCTGCTATACTTATAGCAAGGAACACATCATGTCTGGTACACAGCATTGCATACATGATAGAACCTATGGCTGAAGCATAGGGAATGACTTTCATTTTCTCTCTATCTTCTGCAGTGGTCGGGCATTGAGTCTGACTCAACTTCACACCTTGTAACACAGGCAAGAACCCTTTCTTTGACTGATCCATTTTGAACTTCTTCAAAACTTTATGAAGGTATGTGCTTTGTGAAAGTCCAATTAAGCGTCTTGATCTATCTCTATAGATCTTGATGCCCAATATGTAAACAGCTTCACCGAGGTCTTTCATTGAAAAATTCTTATTCAAGTATCCTTTTATGCTATCCAGAAATTATGTATCATTTCCAATCAACAATATGTCATCCACATATAATATTAGAAATGCTACAAAGCTCCCACTCACTTTCTTGTAAATACATGCTTCTCCAATCATCTGTATAAAATCATATGCTTTGATCACATTATCAAAGCATATGTTCCAACTCCGAGAGGCTTGCACCAGTCCATAAATGGATCACTAGAGCTTGCACACTTTGTTAGCACCTTTTGGATCAAAAAACCTTCTAGTTGCATCATATACAACTCTTCTTTAAGAAATCCATTAAGGAATGCATTTTTGACATCCATTTGCCAAATTTCATAATCATAAAATGCGGCAATTGCTAACATGGTTCAGACAGACTTAAGCATCGCTATGGGTGAGAACGTCTCATCGTAGTCAACTCCTTGAACTTGTCGAAAACCTTTTTCAACAAGTCGAGCTTTGTAGACAGTAACATTATCGTCAGCGTCAGTCTTCTTCTTGAAGATCCATTTATTTCCTATGGCTTGCCGATCATCGGGCAAGTCCACCAAAGTCCACACTTTCTTCTCATACATGGATCCCATCTCAGATTTCATGGCCTCAAGCCATTTCACGGAATCTGGGCTCATCATCGCTTCCACATAGTTCGTAGGTTCACCATGGTCTAGTAACATGACTTCCAGAACATGATTATGGTACCACTCTAGCGCGGACCGTACTCTAGATGACCTATGAGGTTCGGTAGTAGCTTGATATGAAGTTTCATGATCATCATCATTAGCTTCCTCACTAATTGGTGTAGGAATGACTGGAACTGATTTCTGTGATGAACTACTTTCCAATTAGGGAGAAGGTATAATTACCTCATCAAGTTCTACTTTTCTCCCACTTACTTCTTTCGAGAGAAACTCCTTCTCTAGAAAGGATCCATTCTTAGCAATGAATATCTTGCCTTCAGATCTGTGATAGAAGGTGTACCCAACAGTTTCCTTTGGGTATCCTATGAAGACACACTTCTCCGATTTGGGTTCGAGCTTATCAGGTTGAAGCTTTTTCACATAAGCATCGCAACCCCAAACTTTAAGAAACGACAACTTGGGTTTCTTGCCAAACCACAGTTCATAAGGCGTCGTCTCAACGGATTTCGATGGTGCCCTATTTAAAGTGAATGTAGCCGTCTCTAAAGCATAACCCCAAAAAGATAGCGATAAATCAGTAAAATACATCATAGATTGCACCATATCCAATAAAGTACGGTTACGATGTTCGGACACACCATTACGCTATGGTGCTCTAGGTGGCGTGAGTTGTGAAACTATTCCACATTGTTTCAAATGAAGACCAAATTCATAGCTCAAATATTCACCTCCTTGATCAGACCGTAGAAACTTTATTTTCTTGTTACGATGATTTTCCACTTCACTCTGAAATTCTTTGAACTATTCAAATGTTTCAGACTTATGTTTCATTAAGTAGATATACCCGTATCTGCTCAAATCATATGTGAAGGTAAGAAAATAATGATACCCGCCACGAGCCTCAATACTCATTGGTCTGCATACATCGGTATGTATTATTTCCAATAAGTCAGTAGCTCATTCCATTGTTCCGGAGAACGGAGTTTTAGTCATCTTGCCCATGAGGCATGTTTTGCAAGCACCAAGTGATTCATAATCAAGTGATTCCAAAAGCCCATCAGCATGGAGTTTCTTCATGCGCTTTACACCAATATGACCTAAATGGCAGTGCCACAAATAAGTTGCACTATCATTATCAACTTTGCATCTTTTGGCTTCAATATTATGAACATGTGTATCACCACGATCGAGATTCAACAAAAATAGACCACTCAACAAGGGTGCATGACCATAAAAGATATTACTCATATAAATAGAACAACCATTACTCTGTGATTTAAATGAATAACCGTCTCACATTAAACAAGATCTAGATATAATGTTCATGCTCAACGCTGGCACCAAATAACAATCATTCAGGTCTGAAACTAACCCCAAAGGTAGATGTAGAGGTAGCGTGCCGATGGCGATCACATCGACCTTGGAACCATTTCTGACGCGCATCATCATCTCATCCTTATTGAGGTGTGGAAAGGTCTCGGGGACATAGCGATAGTATGGCTAACCAAGCTTTTCAACCTCATTTTTCGGGCAAACAAGATGCCAGAAGAATGGAGACGGAGTATATTAGTACCAATCTTCAAGAACAAGGGGGATGTTCAGAGTTGTACTAATTACCATGGAATTAAGCTGATGAGCCATACAATGAAGCTATGGGAGAGAGTCATTGAGCACCGCTTAAGAAGAATGACAAGCGTGACCAAAAATCAGTTTGGTTTCATGCCTGGGAGGTCGACCATGGAAGCCATTTTCTTGGTACGACAACTTATGGAGAGATATAGGGAGCATAAGAAGGACTTGCATATGGTGTTCATTGACTTGGAGAAGGCCTATGATAAGATACCGCGGAATGTCATGTGATGGGCCTTGGAGAAACACAAAGTCCCAGCAAAGTACATTACCCTCATCAAGGACATGTACAATAATGTTGTGACAAGTGTTCAAACAAGTGATGTCGACACCGATGACTTCCCGATTAAGATAGGACTGCATCAGGGGTCAGCTTTGAGCCCTTATCTTTTTGCATTGGTGATGGATGAGGTCACAAGGGGTATACAAGGAGATATCCCATGGTGTATGCTCTTTGCGGATGATGTGGTGCTAGTTGACGATAGTCGGACGGGGGTAAATAGGAAGTTAGAGTTATGGAGACAAACCTTGGAATCGAAAGGGTTTAGGCTTAGTAGAACTAAAACCGAGTACATGATGTGCGGTTTCAGCACTACTAGCTGTGAGGAGGAGGAGGTTAGCCTTGATGGCCAGGTGGTACCTCGGAACGACACCTTTCGGTATTTGGGGTCAATGTTGCAGGAGGATGGGGGTATTGATGAAGATGTGAACCATCGAATCAAAGCCAGATGGATGAAGTGGCGCCAAGCTTCTGGCATTCTCTGTGACAAGAGAGTGCCACAAAAGCTAAAAGGCAAGTTCTACAGGACGACGGTTCGACCCGCAATGTTGTATGGCGCGGAGTGTTGGCCGACTAAAAGGCGACATGTTCAACAGTTAGGTGTGGCGGAGATGCGTATGTTGAGATGGATGTGTGGCCACACGAGGAAGGATCGAGTCCGGAATGATGATATACGAGATAGAGTTGGGGTAGCACCAATTGAGGAGAAGCTTGTCCAACATCGTTTGAGATGGTTTGGGCATATTCAGCACAGGCCTCCAGAAGCTCCAGTGCATAGCGGACGGCTAAAGCGTGCGGAGAATGTCAAGAAAGGGCGGGGTCGACCGATTTTGACATGGGAGGAGTCCGTTAAGAGAGACCTGAAGGATTGGAGTATCGACAAAGAGCTAGCTATGGACAGGCATGCGTGGAAGCTTGCTATCCATGTGCCAGAGCCATGAGTTGGTTGCGAGATCTTATGGGTTTCACCTCTAGCCTACCCCAACTTGTTTGGGACTAAAGGCTTTGTTGTTGTTGTTTGTTGTTGTTATCATCATCTCATCCTTAGCCAATCTTCGTTTAATCTGTAGCCCTTGTTTTGAGTTGCAAATATGAACAACAGAAATAGTACCAAATGCCCAGGCGCTACTACGAGCATTAATAAGGTACACAAATAACATGTATATCAAGTATACCTTTCACTTTGCCATCCTTCTTATCCGCCAAATACTTGGGGCAGTTCCGCTTCCAGTGACCAGTCCCTTTGCAGTAGAAGCACTCAGTTTCAGGCTTAGGTCCAGACTTGGGTTCCTTCCTGGGAGTGGCAACTTGCTTGCTATTCTTCTTGAAGTTCCCCTTCTTCCCTTTGCCCTTTTTCTCTAAACTAGTAGTCTTGTTAACAATCAACACTTGATGCTCCTTCTTGATTTCTACCTCCGCATCCTTTAGCATTGCGAAGAGCTCGGGAATCATTTTCGTCATCCCTTGCATATTATAGTTCATCACGAAGCCTTTATAGCTAGGTGGCAGTGATTGAAGAACTCTGTCAATGACACTATCATCAGGAAGATTAACTCCCAACTGAGTCCAAGTGGTTATGGTACCCAGACATTCTGAGTATGTGTTCACTGACAGAACTATTCTCCTCCATTTTGCAGCTATAGAACTTGTTGGAGACTTCGTATCTCTCAACTCGGGCATTTGCTTGAAATAATAACTTCAACTCTTGGAACATCTCATATGCTCCATGACGTTCAAAACGTCTTTGAAGTCCAGATTCTAAGCCGTAAAGTATGGCACACTAAACTATCGAGTAGTCATCAACACGTGTCTGCCAGGCATTCATAATGTCTGCAGTTGCTGGCGCAGGTGGTACACCTAGCGGTGCTTCCAGGACATAATTCTTTCATGCAGCAATGATGATAATCCTCAAGTTACGGACCTAGTCCGTGTAATTGCTACCATCATCTTTCAACTTAGGTTTTTCTAGGAAAGCATTAAAATTCAAGGGAATGGTAGCACGGGCCATTGATCTACAACAACATAGACATGCAAAAACTATCAGGACTAAGTTCATGATAAATTAAAGTTCAATTAATCATATTACTTAAGAACTCCCACTTAGATAGACATCCCTCTACTCATCTAAATGATCACGTGATCCAAATCAGCTAAACCATGTCCGGTCATCATGTGAGACGCAGTAGTTTTCAATGGTGAACATCACTATGTTGATCATATCTACTATATGATTCACGTTTGACCTTTCGGTCTCAGTGTTCCAAGGCCATATCTACATATGCTAGGCTCTTCAAGTTTAACCCAAGTATTCTGCACGTGCAAAACTGGCTTGCACCTATTGTATGTGAACGTAGAGCTTATCACACCCGATCATCACGTGGTGTCTCGGCATGACGAACTGTAGCAACAGTGCATACTCAGGGAGAACACTTATACCTTGAAATTTAGTAAGGGGTCATCTTATAATGCTACCGCCGTACTAAGCAAGATAAGATGCATAAAGGATAAACATCACATGCAATCATAATATGGGACATGATATGGCCATCATCATCTTGTGCTCGTGATCTCCATCACCGAAGCATCGTCATGATCTCCATCATCACCGGCTTGATACCTTGATCTCCATCGTAGCATCGTTGTCGTCTCGCCAACTATTGCTACTACGACAATCGCTACCGCTTAGTGATAAAGTAAAGCAATTACATGGCGATTGCATTTCATACAATAAAAGCGACAACCATATGGCTCCTGCCAGTTGCCGATAACTCTGTTACAAAACATGATCATCTCATACAAAATTTATATCACATCATGTCTTGACCATATCACATCACAACAAGCCCTGCAAAAACAAGTTAGACGCCCTTTACTTTGTTGTTGCAAGTTTAACGTGGCTGCTATGGGCTTCTAGCAAGAACCGGTCTTACCTATGCATCAAAACCACAACGATTTTTTGTCAAATGTGTTGTTTTAACCTTCAACAAGGACAGGTCGTAGTCAAACTCGATTCAACTAAAGTTGGAGAAACAAACACCCGCCAGCCAGCTATGTGCAAAGCACGTCAGTAGAACCAGTCTCATGAACGCGGTCATATAATATCGGTCCGTGCCGCTTCATCCAACAATACCGCTAAATCAAAGGAAGACGTTGGTGGTAAGCAGTAGGACTATTATCGCCCACAACTCTTTGTGTTTTACTCGTGCATATATCATCTACGCATAGACCTGGCTCAGATGCCACTGTTGGGGAATGTAGTAATTCAAAACATTTCCTACGAAGACGCAAGATCTATGTAGGATATGCAAAGCAACGATACGGGAGAGTGTGTCCATGTACCCCCGTAGACCAAAAGCGGAAGGGTTTAGTAACGTGGTTGATGTAGTCGAACGTCTTCACGATCCAACCGATCCAAGTACCAAATGTACGGCACCTCCGTGTTCAGCACACGTTCAGCATGATGATGTCCCTCGAGCTCTTGATCCAGTAGAGGGTCGAGGGAGAGTTCCGTCAGCACGACGGAGTGGCGACGGTGTTGATGAAGTTACCGGCGCAGGGCTTCGCCTAAGCACTACGACAATATGACCGAGGTGTTAAACTGTGGAGGGGGGAACCGCACACGGCTAAGAGATTGTATGTTGTGCTTTGGGGTGCCCCCCGCCACCGTATATAAAGGAGGGAGGGGGGAGGCGGCCGGCCTAGAGGGGCGCGCCAAAGGGGGGAGTCCTACTAGGACTCCCTAGTCCAAGTAGGATTCCTCTTCCTTTCGGGAGTAGGAGAAGAGGGAAGGGAAAGAGGGAGGGAGAAGGAAAGGGGGGGGGCGCTCCCTCCCCTAGTCCAGTTCGGTTTGGCTAGGGGGGTGCGCTACCTCCTGGCCACCGACCTCCTCTTCCCACTAAGGCCCATGAAGGCCCAATACTCTCCCAGGGGGTTCCGGTAACCTCCCGGTACTCCAGAAAATGTCCGAACCCTCCTGAAACCTTTCCGATGTCCGAACATGGCCTTCCAATATATCAATCTTTATGCCTCAACCATTTCGAGACTCCTCGTCATGTCCGTGATCTCATCCGGGACTCCGAACAAACTTTGGTCAACAAAAACACATAACTCTTAATACAAATCGTCATCGAACGTTAAGCGTGCGGACCCTACGGGTTCGAGAACTATGTAGACATGACCGAGACATATCTCCAGTCAATAACCAATAGCCGAACATGGATTCTCATATTGGGTCCTACATATTCTATGAAGATCTTTATCGGTCAAACCGCACAACAACATACGTTGTTCCCTTTGTCACCGGTATGTTACTTGCCGAGATTCGATCGCCGGTATCATCATACCTAGTTCAATCTCATTACCGGTAAGTCTCTTTACTCATTATGTAATGCTTCATCCTGTAACTAACTCATTAGTCACATTGCTTGCAAGGCTTATAGTGATGAGCATTACCGAGAGGGCCCAGAGAATTAGTCACATCTAAATTACTACACATCTAAATTAACTACTACATCAAATTAAATTAGCAAAAAATTTCCTCACGGGATGGCCACGGCGTGAGGGGTGCAGCGAGGGCGACGGGCAGGGGACGGCGATGGCGACGGCAACAGGGCGGCGCGGGACGGCGCGGGGCGGCGATGGTGTCGGGGCGGCGACAGCATCGGGGCAGGGCGGCGACGGCGTGGGGCCACGACAGCGCGGGGCGGCGACGGCGTCGGGGCGGCGCGGGACGGCGCGGGGCGACGACGGCGACGGCGAGGCGGAGACGGGCAGCCTGGCGGCGTCGGGCGCGGGGAAGAAAGAACTGAACCAAATTTTCACGAGTGCTGCTTATATAGGCAAAGCATTGGTTCCGGTTCGTGAGACCAACCGGGACTAAAGTGGGCATTGGTCCCGGTTCGTGCCAACAACCGGTACCAAAGGCCTCTTTTCAGCAGCCCAAAGGGCGGGAAGCGGCGGCCTTTGGTCCCGGTTGGTGGCACGAACCGGGACTAATGCACCCCTTTAGTCCTGGTTGGTGCCACCAACTGGGACCAATGGGCCTTGCACAACAGCGTGGTGGTGGGAGTTTAGTCCCACCTCGCTAGCTGAGAGAGAATCCCACCTGTTTATAAGGTGCGATGCGCCAACCCTCTCGAGCTCCTCTCTAAAGCAGGCTTTCGGGCCTAATCTATCTTTATGTGCCTGTGGGCCTACTGGGCTTACTACGAGCCTGAATCCTGGCCCGTTGTTGGGTTTCTAGTCGTATTCATGCCATGGGGGCCCAGTAGGAGGCATTTTTTTGTTTTCTTTACTTATTGTTGCTATTTTTATTTATTTTTCCAGTTTTTTTGTTTTGTTTTCTGTATTATTTATTTTCTTTTGTTTTTTGCTTTATTTTTTAATTCTTTTTGCTTTTAGTTTTAGAAAAATTATAAACTTTCTGTTAGTGCCATTAGTTTTCAAATTTGAAAACACTTTTTTTGTTTTTTTTCTTTCTTGCTTTATTTATTTTATTTTGTTTCTACTTACAACAAAATACTTATTGTTGCTATTTTTATTTTTTTCCAGTTTTTTTGTTTTGTTTTCTGCATTATTTATTTTCTTTTGTTTTTTGCTTTATTTTTAATTCTTTTTGCTTTTAGTTTTAGAAAAATTATAAACTTTCTGTTAGTGCCATTGGTCTTCAAATTTGAAAACACTTTTTTTCTTTCTTGCTTTATCTATTTTATTTTCTTTGTACTTACAACAAAAAGTTTCAGAACCTAAAGTCTCATGACTGCCACATGATTATGACGCAGCTGCTTCCGGTTGCATTGAGAAAAAGAGGACATCGTGGGAGTGGAGGGCAAGACAGACATGTCCGAATATTATGAAAAGTTTCATGAAATTCCTCCCTTCAAAGTCAAGGCTGACCCAAGCATCCTGATAAATGATAAAGATTATCCATGGTTACGGCGCAATAAGAAAAGGACACAAGCGAAGAACAAGAGAAAACTTTCTCCACAACTATTATGATGATACCATGCCAACTTTCAACCTTTTTGTAGTTCATTTGAAATGCATGTTACAGACAAGTTTCCATATGAAATCCCGATACTTCGAAAGAGATTGTCCGTTTTGTACACGAAATGCATCCAGTTTTTGCCCTAACCCTCTCAACTTTCTTGCATATGCTTTGTGGATGAAATGATGATACCATGCCAAAATAAAAGAGAGGCGCAATGCTCACCTGCACGTTGCTTAGCTTCAGGCCAACGTGCAGGTGAGCATTGCGCTTCTCCCTTCATCGTATCTACACTCAGGGCTTATAAACCACTGCGAGTGCCTCTCGCTTGGCGAGGTGGGACTAAAAAACAGCTGCAGTAAGAATCAACTAAAAAACTCTTTTACCGGTTCATGCCACGAACCGGTACTAAAAGGTGCTCCTGGGGCCCAGCCTTAAAACCTGTACCAAATAAAATGCCTTTGTAAGATCCTTAGAACTGGTACTAAAGGAATCAACTAAAACGCTTTTATAAACCTGTAGTATTATTAAAACTAAAATTATATAGAATTTTGTTACAAACTTTAATAGCAAAAAGAATTATCATAAAAAAAGTAATTAGAATTTAGTTCAAAACATTAAAAGCAAAAAAGAATTATCATAAAAGAAAATAAATAATTAATTAGAATTTTGTTACAAACTTTAATAGCAAAAAGAATTATCATAAAAGAAAATAAATAAGTAATTAGAATTTTGTTCAAAACATTAAAAGCAAAAAGAATTATCATAAAAGAAAATAAATAAGTAATTAGAATTTTGTTCAAAACATTAATAGCAAAAAGAATTATCATAAAAGAAAATAAATAAGTACTTATTGTTGCTATTTTTATTTTTTTCCAGTTTTTTGTTTCTTTTCTGCATTATTTAGCCGTTGGTCCCAGTTCGAGCCATCAACCGGGACCAATGGTGGTGGGCCAGGAGCGAGGCCCATTGGTCCCGGTTCGTCCCACCAATCGGGACCAAAAGGTCCAGACGAACCGGGACCAATGGCCCACGTGGCCCGACCGGCCCCCGGGGCTCACGAACCGGGTCCAATGCCCCAATGGGTCCCGGTTCTTGACTGAACCGGGACTAATGGGCTGACCCGGCCTGGACCTTTGCCCTCTTTTCTACTAGTGATAGCACACAAAGTGTTCCTCCGGTATTCGGGAGTTGCATAATCTCATAGTCAGAGGAATATGTATAAGTCATGAAGAAAGCAGTAGCAATAAAACTGTAACGATCATAATGTTAAGCTAACGGATGGGTCCTGTCCATCACATCATTCTCTAATGATGTGATCCCGCTCATCAAATGACAATACATGTCTATGGTTAGAAAACATAACCATCTTTGATTAACGAGCTAGTCAAGTAAAGGCATACTAGGGACACTCTGTTTTGTCTATGTATTCACACATATACCGAGTTTCCGGTTAATACAACTCTAGCATGAATAATAAACATTTATCATGATATAAAGAAATATAAACAACAACTTTATTATTGCCTCTAGGGCATATTTCCTTCACCTTCAGACTATGGCGAAGCACCAGAGCGTGGGTGGAGCGCCGGAGCGGGAGAGGGAGAAGGTGGATGGACTTGGACTGGCGACGCCGAGAGGTAGGAGGTGGATGTGCTCGGACCGGCGACAGGGAGAAGGGGGAGGTGGATGGGTTAGGGTTGCGGGACGCCAGCCAGCTTAAATAGCCGGATTTGGTCTCCGACGGCAAGCCGGAGCGGTGCCACGCGGCGTTCACACCGTGACGATGGACACGACGTCCGTCGGATGGCTGGATTTTCGAGTGTTTATGCGTGGACCCCACTGTTAGACTGACATGACGGATGTGTCCGAACGCCCCCATATTCGTGCCATATTTAGGCTGGATACGATGAGTGTCGGTCTTGCCGGGCGTTTGAGGCCCATTTAAAAGGCCTATCTGTGTCAGAAAATCGTGTCCGGTCGGTCATCGGGCGGGCCGTAGGGCGTTTGAGGCCGGTTTTGGGTGCCCGGCTGTAGATGCTCTTAATTTTTGCCATTTCACCCACAGATACGTAGATATACTGAGGTTTTTGTCTCGTCTATGGAGTGTCGATCATGATTGTGAGATCATCGACGGGCCGGGCTGGGCAGCTTTGATTAATTACTACCCCGGAGACGCCATTGTCGCTGTCGTCACGAAGCAAACATGAAAACGATCCATCGACCGATAGTCCAGCACCAGCAGGCAGCAGCATCGAGCTTAGTAAAGGACCTTTTAATCTGTAATAAGCACTGGTGCGAAGTGATGACACCGCGTTAATTTCTCCTCCCTGCTTCTGGAATGACAGTGCAGCTCCACCCGTCGCCGGCCGGCCGGGTCCGGCCAGCCGCTGTCAGTCAGTCAGGCAGACTGACAGACAGACAGGCGGACAGCAGTGACCCGATTTTTTTTTACCACATTTGCATCGTTTCGATTTGACTAGG
The DNA here is from genome assembly GCF_018294505.1 of Triticum aestivum. Lineage (NCBI taxonomy): Eukaryota > Viridiplantae > Streptophyta > Magnoliopsida > Poales > Poaceae > Triticum > Triticum aestivum. The sequence continues at coordinate 622,658,765 of NC_057795.1, forward strand.
TGCGAGCGTCTGTCTGGGGCGCACGGAGTCCATCCACCGATCGATCTCTGTATCTGGACGCGCACCGGCACAGTGGACGAGACGTTCTTTGGCCCCCATGCACGCGTATCAGATGGAGCTTGAAGGTCGGCACGGGCAGGCCGGCCGTTGGTTCCCCCGACGCGATCGTTGAGGTTAATCCGCCGGTGATTACTTACGCTCAGGCCCTGTTTGTTTCATAAGTCCTAAGATTTTTTCTAGTCCCAACTAAAAAGTCCCTAGTCCTTAAAAAGTCTCACCCCGTTTGTTTTCAGAGACTAAAAAGTCCCTAGTCCTTTTCTAGAGGTTATTAAATGACCATATTACCAGGGGCGGAGCCAGAATGAAAACTAAGAGGGGGCAATGATTTGTTGAAACTTTTTTTTTTGCCGGAAGATGTGTATGTACTTTTTCTTGTGGGGAGATGTATCAAAACTTTTTTTCCAGGAATTATGTAGAACTTTTTTTCCAGGAATTATGTAGAACTTTTTTCCCGAAGGATATCTCCCTTCAAAAATAAACCAGACACATCTCCCTCGGGAAAAAAGTTCTACATAATTCGTGGAAAAAAGTTTTGATACATCTCCCCACAAGAAAAAGTACATACACATCTTCCGGCAAAAAAAAAAGTTCCAACAAATCATTGCCCCCTCTTAGTTTTCATCCTTATGTAACTTGACTAACAACAGCTACGTAGGTGTAGCATTGCTCCCTCCCCATATATACCCGACCATACATACCCACCAGGCAACCATCGATCCGGAGGAAGCAACCGTCGGTCCATCATACATACCGATCGCCATTACCTCCATCCGTCCATCCACGTTGCCTAGTTCAGCTGGCGGAGAGGGATCAATAGAATGGGACGTCCGTCGTCCTGCGGCGTGGGGCAGCCCAAGCTCCGCAAGGGGCTGTGGTCGCCCGAGGAGGACGAGAAGCTCTACAACCACATCATCCGGCACGGCGTCGGCTGCTGGAGCTCCGTCCCCAGGCTGGCCGGGCTGAACCGCTGCGGCAAGAGCTGCCGCCTCCGGTGGATCAACTACCTCCGCCCCGACCTCAAGCGCGGCTGCTTCTCGCAGCAGGAGGAAGACCACATCGTCGCGCTCCACCAGATCCTCGGCAACAGGTGTGTCCGCGGCTCCGCGCAATGCATTCAGTTCGTATAGATTTTTCAGTACAGAGGTGGATTCGAGCTAGAGGAAAGATTTGGGAAAACATACTGAATTACTGATGCATAGGGTGTGCGTGCAGGTGGTCACAGATCGCGTCGCACCTGCCGGGCCGGACGGACAACGAAATCAAGAACTTCTGGAACAGCTGCATCAAGAAGAAGCTCCGGCAGCAGGGCATCGACCCGGCCACGCACAAGCCCATGGGCACCGCCGACACGGCCACGGCGGCATTGCCGGACACAGAAGGGGAAGACAGTAAGCCCCTTACCGCGGCGGCCGACGGCAGCCTCGCTCCGAAGCAGTCGGCGGTGTTTGACCCGTTCCCGGTGTGCGCCGACTACGGCGCCGGGTTCGCCGACGACCTCGGCGCGGCCAACGCGGCGGCATTGTACGGCCAGTTATGCGGTGGAAAGGAGGGCGCGGACGAAGACGCCGGGTTCGGCGCCGCGGACTACAGCTGCGTGCTGGACGTCCCGGAGAACCTGGGCTACGGGGAGAGCTCCAGCAACAGCAGCAACCGGAGCTACGGCGGTGAGGTGGGCAGCATGCTCGACGGCGAGGTGGGAAGCGTGCTCGATGGCGAGGTGCTGTACTTGGCCAAGGCGGAGCCGGCCTTCGCGGAGATGGAGCGGCAGCACGACGTGCTGCTGGAGTATGAGTTCTCGCTGCCCTGCCAAGAGCAGAGCCTCCTAGCAAATTTCGAGTTCAACTTGGAACACTACTTCTGATTTTTTTTTTCCTTTTCATTTTAAAAGTATATTTTCTTTCTCTCTCCCTCCATTTTTTAAGAGACAGGGATCACACCATAAAGTCGCAAGTTAGTGCTACTTGAGGACATCCATAGCATCATTTCCAATTTTATAGGCGAGTTAGCTTACTTCATCTTGCATGCTGAACAAATTAGCTACTTTCAGTTTTTTTTAAGGGTAGCTACTTCCAGTTAATTGTATTTTATGAGCAAATTACACAGATGTACACACTTCTAGGGCAGTTGCGCATCATAGCCAAGAAGCCAAACCGCGTGAATTTGTTTAATATATTGACCCTCGATTATTTTTGTGCATGCACATGGATTCTATCAAGATTTATATTAGATTCATGACAGTTAAATTTTGCGTAAATGTCTTTCATGCTCCTGTGCTTCCGTGCCCTCTCAAGTCACTAGTTATCCGTGAAATATTGTTTGTTTTATTTTGAACGACAATAGCTTTTTTTTAGATCATTGAACGCCAATAGCTGCGTACGTCAGCTCTGGAGTTATTCCGACAAAAGTTACTGCTAAAAGTAAATACTCCCTCTGCTCCTAAATATTTGTCTTTCTAGCCATCTCAAATGGACTACAACATACGGATGTATGTAGACATGTTTTAGAGTGTAGATTCATTCATTTTGCTCCGTATGTAGTCACTTGTTGAGATCTCTAGAAAGACAATTATTTAGGAACAGAGGGAGTACGTCTCTGAGCCAACAGTTGGGCTCCAAAAAAAAACCATGTTCGGGGTGATGCAACATCAAATTGCGGGGCCATGCAACATCAAATTGCAAATACTTGTATTTGGATGTTATTTTAAATAGTTGAACAACACACAAAAATGCCATGATGTACATAATAATAAAAAATCTTTATGTTCATATTGATCAGGTATTATACTTCCATAAAAATGAATAAAAATTTGACAAGCTAAACATTTAGAAGAAAATATATAAACTACCACAACTCAAATTCAGAAGAAAATATAAGTACAGCAAAACTCCTAGTTACCATGTGAAAAAATAGTATTTTAACTTAAATGCCATCAAATAAAATCATACATGGTATATTTCCGTATTAACTAAAAAATGGTGTATATAAAATTGCCAGCATACACTAAAAATGTATATTAACATGCCGTGCTTCTCTAGTTTGAGTTGCAATGAAAACACAAATTAGTATCCAAAGGAAATGATTCAAAATTGAAAATATAAAAAAAGAAGGGAAATTTCCATGGACAATAAAAATGCATGGCATTAAATAAAAAATTCCATAATCCAAATATGAAAATTGTCATGCTCTATATTTTATTTTTTATAAAAATCTAATAAGAAAATTGTCATGATTGAGATAATAAATATGCCATGAAATTAATAATAAATATGTCTTGATCCTAATATTTAAATTGCCATGCTCTATATTTTCCTTGTCATAACAAAAAATCAAACAAGAAAATTGCCATGATCCAAAATATTAAAAAGTGTCATGCCATTAAAAATAAATTTACCATGATATAGATTAAAAATTCCATATGCTCTTCAAAATAAAATTGCCGTGCTATAGATAGAGATTTCAGTAACGTATTTTGTGAGCTTGCCATGTGAACATAATGGATTTTTCCGAAACTTGCCACGCTGACAAGAAAGGTGGTAGATACGAAAACAAAAATTCATAAAATTATCATATAAATGAAAAGAATTACTCTAGTGTTTGCCACATGAACGCTACATAATTTATAAAATTTGCATGAATTACGGAATTAAAAAATATAAAGTTGCGATGGAAGCCACAAGTTGAAATTTCCAAGGTCAACATAGTAAATTTGCCGTGGTCAATACAATAAATTTGCCATGGCGATTACAATAAAAATGTCATGATGCAAAAGGAAAAATTTGTCATGTTTTTTTATAACAGTTTATATCCAATTTGGCTTGGGCTAGTACTAACAATTTCAGAAAATGCTATGTTTTGTAGATAAGATGGCAAAACCTTGGCGAATTGTCTATAAAACTTGGCAAACATAGTGATCCTGGTTTAATTTCATAGGACATTTTTTTTGTTTTCAATTCCCAATAATTCCATCCACTAAGGTTCCTATTAAAAATGAGCAGCTACTGATGGTTTAGGTGGAGAATGTTGTTGACTCAGGTAATACATCTGATAAGAAAAACACTGATGCACATGATGAATCTGTTGTTGATAATTAACATGTCACTCCAAATCAGCCTATTGTTCCACCAAGTTGGAATGTTGCAGGTGACAGAGTTAGGCGGACTGGTACTGATGCACGCACAAGGTTAATTGAAGAGTGCAATGTTATTTCTTATGCGTTATCCGTGGTAGAAGAAATTGAACATTAATCATATCCCAAGGCTATTATTTCTAGTGATAATAATAGGTGGATGACAGCTATGCATGATGAGATGGAATCATTTGAAAAAGAATGACACTTGGGATTTAATAAACTTACCAAGGGAGAAGAAACCTATTTGTTCCAATCCGTGCCTCCACAAAGAAGTAAATCCGTGTCTCTTGCAGAATGGAAAAAAAGATGAAGACATGTTTTTTCCTTTTCCGAGAGGCACAACCATACTTCTCACGGAAGCAAATCCATGCCTCTCGTAAAAGAAAAGAAAAACATGTTTTTTTTTCTTTTCTGCGAGAAGCGCGGCCGTGCCTCTTGCATAAGCAAATCCACGCCTCTCGCTGAAGGAAAAAAAGAAAATAAGGTACGTTCTTTCGCGTCAAAAGAATTCAAAAAAAAATTTCCAAAACAAGGGGAAAACCGTAAATAAAAAAAAGACAGAAAAAATCATCTAAAAGCCGAAACGTGTACAGAAAAAATAATCCGGAGGAAGCATCCATAGCTCAAGACGTGGCGGCGGCTGAAAATGTGCCAAGTGGCAATGCTCTCAGCCCAACCCCAAGTGACCTTTGTGGGCCCCCGGAATGAGTACTCGTTGATTAGTTTTTGGAAAGGACTCCTTGACTTGATTAGTTGCTCCCTTCTTTTTCTACCCGATCGAATGTAAGACTGAAGAAAGGTGCATGCAAGTTTTGTGGCCACGCGACATGCACGTCTGAGATCGACGTGGCTGTGGTAGTGGCACGCTCTTTTAATTCTCCGACGACAACCTCCAGCGCCAGCGACGTACGGACTGGGGCCTACGGCCGGGTTGATGTGGCGCAGAAGTTGTGAAGTACAGTAGCTACAAAACCAGCTGGTACATGTCAGTCACAGACTCACAAAGGTGTGCGCCCGTGGAGAAAAGTTGAAAAAGAAGGTGATGCCGACGTCGTCCGTTCTTTCTCCCTCACGGCGACAAAATGAGCCCAGCATGTCTGTCAGTTTATACAAGTAGCCAAGTTCGTACATAGTCATAGAGCACATACTTGGAACTGAGAGTAATTGAGAGGGATGGATGACGCATTCGATCTCAGATTTTTCAACCTCCAATAAATTCCTTGATTGGCTCATGCAGACCATGATCGGGCAGGTCCTTCTGTTGAAAAACAGTGAGATAGCACCACCAAATTTAAGACCGGCAGATCATAGGTGCATGCATGTCCATGCATGCACACCCGAGAGCCAGACGTACAGATGATTTGATCAGCTTGCTGTTCCCATGGCCATATTCATCCGGGACGCGACACACACGAACACGGCGGCTAGGCTAGATCATTCCATCGGAAACTGTTCGCCATGATGAGGATGATGATGATCCTGTCTGACTTATCCAATTTCTCCTTGTGCTCTAGGAAGGCCATAGTTTCCATGCTCCTCTTGCAAGCATCACCTTTGGTTCACTCACTCGTGGAAAGCTTGGTCCCTTTTCCCCAAGGGGGACAAGCCGTATCTCCATCATCCCCTCAAATTCCCTATGCTGTTTGACAAATTCCACTTAGGGAAGCTGTGCCGCAACAACGGCCTGCTAGCTGCCTGCTCGTGCGGCCGTGCCGACACTTCGCCGGTCAGCCCCCCGAATGGTACCTGGGCCCGTGTCGAGTTGTCGTGCCCCTAAGCAAGGAGGGCAACAGCTTACAGTGATATATAATTAGCCTGACAGGTCAGGGTTCCCATGAAGAAACCGAAAACCTCAGCGTCGGCGTCAGCTCGAGAAGGAAGGATTTCACGGGAAGCAACCGGCACGGCATGCATGATTGATTTCCATGCACGCACACCTTGCTGCAACGCCAGAATATTATTGGTTCCATTGCTTTTTTTTTTTTGAGAACTTGGTTCCATTGCTTCTGTTGTCGTGTTGTGCCTGATTAGATTTTTAAAGGTGATTGCGATGGCTCCGACTCCATTTGAGGTGGCACCATTTGGATCACCAGCTAATTAATTAATTACACAACAAATCGCTTGATACAAACTGTACTCTGTAATGAGCTGGTGACGCGATAACATTTTCTGTGGGGTATACTGTGTAGCAAACATTCCATCAAATCAAGACGGGCTATTCGTTAGTTTCGGAGAACAGGAGCTTGAATAGTTGAGAAATCAATCAATGAATTATTAGTCGGAAAGCTCACTCTCCACTCAATGATTCTGTTTCTAGAATCTAGATTGCATGCACGGTTGTTGAATATATAAAACCCTGATCAGAAGCTAACAATCTTTATTGAAAACAACATGTACATTAATTTCTTTCCATGACAAAACATGACATTGGCAATGGCTTGCTAGCTAGACAGCTTATCGGCAGAAAAAACAAATTAACAGTTGCACGTTGTTCTTCAGTTTATTGTTATCACCTTACCCATACAAAAGCTTATGTTACGATACATGCTGCCAGTCCAATCTCATAGACTCTAGCACATGTCATCATCGAAGTCAAATCAAATCACCTACCTTAATTAACCAGCACAAACCACCTAATCAATATTCTGTGAACAAGCAAAAGATAGTCTAAAGAATCAGTACTGTACTATCTAGCCCTACCATGAAAAAGGCAGCCTAATTAGGTGAGCTTAATAATATTTAGTTTTCATGCATGGCTTGAACAACTAGCTCTCCTACGGCCACTGTACTGAACGACTTAATCATGCGGGTTACTCATGCAAGACAAGTGCATATCACGCCATCTGTTGCGGCGGCAACGGCCTAGAGCATTACACATGCATGCACCAAACCTCTCCATAATTTCTCTCTAATGTTTTTCAAAAATATTCATGAGAGTAGCAAATTAACGATCAACATGTGGCCACGCTAATTCATACTCCCTCCATCGGAAAATACTTGTCATCAAAATGGATAAAAAGAAATGTATCTAGAACTAAAAACGTCTAGATACATCTTCTTTTATCCATTTTGATGACAAGTATTTTCGGACGGAGGGAGTATGTAGTTGTATATGATTAACTGCCAACTTTATATGGCATGATTGAGACTATGATCTATGGAATATTGTATTGTTATATTTTTATGTGTGTGATTAGATTAGCTTTGGGCTTGCATAACTTGAAAGAGGAGTCACAGCCAGAGGCAAGGCAGCCGGCATGATTCATATTCTGCTCTATTTTTCTGCTTTCCTTTTTTTTGCGGGATTCTGCTTTCCTTTTCGCTTTCCTTTGTGGAGGAGGCAAGTCAAGATCAGGGCTCATGTAAAGTCTCTGGCAGCATCTTTTGGTGCACAAGGACAACAGGGACGTCCACTTGTAGAAGCTAATTGATTAAATTTGGTCGACCTACGTGTTCACGGATCCCCGGCCATAATAACATAGTGACTACGATTTTTGGTGCATATACTAGCACGGCCTAGTATCACTCTCCAGTAATAATAATAAGCTTATGATGATGCCTCGTGTTGTTAATTTATGCTCTCAAGACTGCCGGCAAGAATGTCACTAGTAGCATAGACTAATGTACCACAACATAGTGAATTAGTGCAGTGCAGTTGTAATAAACTAATGACAGATCTTGGTATTTTTGACATATGAAATGAAACGCAACTTGGTGAGATGAACTACATATTCTGGTCCTGAAATCTGAATCACATGCATGTTCAGTCTACATCGCAAATTAGGTCGAGTACATACACTATCTAGTGCATGTAGATGCTGGTAATCGTGCATGCATTGGTTTATAGTACTTATGCAGGTACGCTTCTTCAACCTATGCAGGTATGATGGTAATCGTGCATGCATTAGTGACCGACCGAGAAAAGTTGATCCCGTGTGCGCATGAGTGAGGAAAAAGTGCGCATAAAAAAACTAGTGTTGGTCTATGGGGCTAGTCTAGATTACAGGCTCAACTGCGATGGACCGGTGGGTGAACCGGTGGATTTGATCGGGGCGTTACATTTCCTCCCCTTCCCCTCCGGTCCCCATCGTCAGCGTGTCCCTGTCCACTTTGACCTTGTCATCAACCATGGTCCATGAGATGGTCACATACTACAAGATGCTCACGTTGGAGCGTTGAGCGGAGCTTGCGACAGAGGTGCACGCCACCGAGGCATGACGCGGCCCGCATTGTGGCCTGGTAACCTTCGAGCTCCTCGGATTCGTGCTTGGAGTGGTAGTAGGAGGAGATGGGCATGCAAGTTGACCCCGCCACCAGGTTCAAGCTGGCGATGCGACGGCCGGTGAGGGCGACAACATCCACTTCCTCTCCATGGAGGAGGCAGACGAGCAATTCCTCCTTGCCCAAGCCAAGGAGACGGAGCATCGCGGCGGAGGCGCGGCTCGAGCTCGAGGCGGAGCACACAGGAAATGCCGCCTTCGCCAAGCTCGTCGATCCTATCATCGTTGCCGATATCTGCACCATCCTCGACTCCCTCAAGTCCAAGCGGGTGGTGGCGGAGAACCGACGCGAAATCCACCTCTGCGATGTCAAGCGGGAGCAGCCCCTCCTGGACGACGCTGATGACGAGGAGACACCCTCGATTTGACCCGCCGCCAATACTACAAGGTCATCGGCTTCGGCAAGGGGGTCATTGAGCTCTTCTTCGATGAGGATTACTACCTCCGTCCTGGTTTATAGGTCCCTTTTATAGTTTGTGCCAAATTTTGACTAAAGATTTAACTAACAAAATGTTAATGCATGTCAAGAAAAATTATTTCATTGGATTTGTATTTGAACATAGTTTTCAAAAATATAATGTTTGATGACATACGTGAACATTTTGTTAGTTTAATCTATGGTCAAAAATTGGCACGAAATACAATGGGGACCAATAAACCCGGACGGAGGTAGTAGGAGTAGGCTAGTATCTAACTTACAATTCTATTTTTCCGATGAAGCTTGTTTTTATCTACCTATATATGAACTAGGTATAAAACCAACGTTGCATGTATGGTTTTGTATGGATTTGAGTGTTCGCCAATGGACGGTGAGGTGGCCCTGCCAAACAAACAGGGGTTGGGCTGCTTCAACCGTGATTGAATATGCTCTAACATAGCAGAGGTGGAGTATATGAGTGTCCGGGAGTTGTAATAGAACGAGGCTATAAACTCATGACAAATCTTTGTATTTTTGACATGCAAAATGGAACTCAACTAGGTAAGATAAACTACCGTGAGGCCGACGTCGGATCTTGGCGGCATGAGCGCCGCGGAGGTTCGGCGAAGGGCGTGGTTGGAGATGAACTCGCGCAGGAAGAGGAAACTGTCTGGCGTCATGATGGCATTGATGACAGAGAGGCCTGGCAAGGTCGGTGCAACAATTTTGCTCTGAGGATGGACCGACGGATGATGGAGGTGACGACCCTTGCAGCGTGCGGTGCTCACTGGGAGTGTGTCTGACCTGTGTGGGATCCAATCCAGATAGTGACTTGGAGGAGACACCCGGCTTTAGATGTTAGGCTTTAGTGCGGTGTCTGTTTGGTATTAGGCCTGAACATTCGGCACACCTTCATCAAGGGGATAGGAGTAGCAACGATGTTGGCAGGATGATGGCTTCAGACTTATTGATGTATCATTTTGTATGATCTTTGTAAATAATTAATAATATGGCTGCATGCATCGTCCAGATGCAGAGAGGCCGGGGGTATATCCTCCTTTTCTAAAAAAAAGTAAGATAAACTAAGGTCCTGAAATGTGAATCGCATGCATGTTCAGTTCAGTCTCCATCGGAAATCAGGTCGAGTACACACACTGGCTAGTGTATGTAGGTGCTGGTAGGCGTGCATGCATTGATTTCTCTACCGATCGTTGAGGTACGTATATATGTACACTTCGTGGATCAGTAACGGATAGGCTTTCACATCTGGGCGACATGATTCGCCACACGAAACTCCGCACGGGATTGACTATGATATGATCCCGCGCCCTTTGGTTTGGTTTGAAAATGGCAGTGGTGATCTAGATAGCTCTCAAACTCGATGGGAAAAGGAGAGGCTGCCTACCTCCGGTGAAGTAGCTTCCAACTTTGCCAAAACGAACAGTACACTAGTGTACAAGCCCACAAATGCAAGCATGCATCGCGCCAAAGAGCATGCACGCATGGATGGGTAGCGGATCGCTCCAAATCCGCCAAACGAACGCTGGTCATCATATCCACGGTCAAACGGGCCCCTCGGGCTGAAAGCAAGCATTTTAGAGTCATGAGCAACTTCAATTATTTCTTGTTCCAGATTACAAAGACCATTTTTTTGCATCTTTCGATCCGTTCTCTCTTTCTATGTATGATGATCAGAAATGTGGACGTCCCGTGCGTACGTAAACGGCGTACAAGGATCGATCTCTACGTAGACGGCCACCAGCCATGCAGCAGAGTGCAGCAACAGTTGTCATCTACTCCTCCGTGCAAATCCGTTGGAGCTCGCCTAGCATTGCTTGCACCACGCTCGAAGCGACCGTCGACCGGCCGGCACGTACGACCTACTCCCTAGATACATCTATTTTCAAGACAAGTAATTCCGAACGGAGGGAGTATGTGCGTACGCGCGTCGATGACCGATGGAGCTCCGGCCAGCCGTCCGCCAGGCACGGACGGCCGGGCACCGGCATAGCATGGCCCGCATGCAATGCAACGCTCGCGATGGCGACCGGCTAGCGGACGTACACACGCCCTCCCGTGTGGTCGCCGATAGAGCTTTCTCCAACTCACGCAAGCTTTCCCTCCTCCACTCTCCGCCGTTCCCATCCTTTGTGGACTGTGGTGGTTAATTGTGGCGTTTGCAAGCCACCTCCCGGCGTTCGGCGAGTAGAGCGCCATCATTGGTCATTACTCCTCAAGCTACGTACACACTCCCATGGCGCTATCATCGATCGATCCGGCCGGTACACGACCGATCGATGACTCACTAAGGACATAGTACCCATACATCGACGTTGTGCAACTTTTATTTCGCGTGTGTCCTTCCAAACGCACCAACCGGCCTGGCAGAAACAGAAAACCGATGAACATCACATTAACTGACACGTACATACGATGCCAGCACCGCAACGCAAGTGTGCAACTCGTGATTCGCCCGATGAAATGCATGCATGCTAGTTCTTCCTCAATGTTGATGTAGAAATGTATTGCCTAGTCTCTTTTATCAGATCTGTCATTTGGTTGCATTGGCTAGAGCATGCACTTTTACACTCAGGGGTTTGATTGCACGGTTGAAATTAATCAAACACAAGCCTCCCACTGCATATGCATGAACGTGTCATCCTACGACCACCGTAACAAAAATGCACAATATGTGCGAAATAATTAAACATAATGCTGCCGCCGGAAGGCTTAAAAAAAGGTGTTTGTGGCCGGCCAGGCGGTCTTAATTTGGACCGATTTTCTGTACTGGAGTATGTCCGTGGAGAGTCTGAGAACCGGATGATTGCAGAATCGACCACATTTGACGCATGCAAACGGTGTTGCCTCACACATGGTGCCGTACGGGCGACTCAAGCAATGGAGCATGGCTTTTCCTGTCCTTTTTTATCAACTATATCTGTCGGTCTGGGCCACTCGTGCAACATCTCCTGTTATGGATACAGAAGCCTCCTTTTCCCTTCAAGTGCAAGGATCAGGTGCCTTGTGCTTTCTTCCGCATGCACTGCTGCTATTACCCAGCCGGGCCCTCCCCGGCGACCTTGCCGTCCAGCTGCAGGTCTTACTAATTATTTGGTTTTCGTGTTCAAAAATAAAATAAAATTATTTGGTTTTCATGAACAAGAGCAAAGCAGAACGTAATCTTCACTTTTCCAGCACGAAGTTTCAGGCCTTCACTTTGTTTGATTTCATCTCCCCGCTTTCTCTGTAGCTAAGCAAGCTAGCAGGTGACTGCAAATTACCCGCTGATCGACACGATTTACGCGGCAATCGTGGTCCAGATGAATTGAGCTGTACCCACTATCGACGGTGGATGGACGACTAGCCTGCAAAGTTATGCCGGAGTTGAACACGTTTGTGAACACTGTTGTCGACGCAAACATTTTGAGCTTTGCCGGAGCCCAGACGCTCCAAATCATGGCCTGGAACGAGGTCGTAGTCGACCCCAGGAATTGCAGGGTGTAGGCCGATCGTATGCTGTACTGACCTGAACCATCCATGTTCCATCTGATCTGGTCCTGATCTTCAGTCTGGAGGTTTAGCTGCTGGCTCTGAATGAGACGGTGCAGGTTCAGAACCTGGCTGACAAGCTCGCTGTTGTTGCCGTGCGCAAGATCCAGAACCCAGCGGTCGCCGTTGATAGCTTGTGCCACCGTTCTGCCCTTTCGCCTCGAGTGCTTGAAAAGAGACGGGAAGCAGAACTTTAGAGGCACCGGCCCTAGCCAAGAGCAACTCCAGAAGCTTGCCGTGCCGCCGTTGCCGATTGCCACAGTCGTTGCCGCGTTGAAAAGAGCATGATCTGAGGCATCGCACGGTGGCTCCATTCCCACCCAAGGGCGGGTGGGATTCTTCCAGCTGTGCCAGAGCCATCTCAACCGGAGTGCGCGACTGAATTTTGGAAGATCCAGTACACCGAGGCCGCCATGCTCAGTCGGAGAGCAAACCCGCTCCCAATTTACCTTGCAACTGCCACCGGAGAGCTCTTGGTCCTTCCCCCAAAGAAACCGTCGCCTGTGCTTGTCAATTTCCTTCAGAAGCTTCTTGGGCACCCGCAGCGCTGTGAGGGCGAAGGTGGGTAGCGCCAAGAGGACGCAGCGGACAAGAACTCGCCTGCCTGCCATGGACAGCATTCGTCCCTTCCAGCCTGCAAGCCGCGCCTTGATGCGGTCAAGGATGAACTGGAGGTGAACTAGACGTATCCGGCCCGTGGTAATGGGAAGGCCAAGGTATCTAATTGGGAAAACAGCGATCGGGCCGCCAAACGCTTGCAGAACTAGCCCTAGGTCGATGTCACTGCAGTGGATCGGCGTGGCCGTGGATTTGGCCAGGTTGATCCGCAGACCCGAGGCGTCACCGAAACTCTGAAGAATGTGCATCAGCGTATCTATCTCCTCTTTGTCGGGGTTTGCGAAGATGATGGCGTCGTCAGCGTATAAGCTCACTCTGATCTTTACTCCTGGTAACGGCCTGATGTCGAGGGCCTCCTCTGCAGCCTGAAGAAGACGGTGGATGGGGTCGATCGCGATGATGAAGAGGAGAGGAGACAGTGGATCTCCTTGCCTCAGCCCCCGCCGGTGTAGGATCTGCGCGCTAGGTGATCCGTTGAGGAGGATGGCCGAGGTTGATGTAGCGAGGAGGAGCGTGATCCAGTCTCGCAAGCGTGCACTAAATCCTAGTCTTTCGAGCAGTTCGAGGAGATATTCCCATGAGACATTGTCAAAAGCTCTCGAGATATCTAGCTTAAGAAGGAGTGCCGGTGTTCTCCTGCGGTGCAGGCTCTTGACGCAATTTTGAACGTATACAAAGCTGTCGTGCAAGCATCTGTTCTTCAGGAAGGCCGTCTGCGCTGGCAAAATGATTGACTGCACCACCGAAGCCAGCCTGATTGCAAGCACCTTGGAGATCAGTTTCGCAACTGAATGAATCAGACTGATCGGCCTGTAATCCGCAATGGACTCGGCTCCATCTTTCTTGGGGATGAGCGCGACGATCGTAGAGTTCAGAGCTCCAAAATTTTGCCCCGCCAGGTGGTAGAACTGCTGGAACGCCTACATGACATCCGGCTTTATAACGCTCCAGCAGCTGCGGAAGAAAGCACCGCAAAATCCATCAGGCCCTGGTGATTTCTCCGCAGGTGAATCCCTGATTGCAGCCCACACTTCTTCCTTGGAGAACGGGTTGTCCAGGCCGTTTGCTTGCACCGAAGGCAATCGCAGCTCATCCCAGTTGATCGACGCGGGTCGGTGCTGGGTGGTTCCCAGGATGCGGTTGAAATGATCATGAATAGCTTTCTCCTTCTCCTCGTGCGCAGTCACCATGATGTCTCCCACTTTTAGAGCATTGATGAAGTTCTTGCGCCTTCTAGAGCTAATCTTGGCCATGAAAAATTTGGTGGGGGCGTCTCCCGCACGGAGCCAGGTTAGGCGGGACGCTTGCCTTTTCCTGCATCGTTCAATCGCCGCGAGGCCCAGCAACCTGACCTTTAGACCTTTTCTGAGCTCCGCTTCTGCCGTCAAGAGACGCCGCCTCTCCTGAGCAGTGTCGAGGTGCAAAATCACTTCACATGCGATGTGGAACTGAAGCTTGGTGTCGCCGATGAGATTCTTGCTCCAGATGCGAAGATCTTTGGCCGCTCTGCACATCTTGGTTCGCAGACGGGTGAAAGCACAGGTTGTGGCCGTCGGGCGCGACTAGGCAGCCGTGACCGTGTCAAGGAAGCGCGGGAATCGCGGCCAGAAGGACTCAAATTTGAATACTCCTCACCGACGAGGCGCCGACGCGTCCGCTAGCAGCATTGGGCAGTGGTCAGAGCACGCAGTCGACACCGCCATGATAAGCGCGCGCGGGAACAGAGCTTCCCAGGGCGAGGAGCAGAAGAATTTATCTATGCTGGCTAACGTGGGATTATCCCTCTCATTACTCCAAGTGAATCGGTGATTGCTACACTTGATCTGGTGCAGACCAGCACCGTCAATCGCCGTTCTAAAGCGGCCCATAAGCCTTCTATTAAGGTTTTGATTGTTCTTGTCTCGCGCCTCATAGATGAGGTTGAAGTCTCCGTTGATGAGCCAAGGTTCAGAGGGAGGCGGCGCAGTTCTAGCTAGCTCAGCAAGGAAGGTGTCTTTGCACGCGTCTTCGGCTGGGCCGTAGACGGTGGTGAGCCGGAAGGACGTGGGAGAGGTGACGAGCGTGACCTTGGCCGTGAGCGCAAACTACCCGATGGCATGGGAGTTGACGGCGACTACATCCTTGTTCCAGAGAATGGCTGCTCCGCCTCTGGTGCCGATGGCCGGTAGAACCGCACAGCCCTGCAGGGTGCTGCCACCGATGTCACGAACCAGCACAGGTGTCCAAGCATCTATTTTGGTTTCCTGAAGGCATAAGATAGCGGTGCGGTGTGCTACAACTACCTCACAAACTGCCTCTCTCTTTGCCGGAGAGTTTAAACCGCGCACATTCCAGCACAGGATCGGGGGGGGGGGGTGGATTGGTCGTCATCCATGGGTAAACACAAAGGATCTCCGACGACTAATGAAACTAAACAAAGCAGAGTACTGATACACCCACCACCACTCCGGGGGTTGCCGCCGACCACCAATAGCCCCAAAACTACGACGGCGCGAGACTGACCATAGCCTACCACAGCTACAACAGAAGCAAATGACACCTAACTCAAGCCGGCCCAGGGCTGGCCATCGCCGGGAACTACTACTAATCCTAGAGCTACAGAGACATGATCTCGCTAACATGATCACACCGCGGCCTCCCCGGCAACTCCATCAGGACCAGCGAGGCCCGCCGCGATGTGGAGGGCGCCCTTGTCCATGTTGGTGAGCTTGGAGATGATGGCAATGTCGTCGTCGAAGAGGGGCTCGTCGAACTTGTGGATGAGAGCTTTCGCCGCCTTCTGCCTCATCTTCTCCTTTGGTCCCAGGAGGCCAAGGCCTTGCACCAGGCGCAGCGAGCCGCGCTGCGCCATGGACACCTTGTTGTTCTGGGTGGCTTGGCGCGCGCTCTGATGTGGGGGGGGGCACCGAAATAGCTCTAGATTTTGGCGGGTCAGAGTTGCGCTTGGACGGAGCCGGGCCGAGCAGCGAGGCAGGCTTGTCGGAGAAGAGGCGCCGAGGGGCCTCCCTATTCCCGTCGATCTCGAGCAGCTGGACCTGCTGGGTCACCACACCCAGCTGGAGGGTGACCGTGTCGGCGCGCGACGGGGTCTGACAGCTGAAGTGCTCCGGGGCGTGGCGAGGCCCGAGAGAGTGGGGCCGAACACGTACGACGTCTTGGGCGCGGCCTTGCTTGACTCCGGCTTGTCACAGTCGTCGAACTTCAGAGGCGTCCCAATGGTCGTGGCGATCTCCTCTTCCAGAAGAGCGGCAACGGCGTCGCCCAACGTAGGAGCGTCGAGAGTCCTCTCTGCGGTGGCGAAGAACGCCGCGACATCGTCTTGCGTGGTGCGGGGGCCCGACGTAGCCGCGGCAGGGGAAGGTACGTGGACCTGGTTGGCAAGCTTGGCTTTCCCCTTCATCAGTTTGGCCGGGTATGCCTGAGCGGACGAGCGGCCACCATGCCGCCCGTGGCCCTTTGCTTTCTTTGAGCGCCATGGGGGTGGTGGAGGGGAACGGCTACGCCGGCGCTCCTTGCTCATGGCCCCGCCACGATCACGCTGGGCAGCGTGGCCGTGTCCCCGGCCCAACAGAGTGTCCTTCCAGGAGCGTCGGCCGCCGCCCCCACCGTTGCCGTCGGGGTCGCGGCGAGGGCCGCCACCAGGGAGGCCGCGGCAGCCCGTGTCGACCACGGGCACGTGCTGCTGACGACGATGGGGCTCAAAGGCTGGCCGTCCTCTACGTGCATGACCCAGGTGCCACTGATGGTACGGGGCAGATCATCGTCGCTGTCGGAGCCGGAGGAGGGTAGGCCGCTTTGAGCCGAGTGCGACGACTTGGGGGAGCGGGGGGACCAATCCTCGACGCGGTCGACGTGGATGAGCAAGTCGTAGCGGTCCGCGCCGAGCGGGAGGGCGACGCGGCGGTCCGACGGCGAGAACCCCTCCATCTCCTCCACCCGACCGGCTCCCTGGGGCAGCTTCCAGTACGTGTGACGGGTGGGGATGAATGACATGTCCCAAACCCACACCCAGCACGCAAACATCTTGGTGTGGTCGCGCTCCAGGGTGCGGCTGTCGAGCCGATCCACGAGCACCTTGTCACCGAAGACTTCTTGGATGCCCTCCAGCATCCAGCACTGCTGAGGAAGATGCTTGATGACGCAGCACACATGGAGGTTGAAGGTGCCGTGGCAAGCTTGGTCATTCTCCTCCCACGGTGCGATGGTGAAGCTGGCGCCGTCGACGCGCAGGGAGCCATGGCGGACGACGTTGTCGTGGTGGGCCGGCTGCGTGAAGATGACGAAAAAGTCTTCCGGGCTGTGCGCCGTCATGCGTACGTAGGTGCTGCGGCACGATGCAGAGCTGAGCCTCCAGAGCCCGGCCCACTGCCATCGGCGAGGTAGCGCACACCCCGTCAGAGGCGCGTAGCGTGATGGCATGACGACGTAGGAAGAAGATGCTCTGCTCGATGGCGGGGGTGGACACACCAACGTTGTGGCTCGCGCGGGGGTGGCGGGATGGATCGACCAGGATCGAGTCAGCCTGAGGTGCCATAGCGCTGAGGCTTGGAGGTGGAGGCGACGGAGAGGGGAAATGGAGGCGGTCGTGGACTGTAGCGCGAGCAGGGAGGGGACCTAGCCTAGAGGAAGCAGCACCGCCGCGCCCATTGCGAGGATTTTGGGGGCACTCGCGAGCAAGATGGCCTTGGAGCTTGCAGAGCATGCAGCGAATGTGGTCTCTACAGTCTTTCCGGTGGTGGTGCTTGCTGAGACAGCGGAAGCAATGGCCCCGAAACTTGCTTAAGAAGGCTTCAAGGCTATCTACCGCATTGAAGTCCGGCCGCCTGTCCGAGCGGTGCGCGCGGCGCGGCGCGCAAGGAGCCACCAGATCTTGAGAGGGCTTGCAGGTTTTCCGCGAGGTGACCTCGATCCAACCGTCGTCCATGCCGGAAGAGGCAAGCTTATCCTTTGGAGGGGGGACGACGATAATGGACTGCAGGCGCCGAGCAGGGGGAGAGCAAGTGCCCAGCGGAATGACAGGGGGGGGGGGGGGCTCAGGGCATTTATCCCGGCGCAACAGACGCGGCGAGGAACCCGGATCTGACGAGGTCGAATCCCCGAGATCCAGGGATTCAGGGATTGGGGATGGGCTGGGGGAATGCAACAGCGGGCTGCCCAGCGGTCCGGAGCTGGCATCGGTCAGGGAGGGGGGCGACGAGCCCATGCTGGGCGGCGGCGTGGAAGTGGCCGCCGCGGCCAGAGCGGCGCGCGGCGCAGAGCGGAGGAGCGTGGCTATCCTAGGCTGAGCGGAGCGTGGTGTTAACGTCAAGTCAATCGCTCATTACAACGACGAATTTCGGCCATCACCTTAATTTTGCCATTTCACTGACACGTACGTACGTAGATATGCTGTGGGTTTCGTCTTGGTTCGCAAATGGAGTGTCAATCGTGATTGTGAGATCATCGACTGGCCCGGCCGCGAAGCGCGTTGATTAATTACTCTCCCCGATACGCCATTATCCACGAAGCAAACAGGAAAACGATCCATCGATCCATAGTCCAGTGCCTGCATGGAGGCATCATTGAGCTTAGTAATAAGCACTGCTGCGAGCGCGTTAATTTCTCCTCCCTGCTTCTGGAACGACAGTGTAGCTCCACCCGTCGCCGGCTAGCAGCTACTTCCTCCGTCCGAAAATACTTGTCGCAGAAATACATAAAAATGGATGTATTTAAAACTAAAATACATCTAGAATGAACTTTATAAGGTGGAGAAGTTGCGGTCATGGGCTCTCGCGACCCGCATGGCGACCCGCCAGGCGATTCGCCGGCGTCTCCTTTGCTCGCTGTCGGGGGCCCTGTCAGCCCTCCGCCCACCCCGCCAGCCGCCCCAGCCACCTCCACCCCACCTAGTACTGTTGCTGCTGCTGGCTCCGCCATTGGCTGCGGATCTAAGCCGGTTCCTGCTGCTGAAGAAACCAACGCCCGTCCCTGTGCCATTGTTCCTCGACCAGGTATCTCCTTCCATAAACACGTCCTCTCGTCGTTCCTCTCCGGCGTGTGTTTTCACACGGCCGCCCCACGCAGTTCCGCCGCCCCTGGCACGCTCTGGGTGGTCGCTCCCTTCCCGGCGGTGTGTTTTATGGCGGAGGGAGTCGCCAGTCTTCTTTCTTATTTCTTCTGTGATCCTAGCAAAACCCTAGTCGCGGCCCTTGTGGGCGACCTTGTCTTCTCTGTTATGGTCGCCAGCGCCGCCGTAGCCCAGTTTGTAGCCGCTGTTGGCCCTGAGCTCATGACTGGATCAACCTGTCGCTGCATGTCTCCCTCCATGGGGCCTGTGCTACGGCGAGGAGAGCGAAGGTGCAGGCCGCTCACCTCGCGTTCAAATCTCACCTGTCCGATGTTAATGCTAGTTGACGGCATCGCTCGACCCCTAACCTCATGGCTATCTGGTGCCCCGTCCCGTCTAAGCTTAATGACGCTGGTTTACTCCCCCTCCCAACTGTCGACGTTTCACCCCGCGATTCGTTGAGCTAGACTTTAGGGGCCGCAGGAGATCCTGTCTCCGATTCCCCAACGGGTGCGGTCGTCCCTCCCAGCGACAACGCGGGTGTCATTAGCGGCTGTCGCCCCTGCATTGACTCCCTTGATGTTGACCATCTCACGGTGCAGGGGCCCACCGAGTTTACTCCATGTTCTGCCGCCCCCGCCAGCCTGTATAGGGATGGCCTTCTCTCGCCTCCCCATCCCGCTCGCAAAAACCCTCCTCGCCCCATCCCGCCTCTATCGCTGACCGGGTGCTTCCGCTGCCTATCCGAACGACATCTTGTTCGCGATTGTCGCGACCCAGTTCGCTGTCGGTGTTGTAGGGTTTCCGGGCATTGCGCAGGATCGCCATGTTGTGCTATGGCCTCCCGCCACTCGCTTCCCTCTCTGCCGGCCTCTGCGGCTTCCCCCTCCCGCCCTTTGCCTCCACCACCACCACCACCCCCACCGCCGGGTCTCCACCCCGTATCCCTCCACCCGCCTTCGCTCCTCGATGCTCCAGGCCAGCTTGGCTCCTCCCATGCCAGCCCTAGAGGGGAGTGAGCCCGCTCCTGCTGATGAAGCAGAGTGGGATAGCGATGCGCCCCACTTCCGCGACATCTCCACCTCTACGGTGGTGTCCTCCCCTCCGCCGTCCCCCATGCCCTCCTCTCCTATTCGTGGGCACCCGGAGCCACTGATGGTGCCTCTGCTGGTCCCAGCGCCCGCGCTCGCGTCGGCTGCTGGTGCCGCTGTTGGGGAGGCAGTGGCCGAAGAGGGAGGCATCTCTCTTTCGAGGACGTCTAGCTTCTCCCTCTCCTAACGCTCGTCCGATCGGTCCATCGTGGATTCTAAGCGGCCGGACTCCGTAGAGGTCTTCATGCCGGAGGGCGACTACATGGCGGCCCTGCGCCTTGTGGTCGCCACCATCGAGCCACCCACCGCTTTCAACAATGACACCGTCATTGTGCAGGCCGCTGTCCTCCGCTACATTGGCCACCTCCTGCCGGTGACGATACCTTCCTCCATGGGAGCCATGTACTTCTGGTTTGCCTGTGCGGCTGATCATGAGGAAGCGATTGGGAGGCAACCATTCAGGCATGAGGGGGCCCGCATCAACCTGCACCGGGAGGAGGCCTACGGCTGCATGGACCTCCACATTGGCTCATGTGCTTTGCTCGTGGCCACTGGCTTCACCGCGGAGTTCCTCAACCCCGTCGGCAACGCCGCTGCGTTCGCCTCCTTTGGGAAAGCGCTCGAGATAGACCCCCTCGTTCTCGTGGGGAGGGAGCTCGTCACCGTCAGGGTCGTCGTCCGCCTCCATGACCCACGTGATGTCCCCTGTGACGTGTGGCTGTGATACGTCTCCAACGTATCTATAATTTTTGATTGTTCAATGCTATTATATTACCCGTTTTGGATGTTTATGGGCTTCACTTTACACTTTTATATCATTTTTTGGGACTAACCTACTAACCTGAGGCCCAGCCCGAATTGCTATTTTTTTGCCTATGTCAGTGTTTCGAAGAAAAGGAATATCAAACGGAGTCCAAACGGAATGAAACCTTTGGGAGCGATCTTTTTGGAACAAACGTGATCCAGGGGACTCGGAGTGGAAGTCAGGAAACAAGCGAGGCGGCCACGAGGGTGCCCGGCGCGCCCCCTACAGGTGGGCGCGCCCCCCACCCTCGTGGGCCCCTCGATCGTCCACCGACGTACTCCTTCCTCCTATATATACCCATGTACAATGAAAACATCAGGGGCGACCACGAAAACTATTTCCACCACCGTAACCTTATGTATCCGCGAGATCCCATCTTGGAGCCGTCGTCGGCGCTCCGTCGGAGGGGGAATCCACCACAGAGGGCCTCTACATCGACTCCAAGGCCGCTCCGATGAGTTGTGAGTAGTTTATCACAGACCTTCGGGTCCATAGTTATTAGATAGATGGCTTATTCTCTCTCTTTGATTCTCAATACAAAGTTCTCCTTCCTCTTCTTGGAGATCTATTCGATGTAACTCTTTTTGCTGTGTGTTTGTCGAGATCCGATGAATTGTGGGTTTATGATCAAGTTTATCTATGAGAAATATTTGAATCCCCTCTGAATTCTTTTATGTGTGATTAAGTTATCTTTGCAAGTCTCTTCGAATTATCAGTTTGGTTTGGCCTACTAGATTGATCTTTCTTGCAATGGGAGAAGTGCTTAGCTTTGGGTTCAATCTTGTGGTGTCCTTTCCCAGTGACAGCAGGGGCAGCAAGGCACATATTGTATTGTTGCCATCGAGGATCAAAATATGGGGTTTATATCATACTGCATGAGTTTATCCCTCTACATCATGTCATCTTTCTTAAAGCATTACTCTGTTCTTCATGAACTTAATACTCTAGATGCATGCTGAATAGCGGTCGATGTGTGGAGTAATAGTAGTAGATGCATAATCGTTTCGGTCTACTTGTCACAGACGTGATGCCTATATACATGATTATTCCTAGATAATCTCATAATTATTCGCTTTTCTATCAATTGCTCGACAGTAATTTGTTCACCCACCGTAATAATTATGCTATGTTGAGAGAAGCCACTAGTGAAACCTATGGCCCCCGGGTCTATCTCTTATCATATAAGCTTTCAATCTACTTTTATTTGCATCTTTACATTTCCAATCTACATCATAAAATACCAAAAATATATCTGTCTTATCATATTATCTCTATCAGATCTCACTTTCGCAAGTGGCCTTGAAGGGATTGACAGCCCCTCTATTGCATTGGTTGCGAGTTCTTGTTTGTTTGTGTAGGTGCGTGGGACTTGTAAGGAGCCTCCTACTGGATTGATACCTTGGTTCTCAAAAACTGAGGGAAATACTTATGCTACGATTGCTGCATCACCCTTTCCTCTTCAAGGAAAACCAATGCAAGCTCAAGATGTAGCAAGAAGGATTTCTGGCACCGTTGCCGGGAAGGTCTTCGCTCAAGTCAAGACATACCAAGTACCCATCACAAACTCATCTCCCTCGCATTACATTATTTGCCATTTGCCTCTCGTTTTCCTCTCCCCCACTTCACCCTTGCTGTTTTATTCGCCCTCTCTTTCCCAATATCCTCTCTTTTCCGCTTGCCCTCTTCTTTATCCTCGCTTTTGTTTGCCGTTATGTCTGAAATTGGGGAGATTATCATCGATATGGACAATAATGATAACATGGAAAATTCTGATGCTCCTGCTAAAGAATCCCCTATCTTGCATACTAAAAAGTTTCTAATAGGTAGTGGTAATATTATTAGAAAAGGGGTTATTCAAGATTTCTTTACTTGTGTCGGTGCTTTACGTTCTATGAGTGGCTCTATTCTTCATAGAACTAGTAGTCTTGCGGATGCTATTGCCATGCTTGTAGTCGAGCTTGAAAGACAATTTATGCATATGCATCCTTGCATTCAAAGAATTTTCCTGGAAATTGTCTAATATTGAGCATTCCTCTGTTAGGCGCACCACTACTATCTTTTTGGCACATGAATTTAGATTTATAATAAAAGAGGCCAAAGACATCTTTGCACACTATAGGGTGGATGCCTGCCGTCCTCCCATAGAAGCGATCCTCTTTGATCAAGAGGAAATTAGGCATTTTCAATCTTTGGACTATGTCGCTTTTAACAAAAACCTTAGGAAAAAGGTTCCTACCAATGTCCTAGTTGATAGAATTTCCGAACTTAATAATGATTTTGCTCTTCGAAACAATGAGCTAGGATACTCTCTTGACTATTGGCTCACGAAGTTCGGCCAAAAGAATGCTTATAATGATGAATTAGTTGTTCAATATGAAGGGCCAAAGGAGGAACCCATACCTCCTGAGATCGATCTTAGGGACTTTTGTCCCATTAAATTTAGCCCTTTTGATTACTTTTGGTTGCCTCAAAGAAAACTTGCTGCTGAACATAGAGAATATGAGATGAGTTTTTGTGATATATCTTATTATTATGGCACTATTTAGATCTATTCTCGCTTTTATGCCTAGCTTCGGGCGTTAAACAATAGCGCTAGTTGGGAGGCCACCCAATTTTATTTTAGAGTTTTTGTTTTTGCTTCTGTTTAGTAATAAATTTTGCATCTACTTTCTGTTTAGATGTGTTTTGTTGTTTTAATTAGTGTTTGTGCCAAGTAGAACCTATAGGATAACCTATGGTAAGAGTTAATTTGATTCTGCTGAAAAACAGAAACTTTGCACTCACGAGAAAGAAATTAATAAATCACAGAAACGTGATTTTGCGTTGATTCTTTTTTCTGTAGATGAATAGACAAATTGCCTAGGACTTCCTATTTTGGTAGGATTTTTGGAGTTCCAGAAGTATTCGAAAGTTATAGATTGCTACAGACTGTTCTGTTTTTGACAAATTCTGTTTTTTGTGTGTTCTTTGCTTATTTTGATGCATCTATGGCTAGTATGTAGGGGTATGAACCATAGAGAAGTTGGAATACAGTAGGTTTAACACCAATATAAATAAAGAATGATTTCATTACAGTACCTTATGTGGTGGTTTTTATTTCTTGCACTAACGGAGCTTACGAGATTTCCTGTTGAGTTTTGTGTTGTGAAGTTTTCAAGTTTTGGGTAAAGATTTGATGGACTATGGAATAATGGGCGGCAAAAGCCTAAGCTTGGGGACGCCCATGGCACCCTAAGGTATTCAAGTACCGCCAAAAGCCTAAGCTTGGGGATGCCCCGGAAGGCATCCCCTCTTTCGTCTTCGCTTATCGGTAACTTTACTTGGCGCTATATTTTTATTCACCACATGATATGTGTTTTGCTTGGAGCATATTGTATGATATGAGTCTTTGCTTATTAGTTTACCACAATCATCCTTGATGTACACATTGTTTGGGAGAGACCCACATGATTTAGAATTTCTTAGAATACTCTATGTGCTTCACTTATATCTTTTGAGCTAGATAGTTTTGCTCTATGTGCTTCACTTATATTTTTTAGAGCACGGCGGTGGCTTAATTTTGTAGAAATTATCAATCTCTAATGCTTCACTTATATTATTTTGAGATTCTTTTAAAACAGCATGGTATTTGCTATGGTTATAAAATTGGTCCTAGAATGATGGGCATCCAAGTTGGGTATAATAAAAACTATCATAGAATTGAATTGGATGCTATGATCAATTTGATGCTTGATAATTGTTTTGAGATATAGAGGTGGTGATATTAGAGTAATGCTAGTTCAAATTTAAAGAATACTTGTGTTGAAGTTGGCAAGTCCCATAGCATGCACGTATGGTAAAAGTTGCGTAACAAATTTATTGCATGGGGTGCTCTTTTGATTGCCTTCCCTTGTGTGGAGGTCGGGGGCGCGCGATGGTTAACTCTTACCAACCTCCCCCCTAGGAGCATGCGCGTAGTGCTTGGTTTTTGATGTCTTGTAGATTTTTGCATTAAGTATATGAGTTCTTTATGACTAATGTTGAGTCCATGGATTATACGCACTCTCACCTTCCATCATCGCTAGCCTCTTCGATACCGTGCATTGTCCTTTCTCACCTTGAGAGTTGGTGCAAACTTCACCGGTGCATCCAAACCCCGGGATACGATACGCTCTATCACACATAAACCTCCTTATATCTTCCACAAAACAGCCACCATACCTACCTATTATGGCATTTCCATAGCCATTCTGAGATATATTGCCATGCAACTTTCCACCATTCTGTTTATTATGACACGCATCATCATTGTCATATTGCCTTGCATGATCATGTAGTTGACATCGTATTTGTGGCAAAGCCACCATGCATAATTTTTCATACATGTCACTCTTGACTCATTGCCCATCCCGGTACACCACCGGAGGCATTCATATAGAGTCATATCTTGTTCTAGTTTCGAGTTGTAATTCATGAGTTGTAAATAAATAGAAATGTGATGATCATCATTATTAGAGCATTGTACCTTAAAAAAGGCCAAAAAGAAAAAAAAGGCCAAAGAAAAAAAAGGAAAAAAAATAAAGGCCAAAAAAGGAAGGCCCAAATAAAAAAATATATATAAAGGGGACAATGTTACTATCTTTTTTCCATACTTGTGCTTCAAAGTAGCACCATGTTCTTCATATAGAGAGTCTCATTTGTTGTCTCTTACATATACTAGTGGGAATTTTTCCTTATAGAACTTGGCTTGAATATTCCAATGATGGGCTTCCTCAAAATGCCCTAGGTCTTCATGAGCAAGCAAATTGGATGCACACCCACTTAGTTTCTGCATCTCGTTCTTCCGCAGCCCATCGCTGGCATTCGCCCACAACCAGCCCGCCCTCCATGGGCGTCCGCTTGGGCGCAGGCGCGGTGGTGGCACAGCCCCCGCCGCTGGCCGTGGGAGACATCAGCTTGCTCGGTGCTCCACCTCTTTAGGGCCTCACCTCTACCGGGCGCGGATGTGGGGATGGAGCTTGAGCGTACCACCGGCTCGCCATCACGTGCCGTCTCTCTGTTCTCGGGCTCGCCACTCTTCTCAGACACAGAGAGCTCTCTCTCTGGGGTGTCCATCACTGAGCTTGTTGCCGATGCCGCTGGCGGGGGCGCGCCGGTGATCACGGGCGGCGTTGGCGTTGTTGAGGAGCAGCCATGCAGCGCTCGCCTGCCCAAGAAGAAGGCGCCCGCATGGGTGAGCATGGAAGCCAAGGCCATCAAGTTGTGTGCTCTGAAAGATGCTCTCTTTGGGTGCTCCCCCCGGTTCAAGTCCAAGGTGTTGAAGGACAAAATTCTGGACGTGGTGATCGCCCCTATGGGCATGAAGCCTGTGTCCGATCTGTGCATTGCCGCTTCCATCCCCACCGCCCCGGTGCCGGATGCCTCTGATGTCTAGCTCGCATGCATGTCGTAGCACAAGCGCTGGCGCATGTGCCTTCTCCCCTGGTCTTTGTATCGGCCCCCATGTTGGGTGGCATGTCGTTTGTTTGTGGCGTGTCCTCCATCTAGTTCTCTCCCTCGGTCAGGGTGTCGTCTGCTGTAATGGGTAGTGTCAGTGTTCGGTCTCTCCGTGTGGTGTCTTGGAACGTCCACGGTCTTGGCGCCAAGGACAAGTGTGATGTCGTCAAGAACTCTTTGTGTTTGTCTGATCCCACCTTTATCTGCCTCCAGGAGTCCAAACTAGCTCAGCTGGACTCGCTTAAGGCGATCACCTTCCTCCCTGGTCGGTTCTCAGCATTTGTGGCCAAGAACGCCGATGGGACCCGCGGCGGCGCAGTCATTGCGTGGGACCCTTCCTCCTACGCCTTGCTTGCCTCCTCTAAATCCAAATTTTTGGTTACGGTTACGCTAGCATGCACTTCCTCTGGCGTTGTCATCTCCCTGACTGACGCTTTCATCGACGACATGCTAGCTGTCCCTCTCTGTGTGACAGGAGCTTGGCTTGTGGTGGGCGATTTAAACCTCATCCGCCATCCTAGCAAGAAGAGCGGCGGCAACTACGATCCTAGTACCGCTGCCCGTTTCAACTCGCTGATCAACACGCTATCCCTCCATGACACTGGTGGGTCCCTACTATCATCCTCTCCACAACGTCGAGGTGGCGCACACATACTCGTCGGTAGAGTAGTGCGTGCTGGGCCGAAGCACTCCTGCTCGGGCATGGGTAGTTACGCCAAGTGGCGGGGCAGCAGGGCCGGCGAGTGCCACGGTGGCGGGTGCCACGGCGGCGGGGGCACCTGGTGCGGCGGCGGGGGCCGCCACGGCAGCGACGGAGGCCGCAGCGGCGACCGAGCCAGCGACAGAGGATGCGACGGTCGAGGGTGACGTCGAGCCCGTCGCCGGGTGGGCGAGCGAGGTGCCGGGCTCGACCTTGTATGAGGGAGACGGGGACCCAGGTGCCCGCTCGGACTTGACCTCGGGGGAGGGAGTCACGAAGCCAGGTGGTGGCGGCAGAGGGCGCCGTGCCGTGGGGGCCGCCGGGGGCTGCCACCGCGCATCGCTCCACGAGGGGGCGCAGGGGCCGGCGCCAAAGGGGCCGAAACTGGAGGAACCTGAAAAAAAGGGAACACCGTCTCGACAAAGTACACATGCCTCGAGGTGTACACACGATGAGTGACAGGATCATAGCACCGGTAACCTTTGCTGTTAGGAGGGTAGCCAAGGAAGACACATGGGATGGATCGTGGTGCGAGCTTGTGTGTCGTGGTGGACGCGGTGCTAGGATAACAGAGACACCCGAAGATGCGGAGACCATCATAGGACGGTGGTGTGCCGAAGAGAAGGTGGTGTGGGACGTATTTCCATCGAGGGTGACACGGACGAATGTTAACTAAGAGAGTAGCAGTAACGAGGGTATCAGGCCAAAACCGAGCGGGCACGTTAGAGCGAAAGAGTAACGTGCGAACGCAGTCATTCAGAGTGCGGAGAATGCGCTCGGCGTGGCCGTTCTGCTGAGAAGTGTAGGGGCAAGTCAGACGGAAGGTGGTGCCGTGAGAGGCGAGAAGTGTGCGAAGAGCAACGTTGTCAAACTCTTTTTCGTTATCAGTTTGGAGTGCGAGTATGGGGCGACCGAACTGGGTGGTGACATAGGAATAAAAGGCGGTGAGGGTGGCTAAAGCATCAGATTTACGACGAAGAGGAAAAGTCCACACATAGTGAGAATAATCATCTAGGATCACCAAGTAGTATAGATAGCCTGTGTTATTCGCAACGGGAGACGTCCAAACATCACTATGAAGCAATTGAAACGGAAAAGTGGAAACTGAGGTAGACGCACGAAAGGGAAGACGAACGTGCTTGCCTAAGCGGCAGGCTTCACAAGAGTGCTCGTCGAGCTTGGTACATGAGAAAGAGAAACTCCTAATAATTTGACGTAATACTGTGGGGTTGGGGTGGCCCAAGCGAGCATGCCAGAGGTCAACGCCGGCGACAAGGGCGACTGGTGTGGAGGTGGAGGCACCGACGTGCACGGGGTCGAGT
Source organism: Triticum aestivum (assembly GCF_018294505.1). Classification (NCBI taxonomy): domain Eukaryota; kingdom Viridiplantae; phylum Streptophyta; class Magnoliopsida; order Poales; family Poaceae; genus Triticum; species Triticum aestivum. The sequence continues at coordinate 622,687,258 of NC_057795.1, forward strand.
TGATCGGGACAATCACATCGGTGAAGGATCATCCGGGTACGGGCGTCTTTCACAGAAAAACCAACACCGTTGAATTCAACCGTAAGTGGGTTCTCACTAGTAAGACGACGAACGGAAACTAGGTTTGTGACTAATTCGGGGGAAACAAGAACATTAGATATAGTAATGGGTGTGGAAGTGGAGGGAAAACTAGTGCTACCGATGTGAGTGATAGGTAAGGAGGAGCCGTTGCCGACGGTGATACGAGTGGGTGTGCGAACAGGAGTGGAGAAGGTTAGGTTACCGGGATGAGCTGTCATGTGCGTAGTAGCACCTGAGTCCATGTACCAGTCGCCGCCACTGATAGAGCTACTCGGCGATGATGCGGAGTGCTGGGCGGCGAGAAGGGTGGGGGTCCCACGACACAGGTACTGGCGGTGGTAGGAGGCCCTCGTAGGGCGGTGCCAGGGCGGGCGGGCCATAACCATCGAGGGAAGGCGACAGCGGGAGGCCCCCGTAGGGCGGCGCCGGGATGGGTGGACCATAACCGCCGACGGGCGGCGGCGCAAGGAGGGCGCCGTAGCCGGCGCCATTCGGCTGATAAGGCGGCAACGGGTAACACCAGCCCGGAGGAGCCATCGACGGGGCGGGCGAAGCATGGCCGTCGGCCATTGGCGGGGCCGGCTGCATATGGGTGACACCGGGCACGCTGTAGGCGGCGGTCGCGCCGTACGACGGCGGGGCCTCGCCGGAGGGCGCCAGCTGCATGTGGGTGACGCCGGGCGCGCCGTAGGCGGCGGAGCTGCACCGGAGGACGCCGGCGGCGGGACGGCAGAGGCGACGGCGGATGGTCCGGTGGACGCCATCGTGGGTCCAACGGCGGCGGTTGGGTAGCGGCGGCGGCGCGGAGGAGTCGCGCGCCGGCGACGGGGTTGCGGCGGCGGCGGCGGGTGGGTAGCGTCGACGGCGGCGCGGAGGAGTCGCGCGACGGCGGCGGCGCGAGAGGAGTCGCCCGACGGCGGCGGCGCGGGAGGAGCGCTCGGCGGCGGCGGCGGCGGCGCGAGAGGAGCGCGCGGCGATGGCACGGGAGGAGCACGCGGCGGCGGCGACGACAGCGAAAGACAAGGATTAAAAACTAAAAACTGATACTATGTGGAGAGATGATTTGCAATACAATAATCGATGTATTGATTTAGGTGCTGATGCACGCATATATATTAAAGGGCGGAACTACTTGACGGACGATTTTGTGTTGAACGATGCATGCACGATAGCTGATCCAAGCGCTTACGGCTGCTCAGACTTGCCAGTGGATGGTCTGTGATGTAGTGTCGTCCATATTTCGGCTGCAAGCGTCGTGTGTAGCACTGCTCGGAAAGCATCTACCTCAATCATACAAAACTAGAAGGTGGGTCACAACTCAATACACGGGAAGCAACCAGCACGACATGCACGATTCACATGCACCTTGCTGCAACGCCAGAATATTATTGGTTCCATTGCTTCTAGTGTCATGTTCTGCCTGATTATATTTTTAAAGGTGGTTGCGACGGTGCGCGTCCTTTCATGGAGCAGTAATAATGGCTCCGACTGATATATATTCCATTTGACGTGGCACCATTTGGATCACCAGCTAATTAATTAATTACTCAACAAACAGCTTGATACGAACTGTACTCTGTAATGAGCTAGTGACGCGATAACATTTTCTATGGGGTATACTGTGTAGCAAACATTCCATCAAATCAAGACTGGCTATTGGTTAGTTTCGGAGAACAGGAGCTTGAATAGTTGAGAAATCAATCACTGGATTATTAGTCGGTAAGCTCACTCTCCACTCAATGATTCTGTTTCTAGAAGCTAGATTGCATGCGCGGTTGTTGAATATACAAAACCCTGATCAGAAGCTAACAATCTTTAATGAAAACAACATGCACATTAATTTCTTTCCATGACAAAACATGCCAATGGCAATGGCTAGCTAGCTAGAGAGCTTAGCGGCAGAAGAAAACAAATTAACAGTTGCACATTGTTCTTCAGTTTATTGTTATCACCTTACACATATATACAATAGCTTATGTTACAATCCATGATGCCAGTCCAATCTCATAGACTAGCATATGTCATCATCGAAGCCAAATCAAACCACCTACCTTAATTAACCAGCACAAACCACCTATTCAATATTCTATGAACAAGCAAGAGATGGTCTAAAGAATTAGTACTATCTAGCCCTACCATGAAGAAGGCAGCCTAATTAGGTGAGCTTAATTAATTATTTAGGTTTCATGCATGGCTTGAACAACTAGCTCTCCTGCGGCCACTGTACTGAACGACTTAATCATGCGGGTTACTCATGCTAGACAAGTGCACGTCACGCATGACAACGGACGGCAACGGACTAGAGCACTACACATGCATGCACCAAACCTCTCCATAATTTCTCTCTAATGTTTTTCAAAAATCTTCATGAGATTAGCAAATTAACAATCAGTGTGGCCACACTCTAATTCATATATAGCTGATTAACTGCCAATTTTATATGGCATGATTGCGACTATGATCGATGGAGTATTGTATTGTTATATTTTTATGTGTGTGATTAGTTTAGCTTTGGCTTGCATAACTTAAAAGAGGAGCCACAGCCAGAGGCAAGGCAGCCGGCATGATTCATATTCTGCTCTATTTTTCTGCTTTCCTCTTCGCTTTCCTTTGTGGAGGAGGCAAGTCAAGATCAGAGCTCATGTAAAGTCTCTGGTAGGATCTTTTGGTGCGGCGGCGCCGCGCCGCACCGGGGCCTCCCTCTCCTCCCCGCCGGGCATCCCTCTCCTCCCGCCGCCGCCGCCGAGGGCATCGCAGGCTAAGCCTGCGGGCCGCAGCGGCGGCGGCGGCAATCTTCCTTGGCCGGCGATCGGATCTGGGTGGCGGCGACCTACTCCGGCCGATTCAAGGGCGGTGGCGCAGGCCGGTGGCGACCAGGGTTGTCGTGCTGGCGGCGGCGACGAAGAGATCACGTCGGCGGCTATGGTGTCCGATCTGGATCCCTTTCGGATCTGGATGGTGGTTCCTCGAGCCGTCGTGCGCATCCTTTGTTCCGGCGCGGCAAGCGACCTCTGGACTAGGCACGCGACACGAGGACGTCGGGGGCTCCAGCCCTGGGCGTGGAGGTTGTGGCCATCTTCTTCGCCGGAGATGGTCGGCTAGATGGTTGTGGATTTTCGCATCCAGTCCGGGCGTACAGTGGGGAGACGAGGCTGCCGGTGAAAACCATGCTATGGCTCGGGTCATGGCGGGCGATGGCGGCGTTTTCGCGTCGTTATCTTGTTGAAGACATCGCCTCTGCAGCTTCTGGTGACTTGCTTGCGCTACTTTGGGTAAAAACCTATATCCGGAGTTTTCGGATCGGACGATGGCGGTGCTTTTGGCGTCGTTTTCCCTCATGGGGGCATCGTTTTCTGAGCAGCGGCTGGATGCAGGACCAGAGGACGGATTCTTTGGTGGAGCGGTGCAGCATATCACTCATTGATGGCGGCGGGTCTCGACGGCATGGCGCTGTGGTGACTCTGCGTCCGACGCGCGGAGATAGACTCGCGCAGGAGGTTGACGCGGTCTGGCGTCGTGGTGGCGTCGACGGCAGCTAGACCAGGCAAGGTAGATGTAGCAGTACAGCTCTGAAGATGGATTGGTGGCAGGTGACAGCGGCGGCCTCAGACCCGGCAGGCGTCCTGGTTGAGAAGTGCGCCGGACTGGTAGGTGACCCATACCCGGCAGGCGTCCTGGTTGGGACCTCAGGTCTTAGATGTTAGGTTTGGCTGCGAGGTCTGTTTGGTACTAGGCCCAGACTATCAGCATCCCTTCATCACTTGGATAGGAGTAGCGACACTTTTGTTGCCTAGACGATGGCTTCAGTCTTACTGTTGTATGACTTTGTATGGTCTTGTGTGAATAATTAATAAAATGGCTGCATGCATCGTCCAGATGCAGAGGCCGGGGGTCCTCCTCCATTTCCCAAAAAAAAGGATCTTTTGGTGCACAACAGTCAACTGGGACGTCCACTTGAAGCTAATCGATTAAATTTGGTCGCTCTACGTGTTCACGGATCCCCGGCCATAATAACATAGTGACTACGATCTTTTGGTGCATATACTCCCTCCGTTTCTTTTTAGTCTGCATATAAGGTTTGGTCAAAGTCAAGCTTTGCATAGTTTGACTAACTTTATATTAAAAAATATCAACATTCACAATATGAAATCAACATTTTCAGATGCACCATGAAATGTATTTTCATAGTATATAGTTTAGGTATTATAGATGTTCATATTTTTTAATATAAATTTGGTCAAACTTTCTGCTCTTTGACTTTGACCAAAACTTATACGTGGAGTAAAAAAAAACGGAGGGAGTACTAGCACGGTCTAATATCACTCTCCAGTAATAATAATAAGCTTATGATGATGCCTCGTGTTGTTAATTTATGCTCTCAAGACTGTCGGCAAGAATGTCACTAGTAGCATATACTTAATGTACCACAACATAGTGTATTAGTGTACTGCAGTTGTAATAAACTAATAACAAATCTTGGTATTTTTGACATATGAAATGAAACTCAACTTGGTGAGATGAACTACATATTCCGGTCCTGAAATCTGAATCACATGCATGTTCAGTCTACATCGCAAATTAGGTCGAGTACATACACTATCTAGTGCATGTAGATGCTGGTAATCGTGCATGCATTGGTTTCTAGTACGTACTTAGGCTGGTCATAGTGGGGAGTAACATATACTAGTATCATGCATATGATACTAGTGTATGATACTACTTCCATAGTGCATAGTAACATAAAGTAGTATCATAGATGATCATATTTATTGCCATGCATGACACAAAGTAGTATAGCATTTAACATGATATGGTATCTACCTATGTTACTATAAGGCTGGTCATAGTGGGAGTAACATAGGTAGTAACATAGATGCCACATAAGCAAAATTGGTGATGTGGCAAGTAGTTAATGAGGAGAGAGGCAAATAGAGTAACATAATATGTTACCATCACATAGCGGTTTCCAATGCATAATGAGTCTACAAAGTAATAAATGAAGGCAACTATGTTACCACACCTATGACACTACCCACTATGAAGGTAGTAACATAGACTAGTAACATATGTATGTTACTAGTCTAAGTTACTCTCCACTATGACCAGCCTAACCCTCTCTCTCCTCTTTAATTATGTGCCACACAAGCATGTTTGCTAGTCCCAAGTGCATGTTACAAGTTATGTTACCCCCACTATGGCCAGCCTTATGCAGGTATGCAGGTAATCGTGCATGAATTAGTGACCGACCGAGAAAAGTTGATCCCGTGTGCGCATGAGTGAGGAAAAAATGCGCATAAAAAGACTACTGTTGGTCTATGGGGCTAGTCTAGATTACAGGCTCAATGGCGATGGACCGGTGGGTGAACTGGTGGATTTGATCGGGGCGTTATATTTACTTCCCTTCCCCTCCGGTCCCCATCGTCAGCGTGTCCCTGTCCACTCTGACCTTGTCATCAACCGTGGTCCATGAGAAGGTCACATACTACAAGATGCTCACGTTGGAGCGTTGAGCGGAGCTTGCGACAGAGGTGCACGCTACCGAGGCATGACGCGGCCCGCATTGTGGCCTGGTAACCTTCGAGCTCCTCGGAGCCGTGCTTGGAGTAGTAGTAGGAGGAGATGGGTATGCAGGTTGACCCCGCCGCCAGGTTCAAGCTGGCGACGCGGCGGCCGGTGAGGGCAACAACATCCACTTCCTCTCCATGGAGGAGGCAGACGAGCAATTCCTACTTGCCCAAGCCAAGGAGACGGAGCATCGCGGCGGAGGCGCAGCTCGTGCTCGAGGCCGGGCACACAGGAAATGCCGCCTTCGCCAAGCTCGTCGTCGATCCTATCATCGTGGCCGATATCTGCACCATCCTCGACTCCCTCGAGTCCAAGCGGGTGGTAGCGGAGAACCGACGCGAAATCCACCTCTGCGATGTCAAGCGGGAGCAGCTCCTCCTGGACGACGCTGATGACGAGGAGACACCCTCGATTTGACCCGCCGCCAATACTACAAGGTCATCGGCTTCGGCAAGGGCATTGAGCTCTTCTTCGATGAGGATTAGGAGTAGGCTAGTATCTAACTTACAATCCTATTTTTCCGATGAAGCTTGTTTTTATCTACCTATATAGGAACTAGGTATAAAATCAATGTTGCATCTATGGTTTTGTATGGATTTGAGTGTTTGCAAATGGACGGTGAGGTTGCCCTGCCAAACAAACGGGGGTTGGGCTGCTTCAACCGTGATTGAAGATGCTCTAACATAGCAGAGGTGGAGTATATGAGTGTCCAGGAGTTGTAATAGAACGAGTTTATAAACTAATGACAAATCTTTGTATTTTCGACATGCAAAATGGAACTCAACTAGGTAAGATAAACTACCGCGAGGCCGACGTTGGATCTTGGCGGCATGGGCGCCGCGGAGGTTTGGCGAAGGGCGCGTTTGAAGATGGACTCGCGCAGGAGGAGGAAACTGTCCGGCGTCATGATGGCGTTGATAGCAGAGAGGCCCGGCAAGGTCGGTGCAACAGTTTTGCTCTGAGGATGGACCGGCGAATGATGGAGGTGACGGCCCTTGCAGCGTGCGGTGCTCACTGGGAGTGTGCCTGACCGGTGTGGGATCCAATCCAGGTAGTGACTTGCAGGAGACACCCGGCTTTAGATGTTAGGCTTTAGTGCGATGTCTGTTTGGTATTAGGTCCGGACATTCGGCACGCCTGCATCAAGGGGATAGGAGTAGCAACGGTGTTGCCAAGATGATGGCTTCAGGATAATTGATGTATCATCTTGTATGGTCTTTGTGAATAACTAATAATATGGTTACATGTCCAGATGCACAGAGAGGCCGGGGATATATCCTCCTTTTCTAAGAAAAGTAAGATAAACTAAGGTCCTGAAATGTGAATCGCATGCATGTTCAGTTCAGTCTCCATCGGTAATCAGATCGAGTACACACACTGGCTAGTGTACGTAGGTGCTGGTAGGCGTGCATGCATTGATTTCTCTACCGATCGGTGAGGTACGTATACAGGTACGCTTCGTGGAGCAGTAACGGACAGGCTTTCACATCCGGGCGACATGATTCGCCACACGAAACTCCGCACGATTGACTATGATATGATCCCGCGCCCTTTGGTTTGGTTTGAAAATGGCAGTGGTGGTATAGATAGCTCTCAAACTCGATAGGAAAAGGAGAGGCTGCCTACCTCCGGTGAAGTAGCTTCCAACTTTGCCAAAAGGAACAGTACACTAGTGTAGTGCAAGCCCACAATGCTCTGGCGATTAGGGTTTGGTGGACCTGACGGCGCCTGTGGATCAGATCGCCGGGCGTGCTCGGGATTCCACCGGCGGGAGGGATGGCAACACCCTCCAGCAGCGGCGGCGGGGCGGCGGGGGCAACGATGTCGCCCAGATCAGCTAGGGCACGCCTGGAGGAACAACTCGGGAAGCTTGACATCACAGAGGAAGAGGAGATGCCATTGGTGCTTGATGATCGCGTGGATGGGGCGCCAGAGAGGTGGATTGTGGCGGGGAAGGTGCTGCATCGTAATCTGCTCCACATCCAAACCATCTCGAACGCCCTCCGACCTGCCTGGGGTAACCCTAAGGGTTTAGCCTTCCGGATCATGGGAGAAAACACGTTCGTTGCGGAATTTGCGACGCAGCGAGATCATGATCGTGTATGGGATGGATCTCCATGGCACATCAGCAAGAACGCAGTTATACTGTCGGAGTTCGATGAGTGCATGTGCCCGTCGGAACTTAAATTTGACAAGCTCAAGGTGTGGGCTCGTGTCGTCAATCTCCCGTTCAACCTGCGCACTGAAACCTGGTGTAAGGCAATTGCGAAGCAGATTGACAAGGAGGCCAGCTCGGTCCACTTTGATCATGGGGCAGGCTACCTACGCGCCCGTGTTACTCTCGATGTAACCAAACCATTGAGAAGATGGATTGTGATCAACTCTGCAAGAAGGGGTAGCATCGACCCATATGACATACAATACGAAAACATCCCCCACTTTTGCTTCTCGTGTGGCCGGGCCACTCTGATCTGTTCTGTCCGACGCCTGGGACGAGAGATGAAAATGGTGCCTGCCGTTTGGCAAAGGTCTCTGGCCGCCGGATGAGAAAAAGAAACATGCATCTTATGAAGGTTCCTTGAAAACCTATCAGACTAAATCGGGCAAGAATGAAACAAGGAGCTCTAGTAATGCAGCTGAGCATGACGTCAAGGTGAACTCCCCAGTGAAACAAACTGCCCCAAAACGCAAAGGGGAACCTCCTGCCCAAGTTTACCGTAGAGTTGAATTGCCTGTCCTGACAAACCACGCTGCTGTTGATACTTTGGAGATGGAGCACATAGACGTGGCCATGCAGAAGGGTGCAGATGACAGGGATGAGAATGATGGTACAATGAGAGTGCTAATGAAAAAGAAACCAACACCTACCAACTCTGAATCTTTGGCAGAGGCTGCTAGTTGGCCCTGCCCAAAGCAATGATTTGCCTAAGGTGGAACTGCCGGGGGCTTGGGAACCCCGAGGCAGTTCGCGAGCTTCGCAATGTCGTGAAGCAAGAAGGCCCCGCTCTGGTCTTTGTCATGGAAACAAAGATCCGAGGGAAACATGTTGAGAAATTACAGCAGACGCTAGGATTCGCTGGTTGTTTTGTTGTGGATAGCGACAGACTAAGTGGGGGTACTAGCCTCTTTTGGTCCAGAAACGTAATAATTGAGCTCAAGAACTATAGCTCGAGCCACATTGATGTTGTGGTTCGCGATGCACTAAATACTGCAGTGAATTGGAGGTTCACCGGGTTTTGTGGAGCGCCAAGAGCTGAAACCATACACCATAGTTGGCGATTCCTACGTAGTCTACACAACTTACCTCATTCAGAGTGGTTGTGTATGTGTGACTTTAATGAAACCCTATATGGGGAAGAACATTTCAGCAGGGCAGCTCGACCAGAGTGGCAAATGAGAGCATTCCGTGAAGTTGTCAGTGATTATGCTCTCCGGGATTTAGGTTGGTCTGGGGTACCCTACACATGGGACAACCGACAATCCGGAGATGCTAATGTGAAGGCTCGACTTGATCGTGTTTTTGCAAATGAGGAGTTCCAACAGAAATGCGAGCATGCTAAGGTGCACCATGTGTGTTCCCTAGAGTCTGATCACTGCTTTGTGGTGGTTGATCTTCAACACCATCCACCCAATAGACATGCTCCGAAACCATTTCAGTATGAGAACATATGGCAATCTCATAGTCCCGGTGTTATTGGATTTCTTGAATGGTGGTGAACTACATGCGGGCTTAAATGACACTTCTATCACTCTAGTTCCAAAGGTACATCACCCACAGAATATCTCACAATTTCGGCCCATTGCTTTATGCCCAGTTCTCTATAAGATTGTGGTTAAAGCGATCACCAATTGTTTGAGGCCTTGCATGGACGAGATTATCAGCGAGAAGCAAAGTGCTTTCGTCCCAGGTCGTCTTATCACAGATAATGTTCTTGTTGCATTTGAAAGTATACATACAATGAAGAGGCGGAAGAAAGGGAAATTTTTCTCATGTGCGATCAAATTGGACATGATGAAAGCTTACAAATGAGTCGAGTGGCATTTTCTTGAAGCTATGCTCATGAGGCTCGGTTTTGCTGGCAGCTTAGTGAGGTTGATCATGAAGTGTGTCACGTCTGTATGTTTCTCTGTGCGTGTAAACGGAGAACTGTTGCCTTACTTCACCCCGACGAGGGGCCTCCGGCACGGATGCCCAGTTTCACCGTATTTGTTTTTGTTATGCGCCGAAGGCTTCTCTGCTCTAGTGAATCACTATGGTAATTTCATTGATCGTGGCATTAGAGTGAAGTTCAGAGCACCGTGGGTAAGCCATCTTCTGTTCGCGGACGATAGTTTGATCTTCATCAAGGTGACCCCTGAGAGTGCAACTAGATTGAATGACATTCTCAGGATCTATGGTGAGGCCTCCAGCCAGTGTGTGAATAGATCAAAAAGCGCCATATATTTCAGCCCCAACAAACCGGCGGCTCTTAAAGCAAGTCTGAAACAACTTCTGAATGTCCATTCTGAAGCTTTTTTTGAATGTTATCTCGGTCTACCCACTGCAGTTGGAATGATTACTAGTGGAACATTCGAGCATATTGGAGATCAGGCTAAGGGTAAGATGCAAGGATGGTCAGAACGGTTATTTGCATGTGCTGGCAGAGAAACCTTAATCAAATCAATTGTTCAGGCCATCCCAACTTTTAGCATGTCATGCTTCCTGCTGACCAAAAAAGTGTGCAAGGGTTTGATTTCGAACATGGCAAAGTTCTGGTGGGGGAGTTCTCTGGATAGACGCTCTCTACACTAGATTGCATGGGACAAACTTGCTACACCAAAAATCAAAGGGGGGATGGGTTTTCGTGACCTCCGATAGTTCAACATTGCTCTTCTTGGGAAACATGGCTGGAGGTTCATGACGAAACCGGACTCACTTTGCACCAGAGTTATGAAGGGAAGATACTTCCCTGACTGTGATTTTATGTAGGCCACAATACCAAAGTCGGCTTCGGCTACTTGGAGGGCGATCATCGCTGGTCGTCAAGCGCTAAAGGAAGGCCTTCTAAAGAGGATTGGTGACGGCACAACCACCTCAGTGTGGGGGGAAAATGGCTGCCGTCGACTGTGTCTATGAGACCACTTTTCAGGCCGCCTAACACGACGATCACCATGGTGAGTGATCTAATAGACATTGATAAGTGGTCTTGGAATCGGGAACTTGTTCGCGCAACATTCATCACACCTGATGCGGACGCGGTCCTAAATATTCCCCTTCGCCACGGTGGTGGGGAGGATTTCTATGCTTGGGCACATGAGTGATCCGGCACTTATTTTGTTAAAACAACCTATCAAGCTCTAATGAATCAGAAACAACGTGCAGCTCTAGAAGAAGGGCAGATAGCGGGGCCATCAGAGAATGAACAACAGATGTGGAGTGCCATTTGGAAGCTCAAAGTAGTTCCCAAGGTCAGGGTGTTCTGGTGGAGAGTTATTCGAGGAATCATTCCAGACGAGAAGACTCTACAATACAAACACATAAAGGAAACAAGCTTATGTAAGCTCTGTCTTGTGATGGACGAGGACCTGATGCATGCTTTAGTGCGTTGTTCTCATGCAAGGCGTTTTTGGAGGAGGCCCGGCTGCTCTTCGACATATCATTGCCACGGCTCCATCCCTGCACCTGGACTCGCGACATACTCTGTGAACAGCGCTTCACAGACGGAGACCGTGCCACCATTATCATGGTCATGTGGGCTATCTGGATGTCTCACAACAGGAGGACACATGATCAAGAGATCATTGACCCAGCAACTTCGGTTCGGCGCATCCGCAAGGACCTGGCGCTACTGGACATTCCCCGAGGAAGCTTCATACCTCTGTCGGGCCACGGTTGGCGGCCCCCCGAGAACAACTACATCAAGATAAACACAGATGCTGCAATCCAACTTGATGCTGGCAATGCGGGTGTGGGAGGGGTCGCCCGCTCTTCATCGGCTCTCCTCGGTGCATGGTGCAAACCGCACTTGGGGGTCACGGATCCTTTCATCGCCGAAGTGCTCTCTCTTTGGGAGCGCGCCGCTTTTGCCAAGCTTCGAGGATACACGCACGTGCAACTGGAAACCGACTGTCTTGAGGCAGTGAACCTCTGGAACTCTAGCTACTCTGATCGCTCAGTAGTAGCACCGATTCTTTCTGAAATTAAAGAGCTCTCGGCTAGCTTTTTGTCTTTCGATATCTCTATGTAATAAGAGCTGCTAAGGGTCTTGCACATATGAGTGCTAAGCGTGCATGTACGCTTAATGTGACTGAGAGTTGGCTAGACTCCACACCTAGCTTCTTGGTCAGTAGCCTTCTGGCTGACTGTCCAGCGAATGCCTTTATTTAATAAAGCTGTCTAACTTCCCCGGAAAAAAAAAAGCCCACGTATGCAAGCATGCATCGCGCCAAAGAGCATGCACGCATGATGGGTAACGGATCACTCCAAATCCGCGAAACGAATCGGTCAAACGGGCTGAAAGCAAGCATTCTCAGAGTCATGAGCGACTTCAATTATTTCTTGTTCCAGATTACAAAGACCAATTTTTTGCATCTTTCGATCCGTTCTCCTTTCTATCTATGATGATCAGAAATGTGGACGTCCCGCGCGTACGTAAACGGCGTACAAGGATCGATCTCTACGTAGACGGCCACCAGCCATGCAGCAGAGTGCAGCAACAGTTGTCATCTACTCCTCCGTGCAAATCCGTTGGAGCTCGCCTAGCATTGCTTGCACCACGCTCGAAGCGACCGTCGACCGGCCGGCACGTACGACCTACGCGCGTACACGCGTCGACGATCGATGGAGCTCCGGCCAGCCGTCTGCCAGGCACGGACGGCCGGGCACCGGTATGGCATGGCCCGCATGCAACGCAACGCTCGCGATCGCGACCGTCTAGCGGACGTACACACGCCCGTGTGGTCGCCGAGCTTTCCACAACGCACGCAAGCTTTCCCTCCTCCACTCCCCGCCGTTGCCTTCCCTTCCTTCTTTGTGGACTGTGGTGGTTAATTGTGGCGATTGCAAGCCACCTCCCGGCGTTCGGCCTCTCTCTCTCTCTCTCTCTCTCTCTCTCTCTCTCTCTCTCTCTCTCTCTCTCTCTCTCTCTCTCTCTCTCTCTCTCTCTCTCTCTCTCTCTCTCTCTCTCTCTGCGAGTAGAGCGCCATCATTGGCCATTACACCTCAAGCTACGTACACACTCCTCACATGGCGCTATCATCGATCGACCCGGCCGGTACTATAGTTGCACACAAGTGATGACTCACTAAGCACATAGTACCCATACATCGACGCCGTGCAACTTTTATTTTTTGCGTGTCCTTCCAGACGCACCAACCGGCCTGGCAGAAACAGAAAACCGATGAACATCACAATTAACTGACACATACTTCCTCCGTCCGAAAATACTTGTCATCAAAATAAATAAAAGGGGATGTATCTAGACGCATTTTAGTTCTAGACACACCCTCTTTATCCATTTTAATGTCAAGTATTTTCAGACGGAGCGAGTACTGCGTACTATGCCAGCACCGCAACGCAAGCGTGCAACTCGTGATTCGTTTGATGAAACTAAAGATGCATGCATGCTTGTTTTTTCCATCAGGGATTTGATTGCACGGTTGAAACTAATCAACACAAGCATGCATATGCATGAATGTGTCGTACTACGACCACCGTAACAAAAATGCACAACATGTGCGTGGTAGTTAACAATAATGCTGCCGCTGGAAGGCTTTTAAAAAAGGGGGTTTGTGGCCGGCCGGGCGGTCTTAATTTGGACTGATTTTTTGTACCATGTGCGTGGAGAGTCTGAGAGCCGGATGATTGCAGAATCGACCACATGGTGTTGCATATGGTGTCGTACGAGGGATTCATCAATATGGGGCATGGCTTTTGCTGTCCTTTTTTATCAACTGTATCTGTCGGCCTAGCCCACTCGTGCAACATCTCTGTTGTGTATACAGAAACCTCCGTTTCCCTTCAAGTACAAGGATCAGGTGCCTTGTGCTTTATTCGGTGTGCACTGCTGCTACACCCCAGCCGGGCCCTCCCCGGCGACCTTGCCGTCCTGCTGCAGGTCATGTTAATCAGTTGGTTTTCATGATCACCAGAGCAAAGCATAGCGTAATCTTCACTTTTTTCAGAAGGAAGTTTCAGGCCTTCATCTCTGTTTGATTTCACCTCCCGGCTTTCTCTGTAGCTAAGCAAGCTAGCAGGTGATGGCAAATTACCTGCTGATCGACACGATTTACGCGGCAATCGTCGGTCGTAAGGTCCAAATGAATTGAGCTGTACCCATTATCGACGGTGGATGGACAACTGGCCTGCAAAGTTATGCCGGAGTTGAACACGTTTGTGAACACTGCTGTCGACGCCGCATGCAGATTTTCTGAACCGCCGGATGACTCTGCCGTACGACCTTTCTTCTTCATGGTAACGTGCGCCGTACCTTTGTGTGATCGATGTTCTTCCTTTCTTCTGCTTTGGTAACGTCAAGTCAATCCATCATTACAGCGAAGAAATTTCGGCCATCACCTTAAGTTTGCCATTTCACCGACACGTACGTACATAGATATACTGTGGGTTTCGTCTTGGCTCGCAAATGGAGTGTGGATCGTGATTGTGAGATCATCCATGGGCCGGCCGGGCAGCGCGTTAATTAGTTACTGCCCCCGAGACGCCATTGTCGCTGCCGCCACGAAGCAAACAGGAAAACGATCCATCGACACCGATCCATAGTCCAGCACCAGCAGCATCCATCGAGCTTAGTAAAAGACCTTTTAGATCAGTACGTAGGCCCTGTTTGGTTCATAAGTCTTAGGATTTTTTTAGTCACAACTTATAAGTCTCAAATCCTTAAAAAGTCCCTACCTGTTTGGTTTCTGGGACATATAAGTCTCTATAAGACCATATTACAACTATAAGTCCCTATAAATCCCTTCTTGAGAGTCTTATTTCATAAGTCCCAAATGACCACTTTAAGTCCCTATAAGTCCTTCCTGTCTGGTTTAGATGAGACTAATAGAAACCTTTTTAAGTCCCTAAACCAATAACTCTCTGGAAACAAACACCCTCGTAATAAGCACTGGTGCGAAGTGATGACACCGCGTTAATTTGTCCTCCCCGCTTCTGGAACGGCAGTGCAGCTCCACCCGTCGCCGTCGGCGGCCAGCCGCTGTCAGTCAGTCAGGCTGACAGACAGACAGGAGCGACCCGATTTTTTACCACATTTGCATCGCTTCGATTTGACTAGGTCGGAGCGATGTCTGGGGCGCGCCGAGTCCATCCATCCATCCATCTCTGTATCTGGACGCGCACCGGCACAGTGGACGGGACGTTCTTTGGCCCCCATGCACGCGTACCAGATGGAACGTGAAGGTCGGCAGGGGCAGGCGGGCCGCTGGTTCCCGCGACGCGATCGTGGAGGTAAATCGGCCGGTGATTATTTGACGATCAGTTAGCTGGAGCATGACCTGATGAGCAATGATCTCTCCTTCTCAGCGCAAAAATCATGCGAGTTGTTTCGTAATCGAAACGCATTATTAGTGCACTGCCGTGACGCGATTCTTAATTGCAGAACACGCAGGTCCATGGCCGCATTAATGGGCTACCGTTGGGTGCTTAATTAGCAGTGTCGCGCTTTATCAGCAGTGTCCGGCGAGCTAGCAAGTAGCTGGGCTCTCGGAGAGGAAAGAAGGGCTCCCTTCTTGTGAAGGAAAGTCACGTCCCCAACAAACCCCATGATAAGAGAGAAACACACACGTACCTTCTCGCTTCTCTCCCTAACACAGTGCCCGGGCATGTCTCTGGCTCTCTGCCCCCCTCCCCTCCGCACGACCGGCGCGTGCTATTTTATCCCGCAGGTGTCTTGACCTCCAATCCATTGCCTCTTCGCCTTGCTTGGAACCTACTTGATCGCTGCCTCACCTCGCTCACTCACTCCTCTGTCCTCTCTCTCTCTCGCCGAGTGAGCTTGCACTTCTTCACACGCACGCTTCCCCCATATATACCCACCAGGCAGCCATCCATCGGGAGGAAGCAACCGTCCATCGATCATACCGATCGACATTCCCTCCGTCCATCCGCGTTGCCTTGCTCGTCGAGTCGTCGTCGGCGTAGCTAGCTAAGAGGCCAGGTAGCCGGCTGCAGAGAGGAATCAACAGAATGGAACGTCCATCGTCCGGCGGCGTGGGGCAGCCCAAGCTCCGCAAGGGGCTGTGGTCGCCCGAGGAGGACGAGAAGCTCTACAACCACATCATCCGGCACGGGGTCGGCTGCTGGAGCTCCGTCCCGAGGCTGGCCGGGCTGAACCGCTGTGCCAAGAGCTGCCGCCTCCGGTGGATCAACTACCTCCGCCCTGACCTCAAGCGCGGATGCTTCTCGCAGCAGGAGGAGGACCACATCGTCGCGCTCCACCAGATCCTCGGCAACAGGTATGGCCGCCCGCCCGCGCAATGCATTCGGTTCGTATTCTTTTCGCACTGCGGAGAACGCGGGAGAACGCGGGACAACATGTTGATGCATGTCGTGTCGTGCCTCGTGTGTGCGTGCAGGTGGTCTCAGATCGCGTCGCACCTGCCGGGCCGGACGGACAACGAGATCAAGAATTTCTGGAACAGCTGCATCAAGAAGAAGCTCCGGCAGCAAGGCATCGACCCCGCCACGCACAAGCCCTTGGCCGCCGCCGACACGGCCACATCAGCATTGCCGGACATGGAAAAAGAGGACCATAAGCCCCTTGCCGCGGCGGCCGGCAGCAGCCTCGCTACGAAGCAGCCGTCCGTGTTCGACCCGTTCCCGGTGTGCGTCGACTACGGCGCCGGGTTCGCCGACGGCCTCGGCGCGGCGAACGCTGCGGCACTGTACGGCCAGTTCGGAAGCGGCAAGGAGGACACGGACGACGACGCCGGGTTCGGCGCCGCGGACTACAGCTGCGTGCTGGACGTCCCGGAGAACCTGGGCTACGGGGAGAGCTCCAGCAACAGCAGCAACCGGAACTACAGCGGTGAGGTGGGCAGCATGCTCGATGGCGAGGCGGGAAGCGTGCTCGATGGCGAGGTGCTACACTGGGTCAAGGCGGAGCCGGCCTTCGCGGAGATGGAGCGGCAGCACGACGTGCTGCTGGAGTATGACTTCTCGCTGCCCTGCCAAGAGCAGAGCCTCCTCGCAAATTTCGAATTCAACTTGGAACAGTACTTCTGATTCCCCCCCCCCCCCCCCCCCCCTTTTTCATTTTAAAAATATATTTTATTTCTTTCTCCCTCCATTTTTTAAGAGACAGGGATCACACCATAGAGCCGCAAGTTAGTGCTACTTGACGTCATTTATAGCATCATTCCGAATTTTATGTGCTGAACAAATTAGCTACTTTCTGTTAATCGTACAGTATTTTATTAGCAAATTACAGAGATGTACACACCGCGTGAATTGGTTTAATATATTGACCCTCGATTACTTTTGTGCATGAACATAGATTCTATCAAGATTTATATTAGATTCATGACACTTTTTTTTTTTTGGAAATGTCTTTCATGGTTCTGTGCTTCTGCGCCCTCTCTAGTCCCTAGCAATTCCCGAAAGCCTGCTTCGGAGGATAGGCACGATTTACCTTAGTTATCCGTGAAATATTTCTTGTTTTATTTTGAATGCCAATAACTGGCGCTCTGGAGTTATCCCGCTAAAACTACGTCTCTAAGCCAACAGTTGGGCCAAAAAGGCCCATTTTCAGCTGACGCGCTATCAAACTGCAACCCCTACAAAAAGTTCAAATTGCAAATATTCGTATTTGGATCTTATTTTAAATAGTTGAGCAACACAAAAAATGACATGATGTGCACAATAAAATTTTCTTTATGTTCAAATTGATCAGGTATTGTACATCCAAAAAACGAATAAATAATTTGACATAATGAAAATTTAGAAGAAAATATATAAACTACAACATCTCTCGGATTTCATACATAACATATGGCCAAAACACAAAATAAATAAATATAACTTTAGCAAAACTCCTAGTTACCAGATGAAAAAATAGTATTTCAACTTAAATGCCATGAAATAAAATCATACATGGCAGATTTCCGTATAAACTAAGAAACAACGTATATAAAATTGCTAGCATACACTAAATTTTTAATAATAATAATATATATTAACATGCAGTGGTTATATAATTTTAGTTGCAATGACAAAAAAAAATTAGTTTCCATGGCAACAAGTTTTTATTTTTATCATGAAAATGGTTCAAAATTGAAAATATAGAAAAAATCAAGGGAAATTTTGATGGACAATAAAAATGCATGATATTAAAATGAAATTCTATGATACAAATATTAAAATTGCCATGCTCTATATTTTATTTGTCATAACAAAAAATCAAACAAGAAAATTGTCATGAATGAGATAATAAATATGCCATGACATTAATAATAAATATGCCTTGATCTTAATATTACAATTTCCATGCTCTATATTTTCTTTGTCATAACATAAATTCAAACAAGAAAATTACCATGATCCAAAATATAAAACATTGCCATGTCACTAAAAACAGAATTTACCATGAAATAGATTAAAACATGCCATATTTCTATACTGCCAATTTGCCTTGCTGTTGATAGATATTTTAGTAACAAATTTTTGTCAGCTTGCCATGTGAACATAATATATGTTTCTTGAACTTGCCATGATTCATAAAATTATCGGATGAATAGAAATAATTGCTCTCCGTTTGCCACATGAACATTACTATTTTTTTACAATTGGCATGAATTATGAAATTAAATAATATGCAAACTTGCCACAGAAAACACTAGTTGAAATTTCCAAGGTCAACACGGTAAATTTGTCGTGGTCAATACAATAAAATTGCCATGGTCAATACAATAAATTTGCACAAAAAAAATGTCGTGATGCAAAAGGCAAACTTGCCATGTTTTTTTATAACAGTTTACGTCAAATTTGGCTTGGGCTAGTACTAAAAATTTCAAAAAAAATGCCATCTTTGTAGACAAGATGGCAACAGTTTGACGAATTGTCTCTAAAACATGGCAAAGATAGTGATCTTGGTTTAATTTCTTAGGACAATGTTTTTTACTACGATTCCCAACAGTTCCACCCACTAATGTTCTTGTTAAAAATGAGCAGCAACCTACTGTTTAGGTGGAGAACGTTGTTGACTCGGGTGATACATCTGATAAGAAAAATGTTGAGGCACATGATGGATCTGTTGTTGATAATTAACATGTCACTCCAAATCAGCCTAATTTCCCACCAAGTTGGAGTGTTACAAGTGATAGAGTTAGGTGGATTGGTACTAATGCACGCCAAAGGTTGATTGAAGAGTGAAATGTTATTTCTTATGTGTTACCCGTGAAAGAAGAACTTGAACATTTTTCATACCCTGAGGCTATTATTTCTAGTGATAATAATAGGTGGAGACTGCTATGCATGATGAGATGAAATCATTTAAAAAAGAATGACACTTAGGATTTAGTAATAAACTTACTAAGAGAGAAAAACATATTCGTTGCAAGTGTGTTTTCAAAAGAAAATAAGATGTTTCTCCTAATGATAAGCAAGATCTAAAGCAAGGGTAGTTGATAAATGTTATAGCCATATTCCAGGCATTGATTTTAATGAAGTCTTTTCCTCTGTTATGAAACATAGATCTATTCACACTTTACTCAGTATTATTGATACACATGATTTTGAGCTTCAAAAATTAGATGTAAAAATGAAAAATGCTTCTTACACGGGGAATTAGAAGTGGATATTTATATGGAACAACCTGAAGGTTTTATTATTCCTGGAAAAGAAACTCTTGTGTGTAAGTAAAAAAACTATTTATGGATCGAAGCAATCCCCTAGACAATGGTATGAGACATTTGACACCTTTATGCACAAGGCTTTAAGAAGTTTGCTTATAACAACTGTGTTTATTTGAAATTTGTTAATGGTTCAACTATTTATTTGCTCATTTATTTCGATGATATACTATTGTTGGGATCGCGGTAATTTCAAAAAAAATCCTACGATCACGCAAGATCTATCTATGTGATGCATAGCAACGAGAGGGGATAGTGTGTCTACGTACCCTCGTAGACCGAAAGCGGAAGCGTTTAGTTAACGCGGTTGATGTAGTCGGACGTCTTCGCGATCCTACCGATCCTAGCACCGAATGTATGGCACCTCCGCGTTCAGCACACGTTCAGCTCGGAGACGTCCCTCGTACTCTTGATCCAGTTGAGGCCGAGGGAGAGTTTCATCAGCACGACGGCGTGGTGACGGTGATGATGAAGTTACCGGCGCAGGGCTTCGCCTAAGCACTACGACGATATGACCGAGGTGTGTAACTGTGGAGGGGGGCACCGCACACGGCTAAACAATTGTCAACTTGTGTGTCTAAGGGGTGCCCCCTCCCCTGTATATAAAGGAGTGGAGGAGGGGGAGGGACGACCCTCTATGGCGCACCCAAGGAGGGAGTCCTACTCCCAGCGGGAGTAGGATTCCCCCTTCCCAAGTTGGAGTAGGAGCAGAAGGACGGGGGAGAGAGAGGGAAGGAAAAGGGGGGGCCGCCCCTCCCCACCCACCCAATTTGGATTGGGCTTGGGGGGGGCTCCACCTAGCCACCTCCTCCTCTCTCCAACTAAAGCCCAATAAGGCCCATACACTCCCCGGGGGGGGGGGGGAGGGGGAGGGGTTCTGGTAACCCCCTGGTACTCCGGTAAATGCCCGAACTCATCCATAACCATTCCGATGTCCAAACATAGTTGTCCAATATATCAATCATTATGTCTCGACCATTTCGAGACTCCTCGTCATGTCCGTGATCACATCCAGAACTCTGAACTACCTTCGATACATCAAAACACATAAACTCATAATACCAATCGTCATCGAATGTTAAGCGTGCGGACCCTACGGGTTCAAGAACTATGTAGATATGACCGAGACACGTCTCCGGTCAATAAGCAATAGCGGAACCTGGATGCTCATATTGGTTCCTACATATTCTACGAAGATCTTTATCGGTCAAACCGCATAACAACATACGTTGTTCCCTTTGTCATTGGTATGTTACTTGCCCGAGATTCGATCGTCGGTATCTCAATACCTAGTTCAATCTCGTTACCGGCAAGTCTCTTTACTCGTTCCGTTATACTTCATCCCGCAACTAACTCATTAGTTACAATGCTTGCAAGGCTTATAGTGATGAGTATTACCAAGAGGGCCCGTAGATACCTCTCCGAAAAATGGAGTGACAAATCCTAATCTCGATCTATGCCAACTCAACAAACACCTTCGGAGACACCTGTAGAGCACCTTTATAATCACCTATTTACGTTATGACGTTTGGTAGCACACAAAGTGTTCCTCCGGTTTTTGGGAGTTGCATAATCTCATAGTCTGAGGAACTTGTATAAGTCATGAAGAAAGCAGTAGCAACGAAACTAACACAATCACAATGCTAAGCTAACGGATGGGTCATGTCCATCACATCATTCTCCTAATTATGTGATCCCGTTCATCAAATGACAACGCATGTCTATGGTTAGGAAGCATAACCATCTTTGATTAACGAGCTAGTCAAGTAGAGGCATACTAGGGACTATATGTTTTGTCTATGTATTCACATATGTACTAAGTTTCGGGTTAATACAATTCTAGCATGAATGATAAACGTTTATCATGAATTAAGGAAATAAATAATAACTTTATTATTGCCTCTAGGGCATATTTCCTTCAGTCTCCCACTTGCACTAGAGTCAATAGTCTAGATTACATAGTAATGATTCTAACACCCATGGAGCTTTGGTGCTGATCATGTTTTGCTCGTGGAAGAGGCTTAGTCAATAGGTCTGCAACATTCAGATTCGTGTGTATCTTGCAAATCTCTATGCCCCCTTCCGACACTTGATGACGGATGGAATTGAAGCATCTCTTGATGTGCTTGGTTCTCTTGTGAAATCTGGATTCCTTTGCCAAGGCAATTGCACAAGTATTGTCACAAAAGATTTTCATTGGACCCGATGCACTAGGTATGACACCTAGATCAGATATGAACTCCTTCATCCAAACTCCTTCATTTGCTGCTTCCGAAGCAGCAATGTACTCCGCTTCACACGTAGATCCCGCCACGACGCTCTGCTTGGAACTGCACCAACTGACAGCTCCTCCATTTAATAAAAATATGTATCCAGTTTGTGACTTAGAGTCATCCGGATTAGTGTCAAAGCTTGCATCGACGTACCGTTTACGATGAGATCTTTTTCACCCCCATAAACAAGAAACATATCCTTAGTCCTTTTCAGGTATTTCAGGATGTTCTTGACCGCTGTCCAGTGCTCCAATCTGGGATTACTTTGGTACCTCCCTGCTATACTTATAGCAAGACATACATCTGGTCTGGTATACAACATTGCATACATGATAGAACCTATGCCTGAAGCATAGGGAATGACTTTCATTTTCTCTCTATCTTCTGCGGTGGTCGGGCTTTGAGTCTGACTTAAGTTCACACCTTGTAACACAGGCAAGAACCCTTTCTTTGACTGATCCATTTTGAACTTCTTCAAAACTTTATCAAGGTATGTCCTTTGTGAAAGTCCAATTACGCGTCTTATGCCTAATATGTAAGCAGCTTCTCCAATGTCTTTCATAGAAAAACTCTTATTCAGGTATCCCTTTATGCTATCCAGAAATTCTATATCATTTCCAATCAACAATATGTCATCTACATATAAGATTAGAAATGCTACAGAGCTCACACTCACTTTCTTGTAAATACAGGCTTCTCCAAAAGTTTGTATAAAACCATATGCTGTGATCACACTATCAAAACGTTTATTCCAACTCCGAGAGGCTGCACCAGTCCATAAATGGATCGCTGGGGCTTGCACACTTTGTTAGCACCCTTTGGATCGACAAAACCTTCCGGTTGCATCATATACAACTCTTCTTCCAGAAATCCATTCAGGAATGCAGTTTTGACATCCATTTGCCAAATTTCATAATCATAAAATGCAGCAATTGCTAACGTGATTCAGACAGACTTAAGCATCGCTACGGGTGAGAAAGTCTCATCGTAGTCAACTCCTTGAACTTGTCGAAAACCTTTCGCAACAAGTAGAGCTTTGTAAACAGTAACATTACCGTCTGCGTCGGTCTTCTTCTTAAAGATCCATTTATTTTCTATGCCTTTCCGATCATCGGGAAAGTCCACCAAAGTCCACACTTTGTTCTCATACATGGATCCAATCTTTGATTTCATGGCCGCTAGCCATTTCGCGGAATCTGGGTTCATCATCGCTTCCTCATTGTTCGTCGGTTCATCATGGTCTAGTAACATGACTTCCAGAATAGGATTACCGTACCACTCTGGTGCAGATCTTACTCTGGAAGACCTACGAGGTTCGATAGTAACTTGATCTGAAGTTTCATGATCATCATCATTAGCTTCCTCACTAATTGGTGTAGGAATCACGGGAACTGATTTCTGTGATGAACTACTTTCCAATAAGGGAGAAGGTACAGTTACCTCATCAAGTTCTACTTTCCTCCCACTCACTTCTTTCGAGAGAAACTCCTAATCTAGAAAGGATTCATTCTTAGCAAAAAGATTTTGCCTTCGGATCTGTGATAGAAGGTGTGCCCAACAGTTTCCTTTGGGTATCCTATGAAACACACTTCTCTGATTTGGGTTGAGCTTATCAGGTTGAAGATTTTTCACATAAGCATCGCAGCCCCAAATTTTAAGAAAGGACAACTTTGGTTTCTTGCCAAACCACAGTTCATAAGGCGTCGTCTCAACAGATTTCGATGGTGCCCTATTTAAAGTGAATGCAGCCGTCTCTAAAGCATAACCCCAAAATGATAGTGGTAAATCAGTAAGAGACATCATAGATCGCACCATATCTAATAAGGTATGGTTACGACATTCGGACACACCATTTCGCCGCGGTGTTCCAGATGGCGTTAATTGTGAAACTATCCCATGTTATTTCAAATGAAGACCAAACTCGTAACTCAAATATTATCCTCCAAGATCACATCGTAGAAACTTTATTTTCTTGTTATGATGATTTTCCACTTCATCTGAAATTCTTTGAACTTTTCAAATGTTTCAGACTTATGCTTCATTAAGTAGATATAACCATATCTTCTCAAATCATCTGTGAAGGTAAGAAAATAACGATACCCACCATGAGCATCAATACTCATTGGACTGCATACATCGGTACATATTATTTCCAACAAGTTAGTAGCTCGTTCCATTGTTCCGGAGAATGGAGTTTTAGTCATCTTGCCCATAAGGCACGGTTTGCAAGCACCAAGTGATTCATAATCAAGTGATTCCAAAAGTCCATCAGCATAGAGTTTCTTCATGCTCTTTACACTGATATGACCCAAACGACAGTGCCACAAATAAGTTGCATTGTCATTATTAAACTTCAATCTTTTGGCTTCAACACTATGAATATGTGTATCACTACTATCAAGATTCAACAAAAATAGACCACTCAGCAGGGGTGCATGACCATAAAAGATATTACTCATGTAAATAGAACAACCATTATTCTCTGATTTAAATGAATAACCATCTCACATTAAACAAGATCCAGATATAATGTTCATGCTCAACGCTGGCACCAAATAACAATTATTCATGTCTAAAACTAATCCCGATGGTAGATGTAGAGGTAGCGTGCCGACCGCGATCATGTCGACTTTGGAACCATTTCCCACATGCATCGTCACCTCGTCCTTAGCCAATCTTTACTTAATCCGTAGGCCCTGTTTCGAGTTACAAGTATGAGTAACAGAACCAGTATCAAATACCCAGTCGATACTGCGAGCATTAGTTAAGTACACATCAATAATATGTATATCAAATATACCTTTCACTTTGCCATCCTTCTTATCCGCCAAATACTTGGGGCAGTTCCGCTTCCAGTGACCAGTCCCTTTGCAGTAGAAGCACTCAGTTTCAGGCTTAGGTCCAGACTTGGGTTTCTTCTCTTGAGCAGCAACCTTTTTGCCGTTCTTCTTGAAGTTCCCCTTCTTCCCTTTGCCCTTTTTCTTGAAACTAGTGGTCTTATTGACCATCAACACTTGATGCTCCTTTTTTATTTCTACCTCCGCGGCTTTTAGCATCGCGAAGAGCTCAGGAATAGTCTTGTTCATCCCTTGCATATTATAGTTCATCATGAAGCCTTTATAGCTTGGTGGCAGTGATTGAAGAACTCTGTCAATGACACAATCAACTGGAAGATCAACTCCCAGCTGAGTCAAGTGATTATTTTACAAAGACATTTTCAGTATGTGTTCACTGACAGAACTATTCTCCTCCATTTCGCAGCTGTAGAACTTGTTGGAGACTCCATATCTCTCAACTCGGGCATTTGCTTGAAATATTAACTTCAACTCTTGGAACATCCCATATGCTCCATGACGTTCAAAACATCTTTGAAGTCCTGATTCTAAGCCGTAAAGCATGGCACACTGAACTATCAAGTAGTCATCAGCTTTGCTCTGCCAGACGTTCTTAATGTCATTAGTAGCATCTACAGCAGGCCTGGCACCTAACGGTGCTTCCAGGATGTAATTCTTCTATGCAGCAATGAGGATAATCCTCAAGTTACGGACCCAGTCCGTGTAGTTGGTGCCATCATCTTTCAACTTAGCTTTCTCTAGGAACGCATTAAAATTCAATGGAACGGTAGCACGGGCCATTGATCCACAACAACATAGACATGCAAAATACTATCAGGTACTAAGTTCATGATAAATTAAAGTTCAACTAATCATATTACTTAAGAACTCCCACTTAGATAGACATCCCTCTAATCATCTAAGTGATCACATGACCCGTATCAACTAAACCATGTCCGATCATCATGTGAGATGGAGTAGTTTTCAATGGTGAACATCACTATGTTGATCATATCTACTATATGCTCTCGACCTTTCGGTCTCAGTGTTCCGAGGCCATATCTGCATTTGTTAGGCTCGTCAAGTTTAACCCGAGTATTCCGCGTGTGCAAAACTGACTTGCACCCGTTGTATGTGAACATAGAGCTTATCACACTCGATCATCACATGGTGTCTCGGCACGACGAACTGTAGCAACGGTGCATACTCAGGGAGAACACTTTTACCTTCAAATTTAGTAAGGGGTCATCTTATAATGCTACTGACATTCTAAGCAAAATAGGATGCATAAAGGATAAACATCACATGCAATCAAACTATGTGACATGATATGGCCATCATCATCTTGTGCTCGTGATCTCCATCACCGAAGCATCATCATGATCTCCAACGTCACCGGCGTGACACCTTGATCTCCATCATAGCATCGTTGTCGTCTCGCCACCTATTATTACTACGACTATCGCTACCGCTTAGTGATAAAGTAAAACAATTACATGGCGATTGCGTTGCATACAATAAAGCGACAACCATATGGTTCCTGCCAGTTGCCGATAACTTTGTTACAAAACATGATCATCTCATACAACAATTTATATCACATCATGCTTGACCATATCACATCACAGCAAGCCCTGCAAAAACAAGTTAGACGTCATCTACTTTGTTGTTGCAAGTTTTACGTGGCTGCTACGGGCTTCTAGCAAGAATCGTTCTTACTTGCACATCAAAACCACAACGCTTTTTCGTCAATTGTGTTGTTTTAACCTTTAACACGGACCGGGCGTAGCCACACTTGATTCAACTAAAGTTGGAGAAACAGACACTCACCAGCCACCTATGTGCAAAGCACGTCGGTAGAACCAGTCTCGCGTAAGCATACACATAATGTCGGTCTGAGCCGCTTCATCCAACAATACCGCCGAATCAAAGTATGACATGCTGGTAAGCAGTATGATTATTATCGCCCACAACTCTTTGTGTTCTACTCGTGCATATAACATCTACGCATAGACCTGGCTCGGATGCCACTGTTGGGATCGCGATAATTTCAAAAAAAATCCTACGATCACGCAAGATCTATCTATGTCTTGCATAGCAACGAGACGGGAGAGTGTGTCCACGTACCCTCGTAGACTGAAAGCGGAAGTGTTTAGTTAACGCGATTGATGTAGTCGAACGTCTTCGCGATCCAACCGATCCAAGCACCGAACGTACGGCACCTCCGCATTCAGCACATGTTAAGCTGGGAGATGCCCCTCATACTCTTGATCCAGTTGAGGCCGAGGGAGAGTTTCGTCAGCACGACGGTGTCATGACGGTGATGATGAAGTTACCCGCGCAGGGCTTCGCCTAAGCACTACGATGATATGACCGAGGTGTGTAACTGTGGAGGGGGGGCACCGCACACGGCTAAACAATTGTCAATTTGTGTGTCTAAGGGGTGCCCCCTCCCTCGTATATAAAGGAGTGGAGGAGGGGGAGGGCCGGTTGTCAGTGTCAAAACCGGCGGATCTCGGGTAGGGGGTCCCGATCTGTGCGTCTTAAGCTGATGGTAACAGGAAGCAAGGGACACAATGTTTACCTAGGTTCGGGCCCTCTCGATGGAGGTAAAACCCTACTTCCTGCTTGATTAATATTGAAGATATGAGTAGTACAAGAGTAGATCTACCACGAGATCGTAGAGGCTAAACCCTAAGAGCTAGCCTATGATGGTGCGATTGTAATTGTGATCGGCCTTCTAAGGACCATCCTCTCCGGTTTATATAGACACCGGAGAGGGCTAGGGTTTACATGGAGTCGGTTACAAGGAAGGAAATATAATATCCGGATCACCAAGCTTGTCTTCCTTGCAAAGGAGAGTCCCATCCGGACACGAGCCGAAGTCTTGAGTCTTGTATCTTCACGCTTCAATAGTCCAGACGATGTATACAGTCCGGCTGTCCGGATACCCCCTAATCCAGGACTCCCTCAGTAGCCCATGAACCAGGCTTCAATGACGATGAGTCCGGCGCGCGGTTTTGTCTTCGGCATTGCAAGGCGGGTTCCTCCTTCCGAATACTCCAAGGTTATTATTGAACACGTAGGCCGTGTCCGGATCTGCAAAATGATCTTCACATACCTCCGTAGAGAGAAAGATACTTCAACTAACAACTTTTTAAACGACGTGACATGTCCTTACGGTCGGGTCATTATTCGAACCGTTTTTCCGCAACCAGCCACAACGCGTATCGCGAGGCGGTTTCCTTGACACGTCTTGTCAAAGCAGAGATCGTGTCCCTTATCACGGGATTCTCATCAATACGGGTATGGGTAATCCCCCGTGCCATCAATCATGGCGCTTGGGAAGTAAGCGATTCTCAACAGGCTAGTGGGGAGGTGCACCGCTTTCGTCGCCTCTATAAAGGGATAAGAGTTCCCCATTCTTACCCACGCCTTCTTCTTCCACTGCCCACTCTTTCCCCCTCGAGCTCCAGCGCCCTAGTCCGAGTCTTCTCCGCACCACTAAACATGTCCGGAGCAGGAGGCAAATGGGTGGCATCCACTGTGAAGGAGAAGATTATCGCAAGTCTTCGGGCGACCGGATACTTGGCCGCAGACATAGCGCACCGGCTACCAGACGGCAGGCAGGTCATTCCAACTCCAGGACCCCACGAGAGGGTCGTGTTTCTTGCCCACTTCGTCCGTGGACTGGGGTTTCCACTCCACCCCTTCGTCCGTGGGCTCATGTTCTACTACGGGCTAGATTTCCATGATCTAGCCCCGAACTTCGTCCTCAACATCTCGGTGTTCATCGTTGTATGCGAGGCTTTCCTCCGCATCAAGCCTCATTTAGGCTTCTGGCTACCAACCTTCTGCATGAAGCCGAAGATCGTGAGCGGTCAGCAAGCAGAGTGCGGAGGAGCCATGGTGGGCAAAATTCCCAACGTCACCTGGCTTGACGGCTCCTTTGCGGAAACCGTGAAGGGGTGGCAGTCGGGGTGGTTCTACATCACCGAGCCGCGCGACACCGACTGGGCAGTGGCCCCCGAATTTCGATCCGGAACCCCTATGCGGCTCACCTCCTGGGAACAGAAGGGCCTGTTATAGGGCGAATCTACAGAGCTGGCCGTACTCATAAACTGCATCAAGGGCATGAAGGACAAGAACATCAAGCTTGTCAACGTGATCCAGGTCATGCTCGTTCACCGCATTCTGTCGTGCCAAAGGCGGGCATTTAATCTATGGGAGTTCGTTTCAGCCGAACACCAGACGCTCCAGAGGCTCTACGACATGAAGCACAAAAACGTGTGGAAGGTGTTTTTCAAGGCCTCCGAAGTACCTCCTCTCATATCCGAGGACCGTGGGCTCCACGCCGCGCAGCATCCTATTCAGGTGAGTTCCCAGGCTGCCACCGGGTCTGGTTCTTCCGAATATATTCAAGGGGAAGCCTTAAGTAATTGTGTATATTTGTTCAGGATTATGTGGAGACAGCGGAGCAGATAGACTGTCCGGCTCTTCTGCCGGAAAGCCCAGCTACTGATCTCCTGACGAAGATGCTGGTCCCGGTGCCCTACAAGGGGCCGGAGAAGAAGGCCGATAAGAAGGCCCCAGGGACCCGAAAGGGTCTCCGGTGTAAGGCTGCGCCAAAAGCCTCATCCGAAGAGGACGAGGAAGACTCCTCCCCCGAAGGGGAAGAAGGAGAGGAAGAGGAGCCCGCCCCCTCCGGAAAGGATGGGGGGCCTGAGACGGCGGACCAGGGGACCAGGAGAGGCCCCCGGCGCAAGGCCGTCATACCCTTGTCGTGCGATGACGACGAGGCAGATTCCTCCCGCGGAGGCGGGGAGGAACAAGAAGAAACTCTACCTCCCCATATTGGGGGGGGGAGAGGAAGGCCGCCCCGGTGGGAGAGACTGGGACGTCCAAGAAGGGAAAGGTGTCCCTTCCGGACTACTCCACCACCGCCGCCGATAGCGAGGAAGGGTGGCTGCCCAGGAAGAAGCCCCTAGTGTGATCGTAAGTATCCGCACTCCATCGTAATTTTGCTTTATAGTTTTGTTATAATGCCTAACTTGTATGCAGTCCGGCTAGGGCCCATCCCGAGGTGTCGTCTTCGAACGGGTCCTTGAGTGAGTCAGCAATGAACTCACTCCTGACGGCCACTTCTCCCCGGCTTGCGGATGACACGGAGGTGTTGTCCCAAAGGCTCCCCGAGCGGGGGGAGGTGGATCTGGAGGCGCCCCAAGGCGGCATTCCAATCGTCGGACACGTGGGGTTCAAGATCCCCGTGAACCATGTTGATGAGAGCCGAGGTAAGCTGGACTCTCAGCCGAACACTGTCTCGGAGCCTTCAGTGGTTCCGGATTCAGGCGGGCAGCCCCTCGTTAGGGAGGGAGGGCCATCTATATCGAGGACTTCCCTTGCGCCCGAGGCTCCGGATTGTCTACTGGAAGCGCTTCCATAGATGAAGAGCACCGTACTCTCATGAGTGCGGTGATTCAGAAGGTTTCGTCTGCCAAGAGCGGACTAACCGAAGCCTGCACCAGCCCCCTAACAGGCTTTGAGGTAAATAGTGAAAATGTGTGAAATTACCACCCGATAGGTAGTAGCCCCTGATACTCTATTTGGTGTTCGGAAGGAAAAACCAAACGGAGGGTCAATTATAATCCGCAGGAGTTTAACAATAAGTTTGAATTTGAATAAGCAGGCTGTGCTGCTGGCCGCCGCTGCCCGTACGGCCGAAATCGCTGGCCTAAAGCAGGACTTGGAGCGAGCGCAGGGAGAGCTTGACCTCACGAGGAGGCAGCTCGAGGAGAGCAAAGGTGAATGATTCCCTTCTCTCATATAGTAAAGTATAGAAAAAATTGGTTATTCTAACGACGAAGCATCGTGATTTGGTAACAGAGGCCACCACCAAAGTGGCGTCTCTTAAGAAAGTGCTTTCCAAGGCCGAGCACAAGGTGGCCTTGGAACGCAAGGAGTGCAACAAGCAAGAAGCCCGAGTGGGCGAAGTACAAGAAGAGCTCCAGGAGCTCGGCAAGAAGTTCGAGTCCATGGAGCATGACCTTAAAGCAAAAGAGGCCGAGCTTGCGAAGGCCCTTACAAGTATAAAAGACGCCAAGGATGAAGCCGAGAGGGCACAACAGGAAATCCAGGAGGCCAAAAAGATAACGGCGGGTAAGAAATTCTTTATGCAAAGCAAACATGTGGAGGAGGCGTTTCTTTTACTTACCTGAGTCCGGAGCTCTCCCGGGGCATTCGCAGATCTGCCATGCAGCATATCAGATGCCGCAGAGTTCTACCATGCCCAGAAGGGGAACTCAACGGAGAAGCTGTTCTGGTCCCAGTATGCTGGGGCTGAACATTCAACGCCTCTGAGTGACCAACTAAAGCAGTTGGTCGAACTCCACAAGGCGGTCGAAGTGGCTATGAAGGATTTCATAGTCCGGATATGGCCTGGTGAGCCCCTGCCCACCAGCTACTTCGGCCTGATCAAGCGGATGGTGAATGCCTATCCGCGACTGGAAGTCATCAAGCGATCCGTTTGCATTGAGGGTGCCCGCCGGGCCCTTGCCCGTGCGAAGGTGCATTGGGGCAAGCTGGATGCGGAGAAGCTGGTGAAGGATGGGCCGCCAGAGGGCAAGCCGCATCACGTTCCCGAGAAGTATTATGATGGCGTAATGAAGGGTGCTTGCCTTGTGGCCGATGAATGTACCAAGGACATGATTTTTCAATGAATTCACCTCTGTCATGTTTGTAATTTAAAGACGAAGTTACTTACACTATGTAGCGCTGTTGTTATTTAAAATATTACCTTCTGTGCGGCAGTTTATCAAAATCTGAAAGTAGGCCAGTCGTCGGCTTCCACCCCCATGTAACTAGTACTGGGGTGTTCGTGGAAAACCCGGACACTCTTTATCCAAATGTTTGGTCCCTTAAGGAGGTGTCCAGTGCAGCGAACAAGGAAATCGGACTATGCGGCTTTATAACCATCACTTAGCCATAGAAGTCTACAATTTTAAATTTCGGCAAAGCCCCTAGAATCCGGAAGGCCAAATTGGGGTGCTATATACGCCTAGATCGGACGAAGCCGAATTATTGCCTAAAGCAGAAAAATCTTTAAGGATTTTAAGACCTCTCGAATAGCGACCAGCTCTCGCCACATCATGTCGGTCAGTTTTCGGCTTTCTCTACTGAGGTGCTCGTCCAGAAGAACCAGAGCACAATCGCAGTAGTTCTCCCTGTGCTACCTTAGCCGATATAACGGAACGTAAGGCACCAAAACAAGGGAGCCGGGCTATCCCAACTGTAGACCCAAGACATGATTCAGAGCTGATGCATATAATGCTATGAGTTCGGGGTGCCGCACTGTTGAAAGTGTTCGGACTTGTCTTACCGTATTATGGGGCGCCATAAGAAGCCCCTGGCAAACCGAACGTACCAAAGTGTACGGATGCAAAATCAAATAGACATTTTTAAGAAAAATTCTCAAATAAGAATAATAAGCTGACGTTGTATATGATCTCCCATTGATGAATAACACGTTTAGGCGTATGTTTACAATGAATGCATTAAGCGGAGATAAATAGGATTATTTGACATATCCTATCCATAGGCAGGCTACATACAGATAGATAAAGCAGGTATAACAATCATAAATAGAGTCCACCTGGGTATTTCCTTCTGTGGCGCAAAGCCTGTTGCTTCCTTGGTTTTCTCTCCTATGTAAGTCCGACAATCCGGCTCTTCTGGAGAAGCTGCACTAAAGTACTATCCTTAAGGGTAAAAGGAAAGGTTACGAAGCCATACCATACTGTTGACTGAGCCACTGCTACGCCTCCGCCTGTGCCCATGGTATTTTTAGTGCGTAATTGTGTACGCGTGGCACGAATGCTGCTTTGATGGGATTTGAGCGGAGGCCGGACTGCTAGTCATGCTCTTAGCATGCCTGCTGATCCTGTTGCGGGGTGTTCCGCCCTCGCTTGACAGAGCTTGAGGTTGTCATTGCCGGATTGGTGGTTTGTCGGAGGAGGCCGCATTGTACTTCTGCCGCAAGGGCTGCAGTGTGCTCTTCTGTACGGAGAGAGCGGTCCATATTTCCGTTGACTGTTATGACCCCACGCGGGCCTGGCATCTTGAGCTTGAGGTATGCATAGTGTGGTACCGCATTGAATCTAGCAAATACGGTTCGTCTGAGCAGTGCATGGTAACCACTACAGAAAGGGACGATATCGAAGATTAGCTCTTCGCTTCGGAAGTTATCCGGAGATCCGAAGACCACTTCCAATGTTATAGAGCCCGTACAACGGGCCTCTACTCCAGGAATTACACCTTTAAAGGTGGTTTTGGTGGGCTTAATCCTTGAAGGATCGATGCCCATTTTGCACACTGTGTCGTGGTAAAGCAGGTTTAGACTGCTGCCGCCGTCCATAAGGACTCGCGTGAGATGGAATCCGCTGATGATTGGGTCTAAGACCAATGCGGCCGAGCTGCCATGACGGATGCTAGTAGGATGATCCCTACGATCGAAGGTGATCGGACAAGCTGACCATGGGTTGAATTTGGGGATGACTCGCTCCATCGCATAGACGTCCCGTAGTGCTCGCTTCCGTTCCCGCTTGGGGATGTGGGTGGCGTAGATCATGTTGACCGTTTTCACCTGGGGGGATTTCTTCTGTCCCCCCATGTTCGGACGCCGGGGCTCCTCGTCATCGTCGCTGTGCAGCCCCTTGTCCCTGTTTTCAGCGTTTATTTTGCCGGTATGTTTAAATACCCACCAGTCTCTATTGGTGTGGTTGGCTGGCTTGTCCGGGGTGCCATGAATTTGGCACGAGCGCTCCAGTATACGGTCTAGACTGGACGGTCCCTGATTGTTTCTTTTGAATGGCTTCTTCCGCTGACCGTATTTAGATCTGCTGAATCCGGCATTGACCGCCGTGTCTTCGGTGTTGTCACTGTTGTTCTGTCGCTTGTGTCTGTTGTGTCGTAGCTTGCCGTTATTGTCACGGACATCTGATGTGCCAGAATGTGGTGTAGTGCTGCTGCGAGCCAACCAACTGTCCCTCCCGTGCAAAAGTGGGTCATTAGTGTCGTGAGAGCTGCCATAGACTTGGGTTTCTCCTAGCCGAGGTGTCGGGCGAGCCACACATCACGGATATTATGCTTGAAGGCCGCCAGGGCTTCGACGTCCGGACAGTCGACTATTTGGTTCTTTTTAGTTAGAAACCGAGTCCAGAATTTCCTGGCTGATTCTCCGGGCTGTTGAGTAATGTGGCTCAAGTCATCGACATCTAGAGGTCGCACATATGTGCCTTGGAAGTTGTCAAGAACTGCGTCTTCCAGGTTTTCCCAACTACCAATGGAATTTGCGGGCAGGCTGTTTAGCCAGTGCCGGGCGGGTTCTTTGAGATTAAAGGGAAGATACTTGATGGCATGTAGATCGTCTCCGCGGGCCATGTGAATGTGGAGAAGGAAATCTTCAATCCGTACCGCGGGGTCTATTGTGCCATCGTATGATTCGATGTTTACGAGTTGGAACCCTTCTGGGAATTCATGATCCATCACTTCATCGATGAAGCAGAGGGGGTGTGTGGCGCCTCTATGCCGGGCTATGTCGCGACGCAGTCCGGCTGTGTCTGACTGGTTATATTCGGTGTGGCAGGATTTGCTGTTAGTGTATCCGGTATGACGGTCATCGTCATGTGTTGCAACGCGCCCCCGTGATCTGTAGATCGATCTTGGTTGTCCCGTGGCATTATCCAGTTTATCGCGCAGGTCCTGAGTATTGCCCCGGGCCGTAGTAAACTGGCGCGGGGGTGCGGGCTGGTATTCGGGCTGATGTGCTGTTTTATCCTGACCTCGAGGCGGCCGGTCAGCTGTGTGGCGCTCGAGTCCATATTCTCGGCTGCCAGGACTTCTGTCCATCTATCTGTGAGTAGGTCTTGATCAGCTTGAAGCTGCTGCTGCTTCTTCTTCAGGCTTCTTGCAGTGGCAATAAGCCGGCGCTTGAAGCGCTCCTGCTCCGCGGGGTCCTCGGGCACGCCGAACTCGTCGTCGCCGAGGCTAATCTCATCTTCGGAGGAAGGCATGTAGTTATCCTCCTCCGGATACCCGTCCATCGCCTGTTCATCTAGGCTGTCCTACCCATCTTCCTGCTCGGCCTGCTCGAAGGCACGCTGTTCGGGGTTGTATTCATCGTCGGCACCGTCCGGATCATTTTTGTCTCTGGTACCGGTATTGCCTTGGCGGGGCTTGGAGCGGCGCTGGCGATGGCCATGCTTTGCTTTTTTCTTGGAGGGGTTATCCTCTGTTGCCTCATCGCCGTTAGTTTCTTTCGGAGTGTCCACCATATATATATCATATGAAGAGGTGGTTGTCCATCGCCCTGTGAGCGGTGGGTCCTGTACGTCTCCTGCATCATCGTCCATACCGTCGATGTCTTCGAAGTCGAAGTCAAGCACGTCGGTTAAATCATCGATCGTGGCAATGAAGTGAGTGGTGGGTGGGCAGCGAATTTCTTCGTCGCCTGCTTCACACTCAAGCCGGACATAGTTCGGCCCAGAGCCTCCTGACAAAGAGAGAGACTTTAATGAGTTCAGCATGTCGCCAAAGGGCGAGTGCTGAAAGATGTACGCAGCAGTAAACTCCATTACCGGAGCCCAACCTGGCTTGGCTGGCTCGAGAGTGTGCGGACTGGGACCAACGACCGGATACGAGTCCTGGGGCCCGGGGATACAGGCCTCCACAAAGATGCGACCTGTGTTCGGCTCCACTGCCGATGAGCGTGCGGCCTGCGGGGCGGGGTCCACCCCTCCGTCCTTGGGCAACGCAACCTACTCCGGATTTAGATCCGGGGCTGCTGTAGGGATGATGTCCTGAGCACTGTCCGACAGCAGGGCTAAGACGTGCTCGTCGTGCCTGTCCGACGCTCCTGGCACATGCCCGAATCCGTCGAAGATCAAGTCCCCGCGAATGTCCACCGTGTAGTTCAAGTTTTCGAACCTGATCTGGTGGCCAGGGGCGTAGTTGTCGATCTGCTCCAGATGACCAAGCGAATTGACCCGCAGTGTGAAGCCGCCGAACACAAAGATCTGTCCGGGGAGAAAAGTCTCGCCCTGGACCGTGTTGTTGGCAATTGAAGATGCCATCAAGCCTTGAAGCGACGACACAGAGGAACTCTCAATGAAAGCACCAATGTCGGTGTCAAAACCGGCGAATCTCGGGTAGGGGGTCCCGATCTGTGCGTCTTAAGCTGATGGTACCAGGAAGCAAGGGACACAATGTTTACCTAGGTTCGGGCCCTCTCGATGGAGGTAAAACCCTACTTCCTGCTTGATTAATATTGAAGATATGAGTAGTACAAGAGTAGATCTACCACGAGATCGTAGAGGCTAAACCCTAAGAGCTAGCCTATGATGGTGTGATTGTAATTGTGATCGGCCTTCTAAGGACCATCCTCTCCGGTTTATATAGACACGGGAGAGGGCTAGGGTTTATATGGAGTCAGTTACAAGGAAGGAAATATAATATCCGGATCACCAAGCTTGTCTTCCACGCAAAGGAGAGTCCCATCCGGACACGGGCCGAAGTCTTGAGTCTTGTATCTTCACGCTTCAATAGTCCGGACGATGTATATAGCCCGGCTGTCCGGATACCCCCCTAATCCAGGACTCCCTCACCGGCCCTCTATGGCGCGCCCAAGGGGGGAGTCCTACTCCCAGCGGGAGTAGGATTCCCCCTTCCCAAGTTGGAGTAGGAGAGGAAGCAAGGGGGGAGAGAGGGAAGGAAAAGGGGGGGGGCACCAAATAAGGCCCACCTGGCCGCCTCCTCCTCTCTCCCACTAAAGCCCAATAAGGCCCATACACTCCCCTGGGGGTTCCGGTAACCCCCCCCCCCCCCCCGGTACTCCGGTAAATGCCCGAACTCATCCGGAACCATTCCGATGTCCAAACATAGTCGTCCAATATATCAATCTTTATGTCTCGAACATTTTGAGACTCCTCGTCATGTCCGTGATCACATCCGGAACTCTGAACTACCTTAGGTACATCAAAACACATAAACTCATAATACCAATGAAAGCACAAGTGCTCCCTAGGTGGTTTTGGTAATTAATGTCAACATATCTCTTGTTGGACTAACACTTTTATCTAGTATGTTTCAGATAAGTTCAACAATGGAGTGGCATGGACTAAAGGATGTGGGAACTCCTTCAAGATGCTAAGGACAAAGGATTGGCTCAAGCTTCAAGCTCAAGACACTTCATTTTACATTTCAGTGATCCAAGATCACATTGAGTCTATAGGAAAACCCAATACTATCAAGGAGGGATGAGGTGTTGCTTAATGAGCCTCTTGCTTCATGTGCTTAGTGATATGCTCCAAAAACCCTCAACCACTTTCTCACATCCACATATGTCCTAAACCTAAAGTCAAACTCGGCCCCACTGATTCTTTCTATCCGGCGCCACCGAGTTTGATGTCTTAGCCACTGCCACAAACCCTAGGCAAATCGGTCTCACCGATAGGGATCTCGGTCTCACCGAGATGGGATTGTAATATCTCTGTGTATGTTCATTATCAAAATCGGTCTTACCGAGTTTGAGAAATCGGTACTACCGAGATTGCAATGCAAACTTTCTGGTTGACTCATTATCAAAATCGGTCCCACCGAGTTTGATAATCGGTCCAACCGAGTTTGCCTGACCAACTATCTGGTTAGCTAATTACCAAAATCGGTCCTACCGAGTTTGTGTAATCGGTCTCACCGAGATTACGTTATGCCCTAACCCTAACCATATCGGTCCTACCGAGTTGCATTTCGGTCCCATCGAAAATCGTAACGGTCACATTATTTGCTAAATCGGTCTGACCGAGTTTCTCAATTCGTTCCCACTGAGTTTGGCAAGTTGTGTGTAATGGTTAGATTTTGTGTGGAGGCTATATATACCCCTCCACCTCCTCTTCATTCGTGGAGAGAGCCATCAGACTGAACCTACACTTCCAGTCTCCTATTTCTGAGAGAGAACTACCTACTCATGTGTTGAGGCCAAGATATTCCATTCCTACCATATGAATCTTGATCTCTAGCCTTCCCCAAGTTGCTTTCCACTCAAACCCTCTTTCCACCAGATCCAAATCCTATGAGAGAGAGTTGAGTGTTGGGGAGACTATCATTTGAAGCACAAGAGCAAGGAGTTCATCATCAAGGCACCATTTGTTACTTCTTGGAGAGTGGTGTCTCCTAGATTGGCTAGGTGTCACTTGGGAGCCTCCGACAAGATTGTGGAGTTGAACCAAGGAGTTTGTAAGGGCAAGGAGATCGCCTACTTCGTGAAGATCTACCGCTAGTGAGGCAAGTCCTTCGTGGGCGACGGCCATGGTGGGATAGACAAGGTTGCTTCTTCGTGGACCCTTCTTGGGTGGAGCCCTCCGTGGACTCGCGCAACCGTTACCCTTCGTGGGTTGAAGTCTCCATCAACGTGGATGTACGATAGCACCACCTATCGGAACCACGCCAAAAACATCCGTGTCTCCAATTGCGTTTGAATCCTCCAAACCCTTCCCTTTACATTCTTGCAAGTTGCATGCTTTACTTTCCGCTGCTCATATACTCTTTGCATGCTTGCTTGCTATGTGTTGTGAATGTTAAACTTGTGCCTAAACTCCACTCAAATTTAAAAAGGCTAAAAACTGCAACTTTGGTACTTAGTGTCTAATCACCCCCCCTCTAGACACCTCTTCTCAAGGTCCTACAAGTGGTATCAGAGCATTGGTCTCCATTGCCTTGGTTTAATCACCATTGGAGGAAGATGGATGAGTCTACTTTGGGGAGTCTTAGACATAGAGTGCCTATTCTTGATGGAGAGTATTTTCATGAGTGGAAAAATGAGATGCTTGTAATTTTCAATCAATATCATTTGAACAAGTACATTGCTAGTCCTTGTGCACCTTGTGTTGATCCTATGCATCCTACCCTTGATGAGTCTATTGACATGATTAGGAATGTTAGAACTGTTAATCTTATCACTAGAGGCTTGCCTAGAAACTTGATTATAAAACTGCCTACTCTTGAGTGTGCCTACACTATATGGAAATTTCTTGAGGAACGATTTCCTGATTATTCTTTGAAAAATCTTGATGAAATTCTCCATAAGTCTATTGCCTTGAGTAAGATGAATTCTAGTGATCCTATGTTTGGTGATCGTCTATTTGAGCTTACAAACCTTATGCGTGCCAAAGGAAATGTTGGTATTATTAGTGATATTATTTCCGAAGCTATAAAAATTCATAGACAAGATCATTGTCAAAATCACTCTAACGAATCACCCTCTCTAGGATTTGATCCACCACATGACGATGTTGAACATGGATACTATGATGAGGATGATGATAGTGACTTCGATCTTGATGATGCAATGAGACATTTTGGTCTTATGGCAAATCTTCGGGGATATATGTCAGGAGGAAAGGAATGGGTCCTTGATAGTGGATGTACCGATCACATGACCGGAGATAAAGACATGTTTCGTGAGCTTGCTGATAATGGTAGTCCTCGAAAGTATGTCACTTTCGGTGACAACTCAAAGGGTAAGGTGGTTGGCCTCGGTAAGGTGGCCATCTCACATGATAGCTCCATACAAAATGTCATGCTCGTTGAATCTCTTGGATACAACTTACTTTCAGTATCTAGACTTGCTGATTTCGGTTTCAATGTCTATTTACTGAAGTTGATTGCCAAGTGTTTCGTCGAGACAATCATAAAATGGTCTTTACCGGCATACGTAGAGGTGATCTATACATTGTTGATTTCACTAAAAAGGCTCAACCTAAAACTTGCTTCATTGCTAAATCCTCAAAAGGTTGGTTATGGCATAGACGACTAGGTCACGTTGGCATGAGAAACCTTGACAAGCTTATTAAGGGAAATCATATCCTTGGAGTTAATGATGTCATATTTGATAAGGATAGACTTTGCAGTGCTTGTCAAGCAGGTAAACAGGTTGGAGGAAGGCATCCCGTGAAGAACATCATGACCACAAAGAGGCCACTCGAGCTACTTCACATGGATCTCTTTGGTCCCAACTCTTACAAGAGTCTCGGTGGAAATTCTTTTGGTCTAGTTATAGTTGATGATTTTTCCAGATTTACGTGGGTGTTCTTTCTCGATGATAAATCGCAGGTTCAAAAGATCTTCAAAAACTTCGCTAGGAAGGCCCAAAATCAATTTGAAGTGAAGATCAAGAAGGTTCGCAGCGACAACGGAACGGAGTTCAAGAACGCAAATGTGGACACCTTTCTTGACGAAGAAGGGATTTCACACGAGTTCTCGGCTACGTACACACCTCAACAAAATGGAGTTGTTGAGAGGAAGAACCGGACGCTCATCGAAATGGCGAGAACGATGCTTGATGAGTACAAGACGCCGAAGCACTTTTGGGCAGAAGCGGTTGAGACAGCTTGTCATGCAACAAATCGCTTGTATCTTCACAAGCTACTCGGCAAGACGGCATACGAGCTCCTCACCGGTAACAAACCCCAAGTTGGATACTTTCGAGTATTCGGCTCAAAGTGCTACATTCTTGATAAGCATCGTCGTTCTAAATTTGCTCCTAAGTCTCATGAAGGTTTCCTACTAGGTTATGGCTCAAACTCTCACACTTACCGTGTCTACAACAATTTCACCCGAAAGGTTGAAGAGACGGTAGATGTGAAGTTTGATGAATCTAACGGCTCGCAAGTAGAGCAATTGCCAATTGATGTAGGAGACAAAGATCCTTCGGAAGCAATCCAAGACTTGTCTATTGGCAAGGTCCGTCCAACGGAGGTGAAGGAGAGTACCTCGTCCGTCCAAGTGGAAGCTTCTACTTCACGACAAGGTGAACCAAGAGTTGATACGGAAGCATCCACAAGTGGGACACACCAAGATGAAGGAAACGAGGAAGTGCATCAAGATGAACGTCAACAACCTCCTTCTCCACCACGACAAGAGAACGACAACGCCAACAATGAAGAAGGCCAAGAAGAAGAACAAGATGAAGAAGATGTTCAACGAAGATCCAAGCAAAAGCTTTCACGAGTTCGAGCAAGAATTGCTAAAGACCATCCCGTCGAGCAAATCTACAATGATATTCAAACCGGGAGAATCACTCGCTCTAAAACTCGTTTAGCTAACTTTTGTGAAAACTATTCTTTCATCTCTAGCATTGAACCTATGAAGGTCGAAGAAGCATTGGAAGATCCGGATTGGATAAATGCTATGCATGAAGAGCTACACAACTTTGAGAGGAACCAAGTTTGGACATTGGTTGAGAAGCCCGACAACAACCACAACATCATCGGTACCAAATGGGTGTTTCGCAACAAGCAAGATGAAGATGGACAAGTAGTTCGCAACAAAGCACGTCTCGTCGCCCAAGGCTACACACAAGTCGAAGGTATGGACTATGGTGAGACTTATGCTCCCGTTGCTAGACTTGAGTCTATTCGCATCTTACTTGCCTATGCTAATCACCATGATATCACCTTGTACCAAATGGACATTAAAAGTGCTTTTCTAAATGGTGAAATAGAGGAGGAAGTTTATGTTAAACAACCTCCCGGCTTTGTCAATCCTAAGAAACCCAATCATGTTTACAAACTTCACAAAGCTCTTTATGGTCTTAAACAAGCTCCTAGAGCATGGTATAAATGCTTGACCAAGTTCCTTATTGAAAAAGGCTTTGAAATTGGGAAAATTGATTCTACTCTTTTTACTAAAAGGGTTAATGGTGAACTATTTGTGTGCCAAATCTATGTTGATGATATTATATTTGGTTCAACTAACCCTCATTTTAGTGAAAAGTTTGGGAAGCTAATGTCGGAGAAGTTTGAGATGTCTATGATGAGTGAACTCAAATTCTTTCTTGGGTTGCAAATCAAGCAAACTAAGGAAGGTACTTTTGTCTCTCAAACGAAGTACACTAAGGACTTATTCAAGAAGTTCAATATGCAAGAATGCAAAGGTATGTCTACACCCATGCCTACTAGTGGACATCTTGATTTGACCAAAGATGGTGAACCGGTTGATCAAAAGGTTTATCGCTCTATGATTGGTTCATTGTTATATCTATGTGCTTCACGTCCCGATATTATGCTAAGTGTGTGCATGTGTGCACGATATCAAGCTGCTCCTAAAGAATGTCATCTTAAGGCTGTGAAAAGGATAGTGAGATACTTAATCCATACACCAAATTTTGGCATTTGGTATCCTAAGAGGGCCTCTTTCGATCTTGTTGGCTACTCCGACTCGGACTATGCCGGAGACAAGGTTGATAGAAAGTCCACTTCGGGTACTTGTCAATTTCTTGGTAGATCTCTTGTGTCTTGGTCCTCCAAGAAACAAAACTCGGTATCCTTATCCACCGCCGAAGCTGAATATATTGCCGCTGGTTCATGTTGTGCTCAATTACTTTGGATGACCCAAACTCTTAAAGATTATGGGATATATGTGAAACATGTTCCATTGCTTTGTGACAATGAAAGT
Organism: Triticum aestivum; assembly: GCF_018294505.1. Classification (NCBI taxonomy): domain Eukaryota; kingdom Viridiplantae; phylum Streptophyta; class Magnoliopsida; order Poales; family Poaceae; genus Triticum; species Triticum aestivum. Next base: position 622,729,358 of record NC_057795.1, read on the forward strand.
GCTATCAAAATTGGTCATAATCCTGTGCAACATTCTCGAACTAAGCATATTGAAGTTCGTCATCATTTCATTCGAGATCATGTTGCTAAGGGTGACATTGATCTTAAGCATGTTCGCACCGAAAAGCAATTAGCGGATATATTCACTAAACCTCTTGATGAGAAAGTGTTTTGCAGGTTAAGAGGAGAATTGAACATCATTGATGCTTCAAACTTGGAGTAGAAACTCCATTGGATACATGCAAGACATGAGCTTATGACTAATCCTTGATATTTCTCTTATGATGAAAATCTTATGTCTTGGATATATTTGTATCTTGCATGTTATCTAACCCATGTAGGTACTTGGTTGAATCAAATTCCATGAGATTGTAACCTACTCATATCTTGAGCAATCTCTACATCACCAAGTCTCTACACAAAGGTGGTTGAAGACAAGGAAGCACGAAACCATTCAAACATATCCTTTGACAAATTCTATGTTGAGCTTCATGATTGTCATTTTTGGATACACAAGTGCTCTTCCTTGCAAGAACTAACCCATGTAGGTAGATGGACTCAAATTCCAAGTGGTGCTCCAAATTCTTGATGAGCTACATCAACCTTGAGCAACCCACACAAGTTCAACTACATGGACAACACCACCAACCAAGGTATGTTATTCCATCTTAGAGAAGCTTTACTCCAAGTCATGAGCTAAAGCAACTCGACAAGATGTGAATACATCAAGATGCTTAAACGAAAAATGGCAACCCCATTTTGAGCTTAAACGATGAGTATGACCTATGATCAAGTGATCTCACTTGACTCCTAAGTCAATATACTCTAACATAGGTGACTTTGTCGCCGACCATCTCTAGATGAAGTTCTCTTGTGTTCTTTTCTGTGTTTTTGCATTTGTCTCATGCATATTTGTTTCCCCTTTCAAAAAAAACTTCATCTAGATTTCTTTCTGTTTGCTCTGCATTTTCTGCATCAATTCCTTGCATATCATTCAGTAAATTCCTTGCAAATCTTTGTGAGATCTTATTAGTCTAGTGAGCTGAGGTGACAAGTGTTTTCTCTGCGATGAACTCGGTTACACCGATTTGTTATTTTCGGTCCAACCGAAATCTTTCGGTACCACCGAAGCATACAACTCGGTGCCACCGATTTCACCACAGGAAAAACAGTTTGCCACTTATTCTATGTTTCTTCTGATCCAGCTCCACTCAATGAATCTTGTCCTCTACAAGCATCACATTTTTATCATTGCCTTGTGCTGTGACTCAAGGACCAAACCCATTCGACAGATTCCAGAAAACCCTTCTTGGAAATTGATGTCAAAGGGGGAGAGAGAGATCACATCAAAGCTTATCACTTAAAAGATCACATCACAGAAGAGTATCACCTCCTCAGGGGGAGAGAGAGATCCTCAGAGGGAGAGGGAGAGATCTCCAGGGGGAGAGAAATACTCAAGTAGAAAGTATTTCTCAAGGATCCCAGATGCTTGGTGTTCAAGAGGAGAGATGCCACATGTCTTCTTGAGGGGAAAGACATGTTCATATGTGCTTATTTGCATTAGTTTGCAATAGCTCTATTCATTTATATCTTTCATCTCTGATTTTCTGTTCCCTATCTTCTCCCAGTATCCCATGCTAGATTCAGGGGGAGCAAGACATCTAAGGGAAAGAAATCATTTAAATTCATTGCATATCTTTACTCTTGGGGACATGTCTAATCCAATGTGGTACTTAGTACTCACTCTCTACATGTCATCCCAGTCTTGGTATTCTTGTGGTTTCTTCTGTTTGCTCTGGCTAGTAGATGCATCTGTGTTATCTAACCTTGTTTACGCAGGTTCATTCCATCCTAAGCCAACTCAAGACTACAAGGTAAGTATATGCATCACAATCATGTGTATGAGGAATTCTTGCTGATGTACATACTGTTTGCAAGAAGGACTCATGGGCATGAAGGTATTTCCTTTAATATTCTTTTGCTCTGATGCATATGGCCAAGATACATGTAACACATTGCCTGCTCTATCATGGTTATGCTATCACATGCTTCTATATTTCATATTCACATGATTGCATACATGTAGGGGGAGCCTATGCTTGTTACATGTCTTTCCAAAGCTTTACTTGCTATTCTTTATATCTTTATCTAAAGCTTTGATGTATGTTGTCATCAATTACCAAAAAGGGGGAGATTGAAAGCACAAGTGCTCCCTAGGTGGTTTTGGTAATTAATGTCAACATATCTCTTGTTGGACTAACACTTTTATCTAGTATGTTTCAGATAAGTTCAACAATGGAGTGGCATGGACTAAAGGATGTGGGAACTCCTTCAAGATGCTAAGGACAAAGGATTGGCTCAAGCTTCAAGCTCAAGACTCTTCATTTTACATTTTAGTGATCCAAGATCACATTGAGTCTATAGGAAAAGCCAATACTATCAAGGAGGGATGAGGTGTTGCTTAATGAGCCTCTTGCTTCAAGTGCTTAGTGATATGCTCCAAAACCCTCAACTACTTTCCCACTTCCACATATGTCCTAAACCTAAAGTCAAACTCGGCCCCACTGATTCTTTCTATCCGGCGCCACCGAGTTTGATGTCTTAGCCACTGCCACAAACCCTAGGCAAATCGGTCTCACCGATAGGGATCTCGGTCTCACCGAGATGGGATTGTAATCTCTCTGTGTATGTCCATTATCAAAATCGGTCTCACCGAGTTTGAGCAATCGGTACTACCGAGATTACAATGCAAACTTTCTGGTTGACTCATTATCAAAATCGGTCCCACCGAGTTTGATAATCGGTCCAACCGAGTTTGCCTGACCAACTCTCTGGTTAGCTAATTACCAAAATCGGTCCTACCGAGTTTGTGTAATCGGTCTCACCGAGATTACGTTATGCCCTAACCCTAACCATATCGGTCCTACCGAGTTGCATTTCGGTCCCACCGAAAATCCTAACGGTCACATTATTTGCTAAATCGGTCTGACCGAGTTTTCGATTCGGTCCCACCGAGTTTGGTAAATTGTGTGTAACGGTTAGATTTTGTGTGGAGGCTATATATACCCCTCCACCTCCTCTTCACTCGTGGAGAGAGCCATCAGACTGAACCTACACTTCTAGTATCCTATTTCTGAGAGAGAACTACCTACTCATGTGTTGAGGCCAAGATATTCCATTCCTACCATATGAATCTTGATCTCTAGCCTTCCCCAAGTTGCTTTCCACTCAAACCCTCTTTCCACCAGATCCAAATCCTATGAGAGAGAGTTGAGTGTTGGGGAGACTATCATTTGAAGCACAAGAGCAAGGAGTTCATCATCAACGCACCATTTGTTACTTCTTGGAGAGTGGTGTCTCCTAGATTGGCTAGGTGTCACTTGGGAGCCTCCAACAAGATTGTGGAGTTGAACCAAGGAGTTTGTAAGGGCAAGGAGATCGCCTACTTCGTGAAGATCTACCGCTAGTGAGGAAAGTCCTTCGTGGGCGACGGCCATGGTGGGATAGACAAGGTTGCTTCTTCGTGGACCCTTCTTGGGTGGAGCCCTCCGTGGACTCGCGCAACCGTTACCCTTCGTGGGTTGAAGTCTCCATCAACGTGGATGTACGATAGCACCACCTATCGGAACCACGCCAAAAACATACGTGTCTCCAATTGCGTTTGAATCCTCCAATCCCTTCCCTTTACATTCTTGCAAGTTGCATGCTTTACTTTCCGCTGCTCATATACTCTTTGCATGCTTGCTTGCTATGTGTTGTGAATGTTAAATTTGTGCCTAAACTCCACTCAAATATTAAAAGGGCTAAAAACTGCAACTTTGGCTCTTAGTGTCTAATCACCCCCCCCCTCTAGACACCTCTTCTCAAGGTCCTACAACCAATCGTCATCGAACGTTAAGCGTGCGGACCCTACAGGTTCAAGAACTATGTAGACATGACTGAGACACGTCTCCGGCCAATAACCAATAGAAGAACCTGGATGCTCATATTGGTTCCTACGGATTCTATGAAGATCTTTATCGGTCAAACCACATAACAACATACGTTGTTCCCTTTGTCATCGGTATGTTACTTGCCCGAGATTCGATCGTCGGTATCTCAATACCTAGTTCAATCTCATTACCGACAAGTCTCTTTACTCGTTTTGTAATACTTCATCCTGCAACTAACTCATTAGTCACAATGCTTGCAAGGCTTATAGTGATGAGTATTACCGAGAGGGCCCAGAGATACCTCTCCGAAACACGGAGTGAAAAATCCTAATCTCGATCTATGCCAACTCAACAAACACCTTCGGAGACAGTTGTAGAGTACCTTTATAATCACCCGTTTACGTTGTGACGTTTGGTAGCACACAAAGTGTTCCTCCGGTATTCGGAAGTTGCATAATCTCATAGTCGGAGGAACTTGTATAAGTCATGAAGAAAGCAGTAACAATGAAACTAACACGATCATAATGCTAAGCTCACGAATGGGTCATGTCCATCACATCATTCTCCTAATGATGTGATCCCGTTCATCAAATGATAACGCATGTCTATGGTTAGGAAACATAACCATCTTTGATTAACGAGCTAGTCAAGTAGAGGCATACTAGGGACTATATGTTTTGTCTTTGTATTCACACATGTACTAAGTTTCGGGTTAATACAATTCTATCATGAATAATAAACATTTATCATGAATTAAGGAAATAAATAATAACTTTATTATTGCCTCTAGGGCATATTTCCTTCAACTATTTGCTGCAAAGAGTATATCAGAGATAAATAGACTAAAGAAGCAAGTAAAATGAATTTGAGATGAAAGATTTGGGTATAGGAAAGAAAATACTTGATAAAAAAATATCCATGGATAAACCGTCTAGAAAATTATATCTAAGTCAGAAGGGATATATTGATAAAGTTCTTCATTGTTTTAATATACATGATCCCAAGCCAGTGAGTACTTTGCAAGCTGCACATTTTCGATTAGCTTTATGTCTCGAGACAGATTTTATGATATTGAGCACATGTAAGAGTTCCCTATTCTAATGCAATTGGTTCACTTATGCATGTCATGGTTTTTCTCGGCCTGACGAATCACATGCATTGAGTGTTGTTAGTATATACATGGTTAAGCATGAAAAAGAGCATTGGAAAGCAGTTCAGTGAATTTCTAGATACCTATAGGGTACTTCAGATGCTTATTTACAGTTTGATGAATCTAGAAATGGATTTTTTATATTCTATTTACCATGATTTTATTGGTGATTTGGATAAGAGAATTACAAGTTTTGTTTTCACCATTGGTGATTGTGCTATGAGTTGGAGAGCAACTTTGTAGGTTATTGTAGCTTGTTCCACAAGTTATCCCAAGTATGTAGTTGTTTCTAAGATATCCAAAAAACTATTAGGTTGAGAGATTTGTACACTAAGCTTTATGAAGATATGTCTTGCCTTACCATATTTTATGACAGTCAACGTGCTATATGTCTTAGAAAAAAATCAAATGTATCACGATAGAACAAAGCACATTGAGTCAGATATCACTTTACTTGAGATGTTATTGCTAAAGTTGATTTGAAGGCATGCACGGTAAGTACACATGATAATTTTGCTGATATGATGACAAAACCAGTTCCTATCAATAAGTATGAGCTTTGCTCAGACTTAATTCAAAAATCTAAAACTCTACGCACATGCGACAAATCGGTACTCTTTGTGCATGTCGGTGGCACAATGCCAATCAAAGAGAAACTACGAACAGTACCAAGTGTACAAATTAAAACTGTATGTCTCATTGATCCATCATGCAGACAGGAGCCAAACACCTGTGCATCCCCCCCCCACGCTCGCGACAATGGGATACGCTTCTTTCCTTCACGAAGAAAAGTGCATGCAAGTCTTTTGTCCATGCTGACATGCACGTCTCGCATATCCACGTACATGGCAGTGGCACACTCTTTTAATTCTCTGACGACAACCTCCACACCAGCGATGTACAAACTGGCGGGGTCTAGTCAGGGGCGACGTGGCGCACCAGTTGTGAAGTACCATAACTACAAAACCAGCTGGTATGGTACATGTCAGTCACAAAGGTGTGCGCCCATCGAGAGAAGCTGAAAAGGATGTGACATGGCCGGTCCTTTTCGGAAGGGAAACGTTTCCACCCGGTGCGCTGGCCGAAACATCATGTCGGACGCACGCGGGCCTCTCGATTGTGCGCGCACGCATCCAACGTGGGCCCATGTGTCCAGCATCTTCCACCCCCTTAGAGCAACTCCAATGGGGCAACCCAAATGGACGACGCATTTGTCCGCTTTTTGTCCGTTTGGGTCAGCTGACCGCCCGCCGTCCGCCCAGTTTTGCATTTGGGTCGGCAATGCGCCCAACGCGCCAACCCATTTCATGTCCGCATTCAACTTTCAAATAAAAAAGGTCCGCGGCCGATCATGCCAGCGTTCATGTCTCATGCCGGCACCATGCCAGCGCCACCATACAATGCCGGCCTTAGAAAACACCACAATTCATGCTGGCGCACTTGCCAGCTGGCTGGCACACATGCCAGCACACAAAAAATGGTGGGACTTGAGTTCTACCACGCCATCGCGGCTCCCATGGTCATGCCGGCACACCTGCGGGCATACAAAAAAGATGGCCCCTCGACGCCATTGATCACTCGTCGTTGAGCTTGAGCATGTCGGCCTGCATCTTCTCGAACCACGGCCTCTTCCTTGGCGACAAGGCATTGAGATCCACCTTCATTATCTCCACCCCGGTCATCATGCTTGCAAGAGCCACCTCTTCCGCCTTTGTCTTGGCATTGGCGGCTGTCGGTGTCAAAACCAGCGGATCTCGGGTAGGGGGTCCGATCTGTGCGTCTTAGGCTGATGGTAACAGGAAGCAAGGGACACAATGTTTACCCAGGTTCGGGCCCTCTTGATGGAGGTAAAACCCTACTTCCTGCTTGATTAATATTGAAGATATGAGTAGTACAAGAGTAGATCTACCACGAGATCATAGAGGCTAAACCCTAAGAGCTAGCCTATGATGGTATGATTGTAATTGTGATCGACCCTCTAAGGACCAACCTCTCCGGTTTATATAGACATCGGAGAGGGCTAGGGTTTACATGGAGTCGGTTACAAGGAAGGAAAGATAATATCCGGATCGCCAAGCTTGTCTTCCACACAAAGGAGAGTCCCATCCGGACACGGGCCGGAGTCTTGAGTCTTGTATCTTCACGCTCCAATAGTCTGGATGATGTATATAGTCCGGCTGTCCGGATACCCCATAATCTAGAACTCCCTCAGTTTCCCCTGAACCAGGCTTCAATGACGATGAGTCCGGCGCACAGTCTTGTCTTCGGCATTGCAAGGCGGGTTCCTTCGCCGAATACTCCAAGGTAATCATCGAACACATAGACCGTGTCCGAATCTGCAAAATGATCTTCATATATCACCATAGAGAGAACGATATTTCACGGATGTACACTGCTGACAGTTATTTAGACGTAACATGTCATTACGGCTGGGTCATTATCCCCACATCCAGCCTCAGCGTATGTTGCGAGGCGGTTTCCTTGGCACGTCTTGTCGAAGCAAAGATCGTGTCCCCTTATCACGGGATTCTCATCAATACGGGTATGGGTAACCCAACCGCACTGCTAAACACGGCGAGTGGGAGGTGAGCGGGTTCCACCTGGCAAGTGGGGAGGCGCAAAAAGCTTTTACCATCTCTTATAAAGGGATAAGGTCTCTTCCTCTTTACCCACGCCTTCTCCTTCCGCTAACCCATTCCCCTCCGCTCAAGCCCTAACACCCAAGCACTCTTCTTTTCCATCGAAGAGAGGTTTTCCAAAGATGTCCGGATCCGGACCAGGAGGAAAATGGATGGCCTCTACCATCCAGGAGAAGGATATCAAGAAGCTCCGGGAAGCCAGGTATCTGGCCAAGAAGATTGGCCATCGTCTTCCACGGGCGGGATAGGTTGTCCCCACTCCGGAGCCTTACGAGACAGTCGTGTTCCTTCCCCATTTTGTCCGCGGGCTCGGGTTTCCCCTCCATTCATTTGTCCGTGGAGTCATGTATTACTATGGGATTGATTTTCATCATCTTTCCCCCAACTCTTTTCTCAATATCTCGATGTTCATTGTCATGTGCGAGGCCTTTCTCCGGATTCCGCCTCACTTCGGCCTATGGCTGAAGATTTTCAATGCAAAGCCCAAGGTGGTGAGTGGCGAACACGCCGAGTGCGGCGGCGCCATGGTGAGCAAGATGCCCAAGGTCATTTGGCCGAAGGGCACCTTCAACGACTCCGTCAAGGAGTGGCAGCAGTAGTGGTTTTATATCACTGAACCACGCGGCAGAAAGTGGGCTGCCGCTCCCGAGTTCAGATCCGGAGCTCAACTGCGGCTCACATCCTGGCCCAAGAAGGGCCCGAACTGGACCTCGTCCGATGAGCTGTCACTGCTCCAGACGCGCGTTCAGAGCATGGTTGACAAGGACGTCAAACTCGTTGACGTAGTCCAGGTGATGCTAGTTCGCCTGGTTCTCCCTTGCCAGCGTCGAGCCTGCACTTTGTGGGAGTTCGACCCAACCGAGCACCAAACCCTTCGGGAGCTCTATGATTCCTCCCACCAGGATATCTGGAAGGTACTCTTCAAGTCCGGCAAATCGTGGCCGGACTCCGCCGAGGACCAGGGGTATCAATTATCCCATTCTGCAAGCCCGGTAAGTTACAGCCACGCCCTGTCCATCCATGCTTCAGTTGGCATGTCATGAGGCAAACATTTTAATCGTGTTTCGTCGTGACCTCATGGATGGATTAAGAAGGTGGAGCGGATGCATTGTCCGGCCCCGCTGCGGGAGGAACCAGCCGGACCTCTTCTAACGAAGATGCCGGTCCCTGCGCCTTACGAGGCGCCAAAGAAGGAGGCCTCCAAGAAGGTCAATAATACCCGGAGTGGCCTCCGTCGCTGCAAGGCTTTGGGCGCCAAATCTGAAGACTCCAGCAACGCTCCTTCTTCCGAAGACGAAGAGGAGGAAGTAGAGGAGGACGAGCCTCACACTGAAGGTGGGAAGAAGCGTGCGGCTTCCCCGTCCCTGGAGGCCGAATTGCCCAAGAGGGGGAGAGGTTCCCAGCCAGAGGCATCCACCCCGGCTGCCGATAACAGCGCAGAGTGGGATCCCAGGGCCCAGCCCCTGGAAAAATCGTAAGTAACCGAAATCCGAATGCGCCTATGCATCCAGGGTCGTTTGGGTACAGTAATTTTAACTGTCGCCACCTCTCGTACAGCTCGGCGAGGTCTCCTGCCGGACAGTCCTCATCGGAGGATTCGTTGAGATCGGATGCTGTGGCGAGCGAGACGCCTCCGGGGGCTCCTTTTCCGAAATCCCGGCGCGACACCGAGGTGTCGTCTCAAAGAGACCCAGAGCAGGGGGCATTTCTCTGGAGCCGGACACATGGGTGCAGCGGCCCCACGGCGTGTCGACAATGGGAGCAATCTCGGGTTCGGACCACAGCCGGATAAGGTCCTGGAGGCCTCTAAGGCTCCAGGATCGGGCGAGCGACCACCCCCCACGGAGGGAAGTTTGCCTATTCCGCCGGCAACCTCTGTCTACGCAGAGCTGCCGGCGGTCTATCGACAGCGTTAAAGAACGCGTCTATCGTCGATGAACATTGGACCCTCATGGGTGCGGTGGTTGGAAAGATTCAGTCTGCCGAAAGCGGGCTGAATGAGTCCTGCCTTGGCCTTATAAAGGCTTTTGAGGTATGGTTTCTAAGAAACCTTTGAGGAATCATCATAATATGAGTAGTAGCCCCTGATACACTGTCCAGCGAAAGAGAGAGATCCGGGCAGGGGATCAAACCCTCTTTTTTCATGGGAACCCTTGTTAATGACGTGTACCCCTTTGTTTGAAAATAGGCGTCTGCGGAGAAGACGGCCGCTCATAATGCGGAAGTGTCCGAACTGAAGCAGAGCCTGGAACAGGCCGAGAAGGAACTTGGTCGTGTGAAGAAGCAATTAGAGGATAAGCAAGGTATGTTGAAACATTGTCTTGCATTAGGCACGAATGAAAAATTGTGCCTATTGAAAAGTATTTGTGTTGTATGCCCTAGGGGCGAGTGCCAAATATGAGGCACTGAAGAAGGCTGTGGCTGATGCCAACAAGAAGGCTGTCACCGAATAGGTGCTTCGTGAAAAACACGAGGCCAGGGTCCTCACAGCTGAGCGGGAGCTCCATGAGGGTGTGAAGAAAAGCGAGGGCTTGGAGCAGAGTCTAGTAGGGAAAGAATCCGAACTCGCCCAAGCTCTCCAAGCCGTGGAAGAAGCCCGAGGTGCTGTACGTACATTTAGGAGGCCCGGAAAGTTGCGGCTGGTAAGGGCTGTTGTATTCATGGCCATTTTTATATGATAGTGGGGAGAACTCTAAGCGACAAGCTGAATTCTTTATTTTACAGGGGCGTTTGCGGATCTGCCTCGCAGCATATCGGATGCCGCCTATTTCTACCGGACCGAGGAGAAGAAGTCTGCAGAGAGGAACTTCTGATCACAGTATTTGGCGCCGAACTATCTGGTGCCTTTTATCGATCAGCTGAAGCAGCTGGTCGAACTGCACCAGGCGGCCGAACTAGCCATGAAGGACTTGGTTGTCCGGCTGTGGCCTGCAAAGCCAATTCCAAGCAGTTACTTCAGACTCGTGAAGCAAATGTGGGCGCCTGTCCTTGGCTTGATGCTATCAAGCGATCAGTCTATATAGAAGGTGCGCGCATGGCGTTCGTCCATGCAAAAGTGCATTGGGGGAAGCTTGATGCGGAGAAGCTGATGACTGAGGGGCCACTGGAGGGTATGGAGCATCGCAAGCCCGAACTGTACTATGAAGGTGTACTGAAGGGGGCCCCCCTTGCGGCGGATAAGTCCACCAAAGACATTATATTTCCCTGAGGGCACTCATGCCGCTCTTTGTAATATGGGATAATGGCACTTTTATGATGTACTGCCTGTTTTGTTTGAACATATGTTCTTCCCGTGCGGCTGTTTATTGTATGTAAATCCTGAGAGTTGGCCAGTCGTCGGCTTCTGCCCCCACGTAAAAATACGGGGGTGTTCGGGATATATCTAAACACTCTTTATCCCATGGTTGGGTCCTTTTAATGAGGTGTTTCTCACCACGAACCAGGCAATCGGACTATAGGGCTTTACTACTCTCACTTAGCCATAGGAATTCGAGTATGGTCGGCGCAGCCCCTAGTGTTCGGAGGGCCGAACTAGGGGCTCTATTGGCGCCTGATAGGAAGACCGATCCGTCGCAATCTGCATTTATGATGGTGTTATGCGGAATAAATCTTTAAGGATTTTACAACCTTTCGAACAGCTGACCAGCTCTCGCTGCATCATGACAGTCAGTTTTCGGCTTTCTCTACTGAGGTGCTCGTCCGGCAGAACCGGGACACAATCGCAGTAATTCTCCCAGCGCTACCTTAGCCGATGGAACGGAACATAAGGTACCAAAACATGGGAGCTGGGCAAACCCAACCAATGACCCAAGACATGATTCGGAGCTGATGCATATAGTGCTATAAGTTCGGGGTGTCGAGCGACCGAAAAGGTGGTCGGACTTTATTGCCGTACTGTGAAGCCCCTGGCATAACTGGGCGTAACACGAAGTGTGGCTTCCGTTTTATGGAAAAGAGGCGTCGATGATAAACGACGGCTAGTACATGTTATTTAAGTCTACGCATTGTAGTAGGATGATATGTCTATGCATATGAGTGCGATTTATGATTATGATAAAAGAGATGATTTTTGGTGGAACCTGTGATGGCCGGACTGGAGAGGGCTATGAGTGGATCGAAAGTGAATCCGAACTACCTTCTGCCTGCATGGTCCTGTCCTTGTGTGTCCATGCCGATTCCACGCCGCCAATCTTGTTCTGCATCAAAGTTAGTTTGTGAAGGCAAATGCTTGGAGGCAGCCGAACGTCCTTTTGTGGTTGGTCTAAGGGTTCTTGATCGGACCCTGGTGACCCCAGCTGCTATATCGTGAAGCAGCGCGGACTCCTCAGTTGGTGTATGGATAGTTGGCTATCATATCAAAATTTTGATAGGCATGCACGACTTGCTACTCCGGCAGCTGTATGATTTTCGCTCTAAGGGCGGGGTTCGGCCTTGCAGGTAGGCGCGAGTGTATCACCGGTGTTGGCCTAATGGTTTACCACGTGGAATCTAGTCAACATGGTTCATCCCGTTAGCATACGGTGGGTTACCGTATGAGGGGAATGCGTCGATGGCATGGCATTTTCGGTTATCTAAAAGCAACCGTTAGAGCGGTGGGCCAATGAACTTGGCCTTTGCACCTAACATCTTGTAGAAGGTGTTATTTGTGGATTCATACCCGCGGGGGCTTTATGTGTTACGGAGCCCCCAAACTACTAGGTCTAGGGGTACGGCAATTGAATTGTTGTGGTTTGTGTGATAGGGGGCGATCGGCCGTACTGTTGTGCTCTGGGGGGGTCTCTTGGCTAGACGCCTCCCTTCATTGTTTCCGGCACACGACCGGTCGCTTTGTTTTGAAGATCCGGCATTCTCTATTGGTATGCTTTGTCGTCCTTCTAGGAGTACCGTGAATTTCACACGGTTGATCGAGTGTGTGGCTCGGCCGAATAGGCTTGAGCTGTTCTTTGTCCGTTGACCGGACTGGGAGTTGCTGGACTTGGCACCAGCTTCCCTGACTTGACGTTTATGACCATTGCGCCGAGGCTTGAGGATGCCTCTTCATGTATCCTTCTTACTGTCTTGGACCATAGTGGTGTGTGGACGTCGGGTTGTGTGCCTTTGGTTCTCCTGCTCGGCCTGCTCGAAGGCGGGATGATCGGGGTTGTATTCATCTTCGGCACCGTCCGGATTGTTCTCGTCTCCATTGCCGGTATTGCCTTGGCGGGTGTTGGTGTCAAAACCGGCGGATCTCGGGTAGGGGGTCCCGAACTGTGCGTCTAGGCGGATGGTAACAGGAGACAAGGGACACGATGTTTTACCCAGGTTCAGGCCCTCTTGATGGAGGTAAAACCCTACGTCCTGCTTGATTAATATTGATGATGTGTGTTACAAGAGTGGATCTACCACGAGATCAAGGAGGCTAAACCCTAGAAGCTAGCCTATGGTATGATTGTTGTTCGTCCTATGGACTAAAGCCATCCGATTTATATAGACACCGGAGAGGGCTAGGGTTACACAGAGTCGGTTACAATGGTAGGAAATCTACATATCCGTATTGCCAAGCTTGCCTTCCACGCCAAGGAAAGTCCCATCCGGACACGGGATGAAGTCTTCAATCTTGTATCTTCATAGTCTTGGAGTCCGGCCGATCATGATAGTTCGGCTATCCGGACACCCCCTAGTCCGGAACTCCCTCAGTAGCCCCTGAACCAGGCTGCAATGACGACGAGTCCGGCGCGCATGTTGTCTTCGGCATTGCAAGGCGGGTTCTTCCTCCGAATAATTTATAGAAGATTGTGAACACCAGGATAGTGTCCGGCTCTGCAAAAATAAATTCCATGCACGACCGTAGAGAGAATAATACACAAGTTCAATCTGCTGACGTATTTTGTGGCGTGACGTCATACCACTACCAAGCCTTTACTCAAATTGTTTTTATTGTTCCACCTCCGCGCATTTAGCGAAGCAGTTTCCTTGGCACATCTTGTCGAAGCAGAGATCGTGTTCCCCTTATTCCGGGATTCCCATCAATACGGACGTGGGTAACCCAACTGCGCCATTGATTGTGACGCTTGGGAGATAAGCGAGTTTTACCAGGCTGGTGGGGACACATATTTTTGTCTGCCCATATAAGGGGATAAAGATCCAACCCTTTTACCTGCGCCTTCTTCCTCCTTGGCTTATCCATCTCCGCGAACTCGAGCTCCAGCGCCCAAGTCTGCACATCTCACCTCAACCTTCTCCAACTATGTCCGGAGCGGGAGGCAAGTGGATGGCCTCCTCCGTCACGGAGGGGCAGATCCAGAAGCTGCGCGACGCCGGATATCTGTCCAGCGACATCGCGCATCGGCTCCCCGACGAGGGAGAGCTCATCCCCACCCCCAGGCCCCATGAGAGGGTAGTATTTCTTCCCCATTTCCTCCGCGGACTGGGCTTCCCACTTCATCCCTTTGTCCGGGGGCTCATGTTCTACTACGGCCTAGATTTCCATGATCTGGCCCCGAATTTCATCCTCAACATCTCGGCGTTGATCATCGTGTGTGAGGCCTTCCTCTGCATCCAGCCCCACTTCGGCTTGTGGCTCAAGACCTTCAATGTCAAGCCGAAGGTTGTGAAGGGCAGCCAAGCGGAGTGCGGAGGCGCCATGGTGGGCAGGATGTCCCACGTTACGTGGCTGGAGGGCACTTTCGTGGAAACCATTAAAGGGTGGCAATCAGGGTGGTTCTACATCACCGAGCCGCGTGACCCTGATTGGGCAGCGGCCCCCGAATTTAGATCCGGCATCCCTACATGGCTCACCTCCTGGAAAGAGAGTGGCCGGATCTGGGGGGATTCGGAGGAGCTGACCGGACTCCAAGCCTGTATCCAGAAGCTGGTGGACAAGAAGCTCAAGCTTGTCAACGTAGTCCAGGTCATGCTCATCCGCAGGATTCTCCCGTGCCAACGACGGGGCTTCAACATGTGGGAGTTCGATCCAGCGCAGCACCAGACTCTGAGCGGGCTCTTCGACACTACGTACGAAGATGTCTGGAAGGTGTTGTTCAAAGGCGCCGAGGCTCCCACATCCACTACCGAAGATCGCGGATTCCGCTCGCAGCGTCCAGCTAACGAGGTAAGTGATTTCGCCACTTGTTTTCCATAGTTTGACTCTATGCGGGATCTAAACTCCCTTTACCTTTGACAGGACTGGCTGGCGAAGGCCGAACGGACTATCTGTCCGGCCCCATTGCCAGAGGACCCAGCGGACGCCCGCCTAACGGGGCTGCTGGCTCCGGCACCCCACGTGGTGCCGGAGAAGAAGGCCAAGAAGAAGGCCACGGGGACTCGGAAGAGTTCCCGTTTTCAGGTGCTATCGGACGATGAATCTGAGGCCGACTCCTCCCACCAAGGCGAGGAGGAGAAGAAGAAAGCCTCTCCCCCAGCGGGGGGAGGGAAGAAAAGGAAGGCCTCCCCAACAAGGGAGGCCGAAGGGTCCAAGAAGGGAAAAACTCTTCCCCCGGACTGCTCCGCCAACGCCAGTGACGACGACGAGGATTGGCCTCCAAGGGCCAAGCCCCTAGCGAGATCGTAAGTATCCGGACTCCCGAATAACTTCAAGGTTTATATTTTTCGCCACATAATGTCTTTCTAATGCCGCATACAACCCTGCAGTCCGCCTAAGGATGATCTCCCCGCTTCAGCGAGCGGGTCCTTAGGTGCGTCGGATATGGATTCTCGTCCGACTGCCTCCACCCCCCATGACGCGGATGATGCCGAGGTGGGATCCCAGGAAGGGACCCACCAGGAGGAGAGGGCCCCGGAGGTGTCACAGGACAACCTCCCGGACTTTGCACCGGACTCGGCCCCGGAACCCACAGTGGCTCCGGAGTCCGGCGGGCGACCCCTTCGCAAGAAGGGCAAGACCATGACGCCGGCAGCCTCCGTCCAACCGGAGGCGCTGGATAGCTTGCTGGAGGCGCTCAATGGCTCCTCCATCGAAGAGGAACACTGCACCATTATGAGTGCGGTGATTCAGAATGTGCAGCTCGCCAAGAGCGGGTTGACTGAAGCCTACAGCAGCCTTCTAATAGGCTTTGAGGTAAGAATTTCAATATGTATAGAATGGTACCGCATAGACAGTAGCCCCTGATGCTCGGTTCGGTGTTTGGAAAGAAAAGCCGGACTGAGGATCTAAAAAGATATACGCAGGAGTCATAATAAATATGTCAATATGGGATTGCAAGCTGCGCTGCTGACCTCTGCCGCACTAACTGCGGAGGTCAATACTTTGAAGGAAAACCTCGAGCGGTCCGAGAACGAGCTCGGCCGTGCCAAGAAGCAGCTCGAGCACAAGCAAGGTGAGTAACACATTATTAAAATTGTACCTTACAGAAAAGGATTTTGGTTGCAAAAGAATGACAAGGATAACGTGGGTATTGCAGGGACCACTAACGAGGTGGCGACCCTGAAAGAGGCGGTGGCCGTAGCCGAACGCAATGCTCCAGGAGGCGGAGGTACAGCAAGAGCTCCAGGATCTCGTGAAAAAACATGAGAGCCTGGAGCGTGACTCGAAGACTCGAGAGTCTGAGCTTGCAACGGCTCTTGAGAGTGCCAAAGCCGCTAAGGCCGAAGCCTACAAGGTCCTCCAGGAGATTGAGGTGGTGAAGAAAATAGCAGTGGGTAAGGCATTTTTTATGCAAAGTAAGCATGTGAGTGTTAATTACCTGTTGCTTACCCGAATTCGGAGCTCTCCAGGAGCGTTCGCAGATCTTCCTTGCAGCGTTTTCGATGCTGCCGCATTCTACCGGGCCGAGGAGGGGAGCTCGACGGAGAAGGTCTTCTGGTCTCAGTATGTTGACGCCGGACATCCGGTGCCCCTTAGCGACCAGCTGAAGCAGCTGGTCGAGCTCCACAAGGCGGCCGAACAGGCCATGAAGGGCCTCATAGTTCGGCTGTGGCCTAAGGAGGCCATGCCTGGGAGCTACTTCGGCCTGGTGCGGCGACTGGTGGATGCGTGCCCGTGGGTTGAAGTCATCAAGCACTCCGCCTATATTGAGGGTGCCCGTCGGGCCCTCACCTGCGCAAAGGTGCACTGGGGCAAGATGGATGCCCAGAAGCTTGTGACGGACCCGCCACCAGAGGGCAAGGAGCATCGCACGCCCGAGATGTATTATAAGAGTCTGCTGAAGGGCGCCCGCACTATTGTAGGGGAGTGCTCCAAAGATGTAATTTTTTAGTAGACTCGCATTTTGATATCCTGTGCGCTGAAAACTGAGTTCATATGCGCTAAGCAACACTTGTTAATTTAAAATATTACCTTCTGTGTGGCTATTTATCAAATCTGAGAGATGGCAAGTCGTCGGCTTCAGCCCCCATGTCACGAGTGCTGGGGTGTTCGGGATAAACTTGAACACTCTTGTTCCCATTTTGGGGTCCATCTAGGGAGGCGCTCAACACAGCGAACAAGGCAACCGGACTTATAATGCTTGAACACTCTCACTTAGCCATAGAATTCTATAATTTTAAATTTCGGCGAAGCCCCTAGTCTTCGGAAGGCCGAATTTGGGGCTCTATCCATGCCTGGGCCGGACAGGATCTGGCTCCTTGCTCTAAGCGGCATAAGTCTTTAAGGACTCGCAAAAACCTCTCAAATAGCGACCGGCTCTCGCCTCATCATGACGGTCAGTTTTAGCTTTCTCCACTGAGGCGTTAACCCAGCTCAACTGGGGCGCAATCGCAGTGGTTTGCCCAGTGCTACCTTAGCCGATACAACGGAACGTAAGGTACCAAAACATGGGAGCCGGGCAAACCCAACTATTGACCCAAGACATGATTCGGAGCCGATGCATATAATGCTATAAGTTCGGGGTGCCGCACTTGTGAAAGTGTTCGGACTTATCACACCATGATGGGGGAAACATAAGCCCCTGGTGTGTTTTAACCGTACCAAAGTGTACGGATGCGACATGTCGTAAATGAACATATGTATGAAAAAGAAATGCAATTATAAGCAAAAAGGGTGCTGCATTGTTTTATTCAATAAGTGTTGCAGAATGATACAAATGGTGCGATAAGCAAGGGATGGGACTGTTAAACATGCCCCCCTCCAGGGGTAGGCTGCGGATTGGTGTATAAAAATACTCGTAATGGAGACCACCTGTATATTCGTTGTAGCCTTTATCCTTCCCTGGCTGTTGCATCGTGAGTTCGGCAGGTCTGCTACCGGACAGGGCCTCAAACAAACGGAGTCCTGTGGGTAAAAAATAGAGGGTAAAAAGAGAGAGAGAGAAAAAAAAGAACGACACACTTGAGAGCCCCTGGTGTGGTTGAGCCGCAGTCTGGGCTTATCGTGGTCGTGCCCCTCTCCCCATGCCCATGGTATCTTCAGAGCGTAATGGTTTACGCGAAGGACCTGTTTTGACGTTTTGCAGGGGCTGGGGTTGGGGCCGCACTGCTACGCGTGCTCGGAACGTGCCAGGTGGTCTTGTTGTATGTTACTCCGGGCGCGTTTAGCTATGTCCGACCGCTTAACGGCCGGACTCGAGAATTGCCTTAAGAGGCTGCATTGTACTTCTGCCGCGAGAGCCGCTGTATGTTCCTCCGTTCGGAGAGAACGTTCAGTGTTTCCGTTGAACGTGATGACTCCTCGAGGGCCTGGCATCTTGAGCTTGAGGTATGCATAGTGTGGCACCGCGTTGAACTTTGCAAACGCGGTACGTCCGAGCAAGGCATGATAGCCGCTGCGGAACGGGACTATGTCGAAGATTAACTCCTCGCTTCGGAAGTTATCCGGGGATCCGAAGACCACTTCCAGTGTAACTGAGCCTGTACAATTGGCTTCTACACCTGGTATGACGCCTTTAAAGCTCGTCTTGGTAGGTTTAATTGTTGAGGGGTCTATGCCCATTTTGCGCACTGTATCCTGATAGAGCAGGTTCAGGCTGCTGCCGCCGTCCATCAGGACTCTGGTGAGGTGAAATCCATCGATGATTGGGTCTAAGACTAATGCAGCGAATCCGCCGTGGCGGATGCTGGTGGGGTGGTCCCTTCGGTCAAAAGTGATCGGGCAGGAGGACCATGGATTGAACTTCGGGGCGACTGACTCCATTGCGTATACATCCCTGAGTGCACGCTTCCGCTCCCTTTTAGGTATGTGCGTTGCGTATATCATGTTCACCGTCCGCACCTGTGGGGGGGAACTCTTCTGTCCTCTATTGTTCGGCGGTCGGGTCTCTTCCTTGTCATCGCTATGCAGCCCCTTGTCATTGTTTTCGGCAATTAACTTGCCTGCCTGCTTGAATACCCAACAGTCCCTATTGGTGTGGTTAGCTGGCTTTTCGAGGGTGTCGTGTATCTGGCACAAGCGGTCGAGTATTCGGTCCAAATTGGACGGACCCGGAGCAGTTCTTTTGAATGGCTTTTTCCGCTGACCGGATTTAGAGCCTCTGAATCTGGCATTGACTGTCGTATCCTCACTATTGTCGCCGTTGATGCGGCGCTTGTTTTTGTTACAACGCGACCTGCCATTTTGGTCCTTGAAATCCGGACTGCCAGAATTTTTGCTGAGGTTGTTGCTGCGTGCTAGCCAGCTATCCTCACCCGCGCAGAAGCGGGTCATGAGTGATGTGAGGGCTGCCATAGATTTCAGCTTTTCCTGTCCCAGGTGCCGGGCAAGCCACTCGTCACGGATGTTATGCTTGAAGGCCGTGAGGGCCTCCGCATCCGGACAGTCGACGATTTGGTTTTTCTTGGTTAAGAACCGTGTCCAGAATTGTCTGGCCGATTCGTCTGGCTGTTGAATTATGTGGCTTAGGTCGTCAGCGTCTGGTGGTCGCACATACGTGCCTTGGAAGTTATCAAGGAATGCGGCTTCCAGGTCTCCCCAACTCCCAATTGATTCTGCTGGCAAGCTGTTAAGCCAATGCCGGGCTGGTCCTTTAAGCTTGAGGGGGAGATATTTGATGGCGTGGAGATCGTCACCGCGGGCCATGTGGATGTGGAGAAGATAGTCTTCGATCCAAACCGCAGGGTCTGTTGTGCCATCGTAAGATTCGATATTCACGGGTTTAAACCCTTCGGGGATTTGATGATCCATTACTTCATCTGTGAAGCATAGTGGGTGTGCGGCGCCTCTGTACTGGGCGATATCACGATGGAGCTCAAAAGAGTTTTGTCTATTTTGTTCGGCACGGCCGGACTTACTGTGGCCGGCGCGACGGTGGTCGTCACGTACGGTGGGGCGCCCACGCGATCCGTAGATCGATCTTGATTGTCTTGCCTTATCCTCCAATATATCTCGCAAGTCCGGAGCGTTCCCCTGTGGCCTTGTGCTTTTCGAGCGATGCCGGGGTACGGGTCTAGTGAAGGGCCTAGAGGCCTCTCTGTCGCGACCACGGGGTGGTCGGTCAGCCGTATTGTCTCCAGGTGATGCGGGTTCATACGCTTCCTCCTCTAATCGGGGGAGCAGCTTGCGCTTAGGATAGCTTTTGGAGGGGCGTTCGAGCTCATGCTCTTCGGCCGCGAGGACTTCAGTCCATCTGTCGGCTAGCAGATCTTGATCAGCTCTAAGCTGTTGCTGCTTTTTCTTGAGGCTGTTCGCTGTGGCCATAAGCCTGCGTTTAAAACGCTCTTGTTCGACGGGATCCTCAGGCACGACGAATTCATCATCGTCGAGGCTTGCTTCGTCTCCAGAGCGAGGCATATAATCCTCTACCTCTTCTTCTGCTGCTCTCTCATGAGGGCTGGCGTCTCCATCCTCCTGCGCTGGGTCTTGCTAGAGTGGGTTGTCTTCGGCACTGTCCGGTGTATTATTATCTCCGGTGTCGGAATCTTCATTCTTGCTGTGGCGGGATTTAGAGCGGCGCCGCTGACGCTGGTGCTTGGGCTGTTTCTTGGAGGGGTCATCCTCCTCTGTTCCTTCGCCTTTCCCATCCTTTGGGATATCCACCATGTATATGTCATATGATGAGGTGGCTTTCCAGTGCTCGGTTGTCGCTGGTTCTTGGTCGTCTCCGGCATCGTCGTCCATATCGTCGATGTCCTCGGAGTCGTAGTCTAGCATGTCGGTTAGATCGTCAACAGCAGCTACCAAGTGGGTGGTGGGTGGGCTTTGAATTTCTTCGTCATCCGCATCCCAACCATCCTGACCGCAGTCCGTCCAGGGCTCTCCTGATAATGAGAGACACTTTAGCGAACTCAAGATGTAAACGAAAGGTGAGTGTTGAAAGATGTCCGCTGTTGTGAACTCCATGATCGGCGCCCAATCAGATTCGATCGGAGGGGGCACGGGAGGTTCGGAGTCCAGCGAGGAGTCCGGCACCTCGGAGTCACGAGCCTTATGATGGACAAGGTCAGTGTTCGTCTCTATCGCCGTAGAGGTTGCAGCTTCCGAGGCGGTGTCTAGCCATCCGTCCTCGATCTGCATAGCCGGCTCCGAATTGAAGATCGGAGCGGGTTCGAGTGCGGCCTCCAGGGTACTGTCCGGCTGCAGAGCTAAATCATGCTCGTCGTGACAGTGTGGCACGCTCGGCTGTGGCTCGAATCCATCGAGGATCAAGTCCCCGCGGATGTCAGCTGTGAAGTTCAAACTTCCAAATCTGACCTGACGGCCAGGGGCGTAGCTTTCGATCTGCTCCAGACGGCCAAGCGAATTGGCCCGCAGTGCAAAGCCGCCGAATACGAAGATCTGTCCGAGGAGAAAGGTCACACCCTGGACTGTGTCGTTGATGATGGTCGAAGAAGCCATCGAGCCTATTGGTGACGACACAGAGGAACTCTCAATGAAAGCACCAATGTCGGTGTCACAACCGGCGGATCTCGGGTAGGGGGTCCCGAACTGTGCGTCTAGGCGGATGGTAACAGGAGACAAGGGACACGATGTTTTACCCAGGTTCGGACCCTCTTGATGGAGGTAAAACCCTACGTCCTGCTTGATTAATATTGATGATGTGTGTTACAAGAGTGGATCTACCACGAGATCAAGGAGGCTAAACCCTAGAAGCTAGCCTATGGTATGATTGTTGTTCGTCCTATGGACTAAAGCCATCCGGTTTATATAGACACCGGAGAGGGCTACGGTTACACAGAGTCGGTTACAATGGTAGGAAATCTACATATCCGTATTGCAAAGCTTGCCTTCCACGCCAAGGAAAGTCCCATCCGGACACGGGACGAAGTCTTCAATCTTGTATCTTCATAGTCTTGGAGTCCGGCCGATCATGATAGTTCGGCTATCCGGACACCCCCTAGTCCGGAACTCCCTCAGCGGGGCTTGGAGCGGCGCTGGCGACGCCCATGTTTTGCTTTCTTCTTGCAGGGGTTATCCTCCATTACCTCATCGCCATTTGTTTCTTTCGGAGTGTCCACCATATATATATCGTATGGAGGTGGTTGTCCACCGCCCTGTGGGCGGTGGCTCCTATGTGTCTCGTGCATCGTCGTCTATACCGTCGATGTCTTCAGAGTCGAAGTCAAACACGTCGGTTAAATCATCGACCGTGGCAATGAAGTAGGTGGTGGGTGGGCAGCAAATTCCTTCGTCGCCTGCTTCCCACTCAAGCCGGACATAGTTCGGCCCAGAGCCTCCGGACAAAGAGAGAGACTTTAATGAGTTCAGCATGTCGCCAAAGGGTGAGTGCTGAAAGATGTCCGCAGCGGTAAACTCCATTACCGGAGCCCAACCTGGCTTGGCTGGCTTGAGGGTATGCGAACCAACAACCGGATACGAGTCCGGGGGCCCGGGGTTACATGCCTCCACAGAGGTGAGACCTGTGTTCGGCTCCACCGCCGATGAGTATGCGGCTTGCGGGGCGGGGTCCACCCCTCCGTCCTTGGGCAATGCAACCTGTTCCGGATTTAGATCCGGGGCTACTACAGGGATGATGTCCCGAGCACTATCCGACAGCAGGTCTAGGCCGTGCTCCCCGTGACTGTCCGGCGCTCCTGGCACAGGCCCAAATCCATCGAAGATAAAGTCTCCGTGAATGTCCGCCGTGTAGTTCAAGTTTCCGAACCTAATCTAGTGGCCAGGGGCCTAGCTATCGATCTGCTCCAGCTGACCAAGTGAATTGGCCCGCAGTGCGAAGCTACCGAACACAAAGATCTGTCCGGGGAGAAAAGTCTCACCCTGGACCGTGTTGTTGGCGATTGAAGATGCCATCAAGCCTCGAAGAGACGACACAGAGGAACTCTCAATGAAAGCACCAATGTCGGTGTCAAAACCGGTGGATCTCTAGTAGGGGGTCCCGATCTGTGCGTCTTAGGCTGATGGTAACAGGAAGCAAGGGACACAATGTTTACCCAGGTTCGGGCCCTCTCGATGGAGGTAAAACCCTACTTCCTGCTTGATTAATATTTAAGATATGAGTAGTACAAGAGTATATCTACCACGAGATCGTAGAGGCTAAACCCTAAGAGCTAGCCTATGATGGTATGATTGTAATTGTGATCGGCCCTCTAAGGACCAACCTCTCCAGTTTATAGACACCGGAGAGGGCTAGGATTTACATGGAGTCGGTTACAAGGAAGGAAATATAATATCCGGATTGCCAAGCTTGTCTTCCACGCAAAGGAGAGTCCCATCCGGACATGGGCCGGAGTCTTGAGTCTTGTATCTTCATGCTCCAATAGTCCGGACGATGTATATAGTCCGGCTATCCGGATACCCCCTAATCCAGGACTCCCTCAGCGGCCTCGATCTCTAGCATCTTGGCTTGCCTCTCCACCTTGAGCTCAAACATCTTGGCTTGCTTCTCGGCATCAAGATCAAGCCTCCTCCTTTGGATCTCCATGAAAGCATCCATTTGCTCCACCTTGAAACGCCGGCGCTCCTCCTCTCTTGAGTCCTTCTTATTCATCATGCCGTCCATGCTTGCGATCAAGGCGTTGGTGGCCGCATCTCGCTTGTCCTCCTTCTTGGAGTTGGTCTTCCCCCGCGGCCGTGCCGGCTCGCCCTCCCCAACATCCTCCACGGCGCCCTTCCCCCCACGTGCCTTGAGCGCGGCATATTGTGCCTTGAACTTCTCTTCGTCCTTGATGACCCGATAGCAATGGGAGAGGTTGAAGCACTTGCCATTGTGTTGAACCTTGAATGCCTCCAAAGTTTGAAATGCCTACAAAATGTTTCCATGAAAAATGAAGACGTAAAAGGATGATCTTGATGGCACAAAAGAGGGCGGCTTGCTTGCTGTCATACCATATCTTGCACGCTGATGCAGCTCACGGGGCGGGCCTTGACACTCTCAAGGGTGGCGCAAAACTTGTTGCACCCTTGTTGGATCACCCTCCACCGCTTGGAAATGGAGACCCACCCACGCGTGCTCACAAATTGGTAAGGTGGAAACTTCTTGCGCTCATGAAACTCGCGGTGCACACGAGTCCAAAAGGTTGAATGCTATTGCTCGGCGCCCGTCTTTGGGTCTTGTCCAATGTCTCGCCAACACTCGCAAAGAAGCTTGTCCTCGGCAGCTGTGTACGCCTTCGTGCGCTTGCTCTTGCGCTTCAGCTTAGGACCGGCGGTTTGGTTGGCGAGCTCGTCCTTCGAACAAAAGCTCCACTTCAATGTCGCACTCGTCCTCTTCCTCTAGCCCATAGTCGTTCGGGAACTCATGGTCGAGGGGGAAGCCATCCAGGTCGATGCCGACCTGATCACGCATGAAGGCCGCCTGATCAGGATCATAGCCAGCAGCCGGCGTGAACGCCCCGTGGCCGTCCTGGCTTTGCGTCTCCTCGGGATCGTAGCCAACACCCGGTGCACCACCCTCGAAGATGAGGTGTTGCATGTAGTCCTTGTCGACGGCGGACGGCATTTCCTCGAACAGGTTACGGGCGTCCGGGAGACCGCTGGCCGGCGCCTATCGCGCGTGTCTCCTCGTGCCGTCGGACGACGAGCCACCAACCACCGGGGTGTCGTTGAGGTCGATGGGCGCGGGTGTGGAAGGTGCGACCGGGTCGCAAGCCGATGCGCGGGGTGAGCACTCCCCGGAGAGGCGGGAGGCCTGCGAGTAGACGTGGAAGCCGGGGACCAGGTTGCATGTCGATGCGCATGGTGAGTCGGGCATCACCATACAAGGAAATGCCAACGAGCCGGTGCTGGCCGCGGCGACGGCGGCTTGGACGAGGTCGTGGTGGCTAGGGTTTACCCCAAGCATGTAGAGCGCCTCCCTTGTTGCCGCGGCGACGCGGGCGTTGGT
Organism: Triticum aestivum; assembly: GCF_018294505.1. Taxonomy (NCBI): domain Eukaryota; kingdom Viridiplantae; phylum Streptophyta; class Magnoliopsida; order Poales; family Poaceae; genus Triticum; species Triticum aestivum. Next base: position 622,754,225 of record NC_057795.1, read on the forward strand.
GAACTCCTGCTGCGCGGCGGTGCCAGCGGCAGCCTGCACAGCGGCCTCATCCCTCGCATCTGCGGCGTGCCTCCGGCCCTTCCTCTTGGCCGACTCCCTTGCCCATTATTCGTGCGTCGGCGCCTTCTTCGGCTTGGCCGCCGTGGCGGTCTTGCGTGGGGCACGAGGCTTGCCTTTCCCGGAGGGGGCGACGGCGCTGGACAAGGCAAGGGAGGCAAGGCCGGCGGCGGCGTCGAGGTCGAGGTCGATGGCGTCCTCCATGGCTGGTTGGGGGGCGGGGGCATACGCGGACGGGAGCGTTTTTGTGGAAAAGGGGGGGGGGTAGTGGTGGCTGCCACCGAAAGGCGGGCCCGGGGAGAGGAGTAGGCGCACGCGCGCGCGTCCGTCTCGTGTCCGCGCCGATGCAAATCCGGCTCAAAATTGGGCCTGGAATGGGTCGCCCGTGGACAAAAAATGGACGCACGTCCGTTTGGGTCGGTGCGTTGGGCCGCCACTTTTGTCCGCGCCGACCCAAACGGACGCGGGCGAACGAAATGGGTTGCCCCATTGGAGTTGCTCTTATCCGCTCTCATTCACACATTTCTTCCCTGTTCTTCCCCACCAAACGAGCTAGACACTCCCTTCCTCTCTAGCTTCTTGTCGCCTCCGGTAGATTCTTGTCGCCTCCACCTTCCAGTAGTCTTCGGCGAGCTCCCAAGCCATGACAATCGGTGCTGATTCAAGGTTGGATCCGTAGCTCCGACGGGAGGGCAGGAGCTGCAATGGCAGAGATGGGGGAGATATTTTTTAGCGCCTGAGATGCAGAGTGTTGGCTGAGGAGCTGTTGCATCCACGAGCTTGAACCGGCATGGCAGCATGCTGGAACCGGCAAGGAGGTGTGCAACCATCATGGTCGGCCGATGCTGGAACCGGCAAGGAGGCTTGCAGCCACTGTGGTAGGGCGATGCTGGAATCTACAAGGAGGCATGTGATGAGGATACAGACCTGTTAGGGTCATAGGCCTGACCTATATGTCCTACCCAAGGTCACTACCCTATAAGATAAGAAGTCCAAAAGACAACAAGGGACCCCAGTCAAAGATGCCAAGTGCAATCCACTCGACAGTCATGTCACTTGGGGGTCCTCCTCTCTACCATCACTCGACCATCCAGAGAAACACTCGACCTACCGAAGACCAGGAGTCACTCAGCGTGGCAACGGACATGCGTTCACTCTGTAGTCTTTAAGGTCATTAACATCACTTAAGGCTGGCGTTACCAGTAACGCCCCCACTTTATGTACATTAAGTCCCTTGTAATGTAGGGCGATGGAGGTCCTGGCGTACTCTATATAAGCCACCCCTCCTCTGGCTCAAGGGTTCGCACCCCCTGTAATACCACACACATAATCCAATCGACTGCCTCCGGGCACCGAGACGTAGGGCTATTACTTCCACTGAGAAGGGCCTGAACTCGTAAACCTCGTGTGTACACCTTCACCATAACTGAGATCTTGCCTCTCCATACCTACCCCCCTTTCTACTATCAATCTTAGGACCACGACAGTTGGCGCCCACCTTGGGGCCGGTGTCTTAGCGACTTGTTGGTGAAGTTGCAAGTTTTACCGATCATCGTCATCATGGTTTCCGGCGGCGGATTGGCTGAGGGCTGCGAGATCCGTATCGGCGCGCTCGTTTTTGTCGCCGACGACTCCGCGTGGCTTCAAGAAGCTCCCCTTGATATTGAGGCGCTCCCTGTCCGAGGGGTGACGCACTTCCGCAAGTGCGTTCGCGGCGTCCTTGTCCGACAGCCGTCGACTCAGTATCAGTAGGCTCCGATGGTGTTTTCCCTCCCCACTGTTCGCCGTCGCAAGCGATCCTGTCGATCGCGGCTTCAGCGATGGGTGAAGCACGTGGTGGCTTGGCGTTCGGCCACCCATCAAGTCGCGGCAATCGAGCCCGATGAAACTCTCCACAGCCTGTTTGATCTGTCGACTGGCTCCGCGAAGACCGCATCCGAGTGCGATAGCAGCGACCCTGCGGCTGAAGTCTTGATGGTCGACGGGCCTCACAATCCACCTGGTTTCCGCCGTGAGGACGGCGGCGACGGGGGCGGCAATCCATCGCGCGTCCATGAGGAGTACCAACCCGAACCACTCTCTTCATAGCAGAGGGAAGAACTTCGTCGCTGCAACATGGATGCACTCCACCCGCCCATCGTTGGAGAAACCCCTGAGGCTCGGGCCTTGGAAGAGGTGCGCCTAGCTAATTTGGCTGAGTGCACTTGACTGGATAACCTTCAGCGTGCTCTTGACGAGTGTGCTTGGGAGCGGGTCCCTGAGTCCAATCGACGGCAGCTTTTCCCGCCTCCACCTAAGGTATACTGTACTCCGATTCAGAACCTCACAGCTGCGGCCCGAATAGTAGAGTCAATCCAACCTTCCCAGTCGGAGGCTGGCAGAGGGCTGATGCAGATCCGGGCTTTGCTTCGGGAAGCAGGAGAGCAGAAAACATCAGTGTCTCAGTCGTGGAATAGGATTCACAGCAGATCCATAGTAGCGGATATAGTTCAGTCGGCCGATAGACCAAGGTCGCCCCTGCGGCGTGAGGGCCGTGGACAGTATGATCATCCACTCGACTGTGACAATCATCGTCGAGGACCCACGCCTCCTCCGAGGAGTGCGTCATATGTGACTCGGCGGAACGATGACAGACACTATCACAGTGGCGAGCGTAGAGCCTCAGTCGACCCAAGAGAGCCAGGCTTCAACGCGAGATCCATCTCATTCAAGGCCTGGTCGACCGGAACAGAGCGCATAGAGAAGACCCTGGCAGAGAGCGTCCAAGTGGCGGCAGAGTGCATGTTTCCGGTCCAGAGTGTTTCGGCAGAGCCATCCGGGCGGCAGTGATTCCTCCCAACTTCAGGTTGGCGACCGGAGTCAGTAAGTTCACTGGTGAGTCCAAGCCTGAAACTTGGCTTGAGGATTACCGAGTGGCTGTGCAGATTGGCGGTGGAAACGATGAAGTAGCATGAAACATCTGCCGCTGAAGTTGGAAGGGTCGGCCCGAGCATGGTTGACTCTGTTAGCTCCGGGCTGTATATACAGTTGGGAAGAGCTGGCTCGAGTGTCCATCAGAACTTTCGGAGGTACTTGCAAACGACCAGCAGGATTGACCAAGTTGCAACATTGTGTGCAGAAGTCGAATGAGACTTTGAGAGATTTCATTCAAAGGTGGACCACTTTGCATCACACCATTGAAAATGTATCGGAGCATCAAGCAGTGTGCGCCTTTAAGGAAGGCGTCAAATACCGAGAGTTGGTCCTGAAGTTCGGTCGGACTGGTGATATGACTCTGACTCGGATGATGGAAATAGCCACCCGGTACGCTAACGGAGAAGAAGAGGATCGACTCCGTAGCGGAAAGAGTAAGCCAGTCGGCCAAGAGACCGGTGCACTACTAGGAAAAGGCCTACTAACAGCGCACCGGTTTTGCCTACTAATGGCGCAATACCGCCCATGGTGTGCCATTAGTATCTGGTATACTAATGGCGCACCACATAGAAGTGCGCCATTAGTAACAATATTTTTTCAAAAAAAAAATTAGAATTTTTTTTATTTTTTTCTTAATCTCAGTTCACTATGGCTCAATCTCGGGTCAATATGCTTACTCTCAGGTCTAATCGCACTCCGTGGTCAAACTTCCCGAAAGGTCACCCATCCTCACACTACACCAGCCCAAGCACGCTTAACTTTAGAGTTCTATCCAACACCCAGCAACAACTCACTTCACACGCACTTGTTGATATATCTAGCATATCAATCCTATTATACCTTGTTGATGTCTAGGACTTTGTTCATGTTCATGACTATGATGACATTTTGAAAAATATCTCAAACTTCCCGGTCATATTACGTATCATTTTTTGAAAAAAAATTCAAAAAAAAATTTCAAAACCAAATTTTTTCCTGTTACTAGTGGCGCACCACATTCACGGTGCGCCACTAGTAAGTTTGAAATTTTTTGAATTTTTTTGCCTCTAGATCTTGAAAGCCCCGTAACTTTTTTTCTGTTAGGTTTTTGGGGATTTTGAAAATGTATAAGGGGGTTCCCCCAGTTAAATTTTGATCTAACTTTTCGAGTAGATGATTTTTCATATAAAAAACTTTTTCATCCGAGTTCGTATGCAAAAGTTATGCCCATTTTACAAATTTCTAGAGAGATTTTGAAAATAAAGTCAAAATTCATATTTGTAAATTTTCCCAACAACTAGACCACATATCACATGGGAAACTTATTTTCTTTTATTTTTTTGACATTTCCATCATTTTTATTATTATTTTTTTTAAACTGAAAAGGCGATCCACTAGGGGGTGCATTCGGTGTTGGGGCAAGTTAGTAATGGCGCACCGTGGGGTGGTGCGCCATTACTAGTTAAACTAGTAATGGCGCACCACACCCACGGCGCGCCATTACTAGTTTTGAAAAAAAAAATAAAAAATTTGATATTTTTTTTGAATTTTTTTTTGAAAAAAACCTAGTACTGGCGCACCAGTGGACAGTGCGCCATTACTAGTTAAAACTAGTAATGGCGCACCGAGACATAGTGCGCCATTAGTATAAAATATATTTTTATTTTTTTTAACTTTTTTTCAAAACTACTAATGGCGCACGGCGGATGTGGTGTGCCATTAACAAATTCTTTTTTTTATGTTTTTTTAAAACTACTAATGGCGCACCAGGCACCAGGTGCGCCATTAGTAATATATTACTAATGGCGCACCGAGACATGGTGCACCATTAGAATATAGTAATGGCGCACCACATGACAGGTGCGCCATTAGTGGCCATTCCATCTATAGCCCTTTTTGTAGTAGTGGTGGAGGTAATTCCAATCGGAAACACAAGCGTAAGGCCGAGCTACCGGCACCCGGTGAGATTGCTGCAGTGACTCAAAGAAAGTTTGAGGGAAAATCTAAAGGGCCCTGGCCCCCTAAGAAGGTAAAGGATCAACCAGGTAATGATGTGTTGGATTTGCCATGTCACATCCACACGAAGAAGGATGAAGAGGGTAATCTGATCTACCCTAAGCATACCACTCGACAATGTCGACTCCTGATCCAGCAGTTCCGAGAAAAACAGCTCAGTGAGAAGGAAAAAGAGTCGGACAAAGATGAGGAGGAAGAGGAAGACGACGGTTATCCCAAAGTCAATTCCACCTTCATGATTTTCTCTGATGTTGAGAGAAAGAGTCGGTTGAAAGTTATCAATAGAGAAGTGAATATGGTCGCTCCAGCGACGACGACCACATACCTAAAATGGTCTCAGACAACCATCACATTCGACCAGTCAGACCATCCCGCCCGTGTAGCCACCCTCGAGAGGCAAGCATTGGTTGTCGACCCCGTGGTTGGAGGCACTAGACCAACTAAAGTGCTGATGGACGGTGGCAGCGGTCTGAACATCCTTTATGCTGAAACCTTGAAGGGGATGGGCATTCCGATGTCCAAACTTAGCGAGAGCAATATGAGTTTCCATGGTGTTATCCCTGGAAAGAAAGCCGAATCACTCGGCCAGATCACCCTCGATGTGGTTTTTTGTGATTCCAAGCATTACTGTAAGGAAAAGTTTACGTTTGAAGTCGCGGATTTCCAGAGTGCTTATCATGCCATTCTAGGTAGGCCCGCCTACGCACGTTTTATGGCTCGACCATGTTACGTGTATCTCAAGTTGAAGATGCCTGGCCCCAAAGGTGTGACCACAGTTACTGGCAATCGGCAGAAAGCAGAGGAATGCTTCCAGAAAGGTTCGAAAATTGCCGATGCGCAGATGGCAGCAGTTGGATTCCAAGAGTATCAGAAGAATGCAGATCCGAGTGATTTGCTCCGAGCCAAGAAGCCTACTACGGATTCTGCATTTGAGTCGACTGGTGAAACGAAGCCGATTCATATTCACCCAACCGATCCCAATGCCGCACCGACTCATATATCAACAACACTCAACAGCAAATAGGAAGAAGCGTTCATCCAGTTCCTCCGTGAGAACTGGGACATCTTTGCATGGAAACCCTCTGACATGCCAAGTGTACCCAAGGGACTGGCTGAGCACCTTTTGCGTGTCGACCCCAAGGTAAAACCCATCAAAGAGCATATTCGACGGTCCGCCATGCAGAAGAGGAAAGCGATTGGCGAGGAAGTGGCTTGGCTGCTAGCAGCAGATCCTTGATCTACCACTCCGAGTGGCTTGCAAATGTAGTCATGGTCCCTAAGAAGGATGATTCACTTTGTATGTGCATTGATTTCAAGCATATCAATCGGGCCTGCCCGAAAGATCACTTCCCTCTCCCTCGCATCGATCAGATTGTTGACTCGACTGGGGGGTGTGACCGCTTGTCTTTTTTAGATGCATATTCTGGGTATCATCAGATCTGACTGTATGGTCCCGATGAAATAAAAACAGCTTTCATCACCCCATGCGGGTGCTTTTTCTATGTCACCATGCCATTTGGTCTTAAAAATTCTGGAGCCACATTCATGAGAATGATCCAGAAGTGCCTGCTCACTCAAATTAGTCGGAATGTGGAAGCATACATGGATGACATTGTGGTCAAGTCTCGCAAAGGTTCCGACCTATTGACTGACCTTGCAGAAACCTTTGCCAACCTAAGAAGGTACGATATTAAGCTTAATCCGTCAAAGTGCACATTCGGAGTGCCAGGAGGAAAGTTACTCGGTTTTCTCGTTTCCGAACAAGGGATCGACGCCAATCCAGAAAATGTTGATACCATCCTCCAAATGAAATGCCCTGTGCAAGTGCATGACGTTCAGAAGCCGACTGGTTGTTTGGCCGCCTTGAGTTGATTCATTTCTCATCTCAGTGAAAAGGCCTTGCCTCTTTACCGACTGATGAAGAAGTCTGATAAGTTTGAGTGGACTGAGGAAGTTGTTGCAGCGTTTGCAAAACTCAAAACCCTGTTGTCCACCCAGCCGGTGCTCGCTGCACCAATCAGCAAAGATCCTTTACTGATTTACATTGCAGCCACTGGACAAGTTGTCAGTACAGTACTCACGGTTGAGCGAGTAGCGGAAGGAAAAGCTTACAGGGTTCAGCGCCCATTTTATTATCTCTCTGAAGTTTTGACTCCATTCAAGCAACGATATCTACATTATCAGAAGCTTGTCTATGGAATATACATGACCATGAAGAAGGTTGCACATTATTTCTCTGATCACTCCATTACAGTCGTCAGGGACGCACCACTATCTAAAATTCTGAATAACAGAGATGCAACTGGTCGAGTGGCAAAATGGGCGATTGAACTCCTTCCATTGGATATCAAGTTTGAGGCAAAGAAAGCTATCAAGTCCAAAGCAATCGCAGATTTCCTCGCCGAGTGAATTGAACAGCAATTGCCGACTCAAGTTCACTCGGAGCATTGGACTATGTTCTTTGATGGCTCCAAGATGCTAAATGGTTCAGGTGCTGGGGTAGTATTGGTATCCCCCCGTGGAGATAGGCTTATCTATGTTCTCCAGATCCATTTTGATTCCTCCAATAATGAAGCCGAATATGAAGCACTTTTATACGGGTTGCGTATGGCCATTTCAATCGGCGTCCATCTCCTTATGGTTTACAGCGACTCAGATTTGGTGGTTAATCAAGTGATGAAGGAATGGGATGTCAGGAGCCCGACCATGACTGGTTATTGCAATGAAGTAAGAAAGCTGGAAAAGAAGTTTGAAGGATTGGAGCTTCACCATATACCCCGACTAAAAAATCAAGCTGCAGATGAGTTGGCAAAGATAGGTTCAAAGAGAGAGGCCATTCCCTGCAATGTGTTTTTGGAACATATTCATTCACCTTCAATTCAAGAGGATCCTTTCACTGAAGAGTCACCACAGCCCAAGAGCGCCACAGATCCGACTAAAGCCGAAGTCCCAGCCGTGGTCAACTTGGTCATGGAGGTTTTGGTCATCACCCCGACTGGACAGTACCGTAATTGCATACATTCTTAGGAAACAACTTCCAGAGGATGAAGAAGAGGCTCGACAGATCGTCCGACAGTCTAAAGCCTTTACCGTGATAAGAGGTCAGTTGTTCAGAGAAAGTGTAACTGGGGTCTGCCAGAAGTGCATCACACCAGAAGAATGTCGAATGATCCTCAATGATATCCACTCGGGGACCTGTGGTCACCATGCGTCCTCTCAGACCATCGTGGCCAAAGCATACCAAGCCGGATTTTACCGGCCTCGCGCCAACGAGATGGCGAAAGAGATAGTGGGCAAATGTGAAGGTTGTCAGTTTTACTCCAACATGTCCCACAAGCCTGCGTCAACCCTGAAGACTATTCCACTCGTCTAGCCTTTTGCTGTCTGGGGATTGGGCATGGTTGGACCTCTGAGGACCGGCAGGAGCGGGTTTACTCATGTGCTGGTAGCAGTCGACATATTTACCAAATGGATCAAAGACAAGCCCATCAAAAACCTTGAAGCAAGTACATCTGTGAGTTTCATCAGAGAATTGATATTCAGGTACGGTGTTCCGCACAGCATCATCACGGATAATGGGTCGAACTTCGATTCTGATGAGTTCAGGGCTTTTTGTGCTTCCCAAGGCACGAGGGTCGATTACGCTTAAGTCGCCCATCCTCAGTCGAATGGACAAGATGAAAGAGCAAATGGGTTGATTCTCAAAGGAATAAACCCCGATTGATGCGTGACCTCAAGCATGCAGTAGGTGCTTGGGTCGACGAACTTCCATCAGTACTTTGGGGATTAAGAACAACTCCCAATCGGTCGACTAGAAGAACCCCATTCTTCTTAGTCTATGGAGCCGAAGCTGTCCTCCCGAGTGATCTGCTCCACAATGCGCCACGAGTCGAGCTCTTTTCGGAAGCAGAAGCAGAACAGGCTCGGCAAGATGCAGTCGACCTCCTGGAAGAAGAAAGGGAGATGGCCCTGATCCGGTTGACCATTTACCAACAAGACCTGCCAGAAATGTAAGGGGTCGAGCATTTCAAAAAGGAGACTTGGTTCTTTGAGTGGGCCAGCAGAGACCCCATAAGCTTGCTCCCGCTTGGGAGGGCCCCTTCGTCATCACCAAAGTGCTCCACAACGGAGCATATCGTCTCTTCAATGTCGAGCACAATAAAGATGAGCCACGCGCTTGGAATGTGGATCTGCTCCACCCCTTTTACTCTTAAAAATTCAGACTATTGAAATCTGCGAATCTGTTTCGCCTAAGTTGAAGAGAAAATCCTACCGAGTGGTGAGTCTGCCTCTCACTCGGGGGCTTAGCTGCAGTCGAGTACTCTCCTAAGTGATAAAAAATCCTACCGAGTGGTGAGTCTGCCTCTCACTCGGGGGCTTAGCTCCAGTCCAATACTCGCCTAAGTGATAAAAAATACTACCGAGTAGTGAGCCTGCCTCTCACTCGGGGGCTTAGTTGCAGTCCAGTACACGCCTAAGTGATAAAAAATCCTACCGAGTGGTGAGTCTGCCTCTCACTCGGGGGCTTAGATGCAGTCCAGTACTCGCCTAAGTGATAAAAAATCCTACCGAGTGGTGAGTCTGCCTCTCACTCGGGGGCTTAGCTGCAGTCCAATACTCGCCTAAGTGATAAAAAATCCTACCGAGTAGTGAGCCTGCCTCTCACTCGGGGGCTTAGTTGCAGTCCAGTACTCGCCTAAGTGATAAAAAATCCTACCGAGTGGTGAGTCTGCCTCTCACTCAGGGGCTTAGATGGAATCCAGTACTCGCCTAAGTGATAAAAAATCCTACCGAGTGGTGAGTCTGCCTCTCACTCGGGGCTTAGCTGCAGTCCAGTACTCGCTTAAGTGATAAAAAATCCTACCGAGTGGTGAGTCTGCCTCTCACTCGGAGACTTAGCTGCAGTCCAGTACTCGCCTAAGTGATAAAGAAATCCCACCGAGTAGTGAGTCTGCCTCTCACTTGGTGGCTTAGCTGCAGTCCAGTACTCGCCTAAGTTTAAAAAAGTCCTACCAAACAGTACGGGTCGGCCATGACCCCCCTCGGGGCTGCACCATCAAGAAGAAGGACGAGATTGTGGGAACAATCTTCCCGCTCGAGGGCTTAGCTGCGATCCAGTACTTGCCTAAGTTTGAAAAATCCTACCGAGTGGTGAGCAATCCTCCCACTCGAGGGCTTAGTTGTGGTCCAGTACTCGCCTAAGTTTGAAAAATCCTACCGAGTGGTGAGCAATCCTCCCACTCGGGGGCTTAGCTGCAGTCCAGTACTTGCCTAAGTTTGAAAAATCCTACGGAGTGGTGAGCAATCCTCCCACTCGGGGGCTTAGTTGCATTCCAGTACTCGCCTAAGTTTGAGAAATCCTACCGAGTGGTGAGAAATCCTCCCACTCGGAGGCTTAGCTGCAGTCTAGTACTCGCCTAAGTTTTGAAAATCCTCCCAAGTGAAAACTGATCTTCTCACTTGAGGACTTAGCAAAGTGCAGGTCGGCCACGACCCCTACTCCAGAATTGCACCATCAAGAAGAAGGACGAGATTGAGCGTGTCGCCAAGGCGAGCCCTTTTCAAGAATGTCAAGACCATTGCTGAATGCCCCGTTGATGGGATGTCGGTCCCATCGAATGGTGCGGGTCGATCACAACCCCCCCCCCCCGGGGGGGGCTGCACCGTCAAGAAGAAGGATGAGATTGTGCGCACTATCAAAGACCCATCCAACGGCTGGTGCCTTGCTGGTGATAGGAACGTCAAGACTATTGCTGAGTGCCTTGCTGATGAACTGATCAATGCTGCTCAAGGCTCGTCCAACTGGTCGACTGCTGACTCTTCTTCAGAAGCTGCATCGATCGAACAGAAACTGATCCGAGAGAAGAACGAGTTTCACTCAAAGATAAGTGCAACATATTCAAAGATAAATCCAAAGGTTCCTAACCGCAAATTATAAGTACTCGGGCGCCAAGCCTGAAGGAGTTTTAACGATTACAAAATCACTCAGCATTTCGAGGCAAATAAAGGTGGGGCATAATGCTTTTCAATCACTCGGTGGGAGAAGGACTGACTGGATCGCAGAAGCTGTCAAGATCGATGCTATCGGCAATGCAAGTGGTTGCCTCGAGGAAGGTGTCCATGAAGGACTGGAAGGAGTGCTTCTTAGTATTCGCTACCTTCAGGGCCGCCAGCTTTTCTTCTTTAGCCTCCTTGCAGTGCACTCGAACCAATGACAAGGCGACGTCAGCACCACAGCGAGAAGCAGACTTCTTCCACTCTTGCACTTGGCCAGGGATCTGATTGAGTCGAGCCATCAGTGACTCGAGGTCTTGAGAAAGTTCCGCCTGAGGCCAGAGTTTGGCGTCCACTTGGGTCATCGCCGCCTTCAGTTGAGCCAGATAAGCAACCGCACCATCCAAGCGTGATTCCAACTGCAGCAAGTCCATCACGATGTCATCTTTCACGGGACAATTGATGGGGTCGAGACCTGTCTCGACCCGCCCAGTTTCAGCTTCAAAGTCCTGACAAAGTTCTGTTCCATCACGAAAAACAATGAGTCAACAATATTATAACAAACTTCAGTCGACGACAATTAACCAATCGAATGACCATACCTTCAAGCTTCAGGACAAGCTTCGCGACAAGTTGTTCCAGGTAGGACTCTAGCTTGCCCATCTTGGCTCTGAGGCCGCCGACTTCAGTGGTCAGGTTCTCCTTGTCCTTCCTCAGTTGCCCGACTTCCCGATTAGCGTCCGAGATGGCGGTCTTCAACTTCGCGTTCTCCTCCTCCAATTTGCCGACTGAAGCCAGCTTCTGGTTCGCAAGCGTCGTCTTCTCACGTGCTTCCTTCTGAGCAGCAGCAAGGTCTAGGTCCTTCTTCTCCAAAGCCTCCTTCATTCTCTCTAAAGAAACAACACTCTTCAGACGAGCCTAAAGTTGGCGGTTTTCACTACGCACATCTGCTTGTGTGAAGTCACTCGGTTCAAAGAGACTGAAAGAAAAGCAATGGAAAGTGCGAACTACTAGGCAGACAAGACAGTCGAATGGTTACCTCCCATGATGGTCGTCTCCTCTTGAGCAGTCTTGATATTGTTCTTTGCGAGTTCAAGGTCAAGTTCAACGCTGATATGCTTTTTCTTTTAACTCGGAAAGTCGAGCTCCAAGATCACAAGACCTCTGAAGTCAGCAAGAGTGATATGTCAGTCGACAGAAATAAGAGGCAGTGACAGTGAAAAGTTACTCTAAGACTACTACCGAATCAAATATTCAACAGTAGTCTCGGGGGCTACACCCAGTGGGTGCACTTAGTGTGCCCCCACTGTTTCAGATCAATACTCAGCAGGGTCTGCCCAGCGTGAGTTCAAAAAAAAAAGAGAGGTACATTCTAAGACCTCAGTCGACTGTCAGCAGTCGACCGTGGTCTTGGGGAATACACCCAGTGGGTGCACTCGGCGTGCCCCCACTGATCCAGAAAGTTTACTGAGAATCAACTCGAGTCGAGTGGAGTGGAAGATTTCCTAAACTCTAAAAAAAGAAACACCCCAGTGGGTGATCGGATACAAATCAACATTTGAAAGTTCGGTCGGGGTTTTGCTGACCTAAACAATGGTATGAAGGTCAGTACTGATGTTGTAAGCCACCTGGCTAGCCTCATGCATCACCTTCACCTGCTCCATGACAAGGTTCACCTGGCGAAGAGCTTCCCTAGCGGCACTCGGCGAGTCATCCGGAGTCTGATACGCAACAAAGAGTGATGGCTGCAGGGCAGTCGAAGCAGTTGCTGGGTCAGATGCGTGGAGTTGTATTGGAGCGGTAGGAGTCTGTGCGGTCGAGCCCGACAGACGATCAATCGTCAGCAGGCTGGTGAATGTGACGTTGGTCCGAACTGGCTCTCCGGAACGTTCGACCACCGCCTCAAGCGCCGGCGTCGACTGAGGGACTTGAACTTCAAGCCTCCTCCTACCTGATCCCCCACCCCTCTTCCTCCTCTCATGTAGAGGCACTTCTTCTTCTTCATCAGGGAGCACGACGACCTCTTGCAGAACTACAGAAAGAAAGAAATGTCAGAAGCTTTGCCGATTGGCGATCCACTCAACTTAATGAAGCCTAGTCAAACGGACTTACCAACTCGTGAGGTGGCCTCCTCGTCTCCTGGTGCCTTGTCGATGTCCATGTCAGTGGCAGCAAAGGTGGGACTAGAAAGATACATGATCCGGCTGGTCAGAGCAAAAACTTCAGTCGACCTACGTAAACACAAGCGAGACACTTACCCCGAAGCAACAGGGACGTCCATCTTGATCCGCGACAAAGTCTTCCGAGCCTTGGTAGGAACAACTTTGGGCTGCTTGGCCACCTTCTCCGTCAGCTCTGGAGTCGACGTCCGAGTGCGCTTCTGAGCGTGGGTACTCAGAGACACGTTCTTTCCGTGCCCGCCAGACGGGTCATGCTATTGTTTGGACCGGCGTTCGGAGCGCGGCGGCGAGTAGACTTCTTCCTCATCGTCCGACTCCTCGCTCTCCTCCTCCTCCTCTTCATCCGAAGACTCCCAGTCGCCACTCTCCTCCGCACTAGCCTCTCCCTCCTGGTCCTGCTCCAAAGCTTGTTCGCCGTTGGGCATCGAATGCATCTCAGTGAAAACCTGCAGGACAAATTAGTCGAGTAAAAGTCAGTCGGCATCAAGTATAGTCAGAATGTAAACGCGAGGCAGTCGAAACAAAGAGCATAGCTTGTCAGGCAGGTTATTGTCGCCAAAGGGGATGACTCGCCTAGATCCTCTGGGGTTGTCCTGATTGCCTCTGGTGCTCCTCAGCCACAAAGCCACGGTCTTGGGCGGCACTTCTTCTGGATGGACCCGAGTGGTGTCGTCAGGCCCGGAGTACAGCCACATAGGATGACCGCGGGCCTGAAGAGGCTGGATGCGTCGACTGAGGAACACTTCCAACAGGTCCAGGCCGGTGACACCCTCATTAATAAGTTGGACCACTTTCTCCACCAACATCTTCGTCTCCACGCTCTCAGCAGCAGTCACTTTCAACGGGGCAGGGGTCTGGACACGGTCGAATGTGAAGTGAGGAAGACCAGTCGACTGACCTGAAGCTACGACGTCCTAGCAGTAGAACCAGGTCGACTGCCAGCCTCTAACAGATTCAGGGAGAGTCATAGCAGGGAAGGCACTCCTATGCCTCTATTGGATGCCCAAACCCCCACACATCTGGATGACATGGGTTTTTGAGTCACTCGACTTTGCTTTTTTGACCGACTGTGAGCGGATGGTGAAGATATGTTTGAAAAGATCCTAGTGCGGTCGACACCCTAAGAAGTTCTCACACATCGATACGAATGCGGCCAGATACGTGATGGTGTTGGGAGAAAAATGGTGGAAGTGAGCACCAAAGAAATCCAGGAATCCACGGAAGAAAGGTTGCGGAGGGAGCGAAAACCCCCGGTCGACATGAGTGGCGAGCAGTACACACTCACCGGTTGAGGCTGCGGTTCCATCTCCCCCTCCGGCAGCCTTGCCGCTCCCTTGGCGATTAGCCTGAACTCCGCCAGCTCAACCAGATCTTGTTGCCGGACCGAAGACCGGATCCAATTGCCCTGGATCCAGCCCAGCGGCAGCCCCACGCGCGATGATGACCCGCGGTTCTGCTTCTTGAATTTCGCCGCCCCCGTCGCCTTCTTTGCACGCTCTAGAGCCACGGTCTTGTCCTTCACCATGGCGGCAGAGCGGCAGCTTCGAGAGCAGAACAGCTAGGCACGATGGAGAGGCGGAGGAAAAAGAAGGAGGAACACGCGTGCATAGTGTAGACGCCTCGGCCCCGTCGCCTTATAAAGGGTTGCTTCCGAGGGAGTGATGCGTGGGACCAGGCAATCCTATCAAATCACGCGCAATGTACGTGGTAAAAAAGGCAGCGCAGAAATTGAGGCATCACTGTTTATCCGTTTCGCCCGCTTCGACGCTCTCCGTCCCGCGTGCTTCCCCAAAATTTCGTATCCCACGAAATCCGGGATACACAGGAGTCAATCGCGCCTAAGATCCCGCACTCTAATACAGCACTCGGCACATGATGTCACAAGTTCAGTCGAAAACTCACTGAAAGGATCAAGGCGGCTGAGTCGATGCTGAAGTACCAACGTGAGTTTTCAATCTTGCAAAAAACACTCGTGAAGGTGCAAAGCTTAGAACAAGTTCAACTTCAACCTACTTTCCACTCGAACCTTAATCCATTCCGGGGCTACTGATGAGGATACAGACCTGGGGTAGGGTCATAGGCCTGACCTATACGTCCTACCCAAGGTCACTACCCTAGAAGATAAGATGTCCAAGGGACAGCAAGAGACCCCCAGTCGAAGATGTTGAGTGCAACCCACTCGACAGTCATGTCACTCGGGAGTCCTCCTCTCTACCGTCACTCGACCATCCAGAGAATCACTCGACCTACCGAAGACCAGGAGTCACTCAGCGTGGCAACGGACAGGCGTTCACTCCGTAGTCTTTAAGGTCATTAACAACACTTAAGGCTGGCGTTACCAATAATGCCCCCACTTTATGTACATTAAGTCCCTCGTAATGGAGGGCGGTGGAGGTCCTGGCGTACTTTATATAAGCCACCCCCTCCTCTAGCTCAAGGGTTTGCACCCCCTGTAATACCACACACATAATCCAATCGACCGCCTCCGGGCACCGAGACGTAGGGTTGTTACTTCCATGAGAAGGGCCTGAACTCGTAAACCTCGTGTGTACACCTTCACCATAGCTGAGATCTTGCCTCTCCATACCTACCCCCCTTTCTACTGTTAGTCTTAGGACCACGACAGCGTGCTGCCGTGGTGGTCGCGCGATGCTGGAACCAGTAAGCTAATTTGCTGGAACTGGTGCACGATTAGTTGCATAGGCTGGAGCACGCCGGCATTGTTGCAGCCTAGCACTAGTAGAAAAGGGGGCATCAGTCCCAGTTCGTAAGGGCCTTTAGTCCCGGTTCTTGAACCGGGACTAAAGGGTCGTGACTAATGCCTCCACCCTTTAGCCCTGGTTCTAACATGAACCGGGACTAAAGGCCCTCCACGTGGCCACTGCGAGCAGCCCAGGCAAGGGGCCTTTGGTCCCGGTTGGTGGCTTGAACCGGGACCAAAAGGCTTCCACGTGTCAGCAGCTGAGGTTTTTCTTTTTAAAAAAAAAGTGGTTGGCTTAGGGGTTTTGGGGGTTAATTTTAGGTTGTTATTATCTAGCTAATAGAGAGAAGTGTCCTCTCTTATACTGCTATGTTCATTTCACCCGCTGATATATAATAACTATGCATGCTCGCATCATACATCATCATATATAATAACAAGTCCTACTAATCATGCATCATCATACAACTTCTACTCGTTATTAATAACAAGTCATATGATCATCATCCTCATAGTCATCGAACCCAACCCTACATAATTGTTCTTAGCACATGATCATCAGTATCAGGTAGGACCTAAACATCCTTAAGGTAAAATAGCATAAAACAATATAGGCCCTGAGTCTCCATTATGAAGAATGGAGATCATCCTGTCTCCAATTCTTGCGCTTCGCCTCCTTTTGCTTGCAAGAAGCTCCTTACGATAGTCCATATATTTTTTCCATTCTTTGATTGTCATGTCTCCACTTCTTTTAGAAATCCGGTATGGACAATTGAGATTCGTAGGACGACTTGGTTGTATGTTCAAAACATCAAGGCGGCCGTGCGTATACATCAAATGAGGCACACAATCATTCGGGATTATCTGTTGAAAAACATAGTAACTTCATAGTTAGCAATGATGTACTAGTTTTAGAAGTATTTACCAAAAGATGCAAGGATGTCGTAATAGTAAAAAATCTTACCAGGGTATCTCCATGGTAGTTACCGTAGTTCAACACGTGCACTTGTGGCACGTATTGACCATAATGTTGAGGAGTTCGATTGTAGACATTGTAATTCTCAAGATCAGTACAAAATGCGATCAGATGATTTTTCTCCTTATAAGTTAATTCGGAGCCATTGGTGTAGTGGGTTTTGTCTACCATTTTCCGCACATTCTTTGAAGAATGAAAATAAGCTGTCAATGGAAACAAGCTGTCAACTATTTTGAAATAAACAATATAAATTACTTAATAACTATGTTAAGCTCACATGGGGGAAGAATTGGAGGTGTATCCACAAGGACGAAAATCGAAGGTCTCTCTTGCGCGATTGTAGGATCACCAAGATCCATGGTGACAAGCATACCCTCATCAAAACCATACATCTTGCAAAGTGCTTCCCAGTTTTTGCAACCAAAATGGGTTACACTCTAAGCATTGTATAACTTTACTTGAAAATCCACACCATGATGGGTACTTGGGATAATTTTTTTGGTTTCCATACTTTCATGGTCTTCAAAACCCATCCTCTCCAAGACATAGCGTCTTGCAAAGCATGGGATAAGCTAGTCGAATTGGAAAAGATGAAAAATACACGTTAAAATAGTTGAATTCGTGCTTAATTATTGTCGTCGTTGCGTACCGTATGAACATCGAAGGTCTCCTCGAGCTTAATGCTGAAGCGCCGATCTTTGTCCAGCTCAATGAACCTGTCGCACATACCTCGGTCATCGTGGCACCAGTCGCACTCCCCCGGGCGGTTTTCATCGTCCGAGTACGACATTTCCGGCCTAAGTTCGTAATTCAAATATTAAATATATGTACTAAAAAACCTTAATTAGATCATTATTATTAATCACGGGTGATATCGGTGATGGTATGTAGCTCCTCCTTTCATTCCCGAGTGCATTATTACAACAAATTGTCTAGCACACGCGAATGAAGGAGAAGCTACCCCCACGACGGCGTGGATGATGGAGGGGGCTCCTAGATTTCTGCATGGAGTGCTCTTCAATTTTAGCATTTAAAGTAGGAGTACTGTTCCAATATGAGCATTCAATAAGCAAATCAAATCATAAAATAACGTAGTATTCAAATTACCATGCATTCAATTATAACCAAAAGTAAATCATCTCTTGTGTCCGTACATCATCGAATACTCCTCGAATAATATCATACATATAGCATCGCTAATTAATACAGCTAGAACCGTAGCACCCGGCGGGTATCATCGCGGGCGGTGGACACCCAAAGATAAGGAACGATCACAGGATCATAGCTCCAGTGAGATCCCTGAAGAACCTGCCAGGTATTGTCGAACCTGCCCTCCAACGCAACCATGTAGCGACGGACGTGCTCGTCCTCCTCGCTGACACGGTGACGTACCACCTCCGCGGTGTCCGGAAGCCTCGGCACCATCACTAACCCACGCGACCGCCACCAAACAAGGATCGGGTCAACAACGAGCTGCCTCCTCACCAACCTACATCCCCAGAAGGTAGCACCTCCCAATACCAGCCCGGCGGAGCCCAGTCCCGAACATGGCCCTGATCAAGCAGGCCTCCACCGCCGAGTCGACGACGACGAGGATGCGGGATAGGCATCGCCGACGTCGATGCGGGAACTACGTATTTCTATATATATTTAAATAAAGTAGTTTTATTAATTAAATCAACTATCTAGTTCAACTACTAAGCACTTACTATAAATAAACAAAGTAGCACTTACTATAAATAAATAAAGTAGCACTTACTATACATAAATAAAGTAGCACTTACTACAAACTACTTCTATATATAGTTAAATAAAGTAGTTTTATTAATTAAATCAACTATCTAGTTCAACTATACTAAGCACTTACTATAAATAAATAAAGTAGTACTTACTAAAAACAAAGTAGCACTTACTATATAGTACTTACTAAAAATAAACTAGTATTTTTCTAACTAACTAATATTTTTTTAACTAATTATATTACCAAAAAAATCTAAATAAAATAGTAATTGTATTTTTCTAACTAGCTAGTTCAATTATAGTACTTACTAACACAATCTAAATATGAACAAATTAATTACACCAAAAAAATCTATTAACAGAAAAAAAAATCTAACACAATATGAACAAATTAATTACAGCAAAAAAATCTATTAACAAAAAAAAATCTAACACAATATGAACAAATTAATTACACAATCTAAATTAACATACTATGAACTACATATCTAAATTACTACACATCTAATATAACAAAAAAATCTATAAACTACAAAAAAATATAAAAAAATCTAACAAAAATCATAAAAAGTTGCTCACGACGAGGTCGACGGCGACGGCAAGGTGCAGCGCGGGGCGGCGACGGTGTCGGGGTGGGGCGGGGCGGCAACGGCGTCGGGTCGGGGCGGGGCGGCGACGGCGTCGGGGCGGGGCGGCGACGGCGAGGTGGCGGCAGGCGACGGCGCGCGGCGTCGGGAGATCGAAGAGGAGGACAGATCGAAGTGGAGATGCGGTTCTGAAATTTTCCTTATATAGAAAGTCTTTGGTCCGGGTTGGTGGCTCCAACCGGGACTAATGCACCCTTTAGTCCCGGTTGGTAGCACCAACCGGGACCAAAGGCCTCTTTTCAGCAGCCCAAAGGGTGGGAAGCAGAGGGCTTTGGTCCCGGTTGGTGCCACCAACCGGGACTAAAGGGTGGGCATGGACCAATGGTCGTGTGCTGGCACGGTGCGACACGAAAGTTTAGTCCCACCTCGCTAGCTGAGAGGGGCCGGCAGTGGTTTATAAGCCCCACTGTCGCACCCCTCTCGAGCTCCTCTCCACTGCAGGCTTACGGGCCTACTTACTACTGCTTTGCCTGATGGGCCTACAGGGCCACCTGCGGGCCTGAATCCTGGCCCATGGTGGGTTTCTAGTCGTATTCAGGCCGTGGGGGCCCAGTAGGAGGCACTTTTTTTCTCTACTTATTGTTGTTGTTTTTATTTTTTTCCTAGATTTTTTGTTTTGCTTTCTGCATTATTTATTTTCTTTTGTTTTTTTGCTTTTAGTTTTAGAAAAATTATAAACTTTCTGTTAGTGCCATTAGTTCTCAAATTTGAAAACACTATTTTTGTTTTTTTGTTTTGTTTCGTGCTTTATTTATTTTATTTTGTTTCTACTTACAACAAAATACTTATTGTTGCTATTTTTATTTTTTTCCCAGATTTGTTGTTTTGTTTTCTGCATTATTTATTTTCTTTTCTTTTTTTGCTTTATTTTTTAATTCTTTTTGCTTTTAGTTTTAGAAAAAATATAAACTTTCTGTTAGTGCCATTAGTTTTCAAATTTGAAAACACTTTTTTTGTTTTCTTTTTGCTTTATTTATTTTATTTTGTTTCTACTTACAACAAAATACTTATTGTTGCTATTTTATTTTATTTCCATTTTTTTGTTTTGTTTTCTGCATTATTTATTTTCTTTTGTTTTTTTTGCTTTATTTTTTAATTCTTTTTGCTTTTGGTTTTAGAAAAATTATAAACTTTCTGTTAGTGCCATTAGTTTTCAAATTTGAATACAATTTTTTTGTTTTCTTTTTGCTTTATTTATTTTATTTTGTTTCTACTTACAACAAAATACTTATCGTTCCTATTTTATTTTATTTCCAGTTTTTTTGTTTTGTTTTCTGCATTATTTATTTTCTTTTGTTTTCTGCATTAAAGCATTTCAAATGAACTCCGAAAAAGTTGAAAGTTGAAAGTTGGCATGGTATCACGAGGGCCGAACCATAAGACATTAAAGCATTATGTGCCGGGACTAAAGAGGGGCATTGGTCCCGTTTGGAGCCACCAACCGGTACCAATGGACCCGTCTAATTACTTATTTATTTTCTGCAGCTATTTTTTAGTTGATTCTTTCTGCAGCTGTTTTTTTAGTCCCACCTCGCCAAGCGAGAGGCACTCGCAGCTGTTTATAAGCCCTGAGTGCACAGACGATGAAGAAGAGGCTCAATGCTCACATTCACGTTGGTTCGCTTCAAGCCTTGAGGAATAGGGTAAACTGCACGGAGTTATGTGCAGTGCAGTTTACACTATTCCGAAAGGCTTGAAGCGAATTAACTAGCATTGTGCCTCTTTTTTATTTTTAATGACTTATTACCACACAGAAATAAATAGAAAAAATAAATATAGGAGAAAAGAAAAAAAAACTATATAAAAAACTACTCAGAAATAAATAGAAGAAAAAATAGTTGTGATTAACTTTACTAATTTTTTTTTATTTTTAATGACTTATTACAACTCAGAAATAAATAGAAAAAATAAATATAGCAGAAAAGAAAAAAAACTATATAAAAAACTACTCAGAAATAAATAGAAGAAAAAATAGTTGTGATTAACTTTACTAAAAAAATGAGCATAGATGCACTTATAGAGAAAATTCAACCTAAATTCATAATAAATTTCTACTAACTTCAGAGAAATTCAGTATGAATTTAGGTCAAATTTCCTGTATAAGGGCATCTATTTTCATTTTGAGAGGAGCTCAACAAGGCAGAGAGGGAGGGGCTTATAAAACGGTGTGAGCCCCCTTCGGTTGGCGAGGTGGGACTAAACTCTGGCCGCAACGAGGACCAACACTTTAGTCCCGGTTGGTGGTATGAACCGGGACTAATGGGCGTCCTTTGGTCCCGGTTCATGCCTCCAACCGGGACCAATGGTGGTGGGCCAGGAGCAAGGCACATTGGTCCCGATTCGTCCCACCAACCGGGACCAAAAGGTCCAGACGAACCGGGACCAATGGCCCACGTGGCCCGGCCGGCCCCCGGGGCTCACGAACCGGGTCCAATGCCCCCATTGGTCCCGGTTCTGGATTGAACCGGGACTAATGGGCTGACCCGGCCTGGACCAATGCCCCCTTTTTCTACTAGTGTTTGCTATGACCCGATGACAACGATTCATGATTTTGCTGGAAACGGCAAGTGTTTTTGCTGGAAGCATTTTCGTTTTTGTTTTGCTGGAATCTTTTTTATTGTTCTTGCTTGTGTGTTTTACTGGAACCACGTTTTTATTTTGCTGCAAGCAATGGCAACAAACCTTGCGATGTTTTTGGAACCGCCAATGTGGCCGCCCGACGACCGGCGATGGCCTCCGGCGGCTGCCCGTCCAAAGGGAGCGGCATCAGAGGGGGGCACGCACTAGCGACCTTGCATGCGAGAGTGGGGGAGTCCAGCGACAACTGTCATTCTGTGCGGGGGAGGCGCTGGTGTGCGTGCGAGGGTTAGGGAAAAAAGATCAGACGATTGCGGGTTGTTGAATCAAACGGCCGGGGTGGACCGGCCAAAAGTTTTGGCCGGTGCGCCGGCGCCTGGCACCCGCCTTTTTCGGCCGGTGCGCCGGCGCCTAGCACCCACCTTTTGGGAAACGGCACGGTGCATGCTTCTGAGCCGAGGATGACGGAGACATCGTCCGTTCTTTCTTCCTCACGGCGACAAAACGAGCCCAGCATGCTTGTTAGTTTATACAAGTAGCCAAGTTCGTACATATAGTCATTCATACACACTTGGCACTGTCGGTAGTTTCTCACTGGTTGTCGCACACTGATTGGTTCATGCAGACCACAATCGACGAGACGCAGCAAACGGGATGATCTTGTTGCTTTGGTGCTCCGTGCATCTTCCTTGCGCGAGATGGATCAATGAAACAAACAGTTTATTTTTGTACACTTTGGTACTGTCCGTAGTTTCTCACTGATTGGCAGTGTGCCACCCACATGCACAGGGAGTGCCGATATGTCGCACGTACGTTCAAGTTTCAGATTTTTCAACCTCCAATGAATGCCCGCTATTGGTTCATGCAGTGCAGGCCACGATCGATGGGACGCAGTCGCGCTAGAGTGAATTCGTAGCCGTCCTGCTCCCGCACGATCGCCTAATCGATCCTAGACGACCAGGGGCGGAGCCAGCGCCCAGCCACCCCGGGCACTTGGCCGGGCTCGTTGGCTGTGAGACATTGTACATGCATGATAAACTTGTACATGCATGATAAACAATGGGCAGATTTTACTGCTAGTCGTGGTTTACCTGGGCACCAGTGCATGCACGGGTGATTCAAAAAGGGTCCACGTATGCACGTATGTGATAAACAATGGGTTAGCTTATTTTTAGGGGTAACAATGGGCTAGTTAATTTTTCTGCTAAGGGTCCGACTAATATTTAAGTAATGGGCTAATTCATCTAATGGGCTAACTCCAGCCAAGGAGCAAAGCGAAGGTTAGCACTATCTAACACCACCTAATACCTATTACTTAGACCCAAAACATCCTAATACCTAGTACTGTCTAGGCTCGTATCTCTCAAATCTGATCTTGTGCATACCAAAAATATTACTTAGATTTAATTCTGTTAGCCATAAGATATCTGATGCATAAGAGAAAAAGTCGCCAAACGCGACAAAATTTATTTATTTGTTAAACATGATAATTTGATTTCTTGAAGTAAAATGGCGACTTGGTTCGAAAAGCATGATAATATACATAGAGAATTTGCAGCTAAGATCTCTTGTGGTGAAATTATTACTATTTTATTTTATTGACAATCATAGTGGCAAATTTAAGTTACACAAACTTAATGATGTTTTTATAATAATGAAGCGGAATATTATGTAAGTTATTTTTTCACACTTGTACTTTTTTTTAAAAAAAACTTGGCTATATCAAGCATAATGTTCAACAGTCATGGGGTGCTAAGTTTGCTTCTTCCACAATAATTACTTGAGAGGAACATGAGCAATCACAACCCTTGTCTCACTTTAGCTGTCCATTTGTACATATTGTGAGACAGATTGGCGACAAGCGGAGGCGAGCCTTGGTGCAGAGGAAGTGCTGGGCAGAGCAAATCCATTTTCAGGAACGGCTTACATCCTCGACAACTCGTCATCTCATCCTCTTTATGATGATCAGATAAGACTACTAACTGATTTGGAAATTGGTAGATTTAGGGCTTAAATTTTGAGTTCAGCCGATGAAAAATTGACCTCTGGTGATAATCACAGCCTCAAAAGTCTAGTCTTTGGTTTATGGATTTGTTTTAGATAGTTACATGTTAACTTCAGTTTTGAAATAATCGAATTTCATAGATGGTAAAATTTGGTTAGTAGAGCAAGCACTCACACTTACCACAAGAATTTTCCCTCGTGATTTTCTGTAGCATATTGTCGGGGAAGCTGATCCACGAACACCTATGGGGACCGGCGGACCGAGCCCCTTTCGGTTCGGCGGGGGCGGAGATCGCACGAAGAGCAGATCGAGGCGAAACACACGAGCAGTTTACCCAGCTTCGGAGCTCTCCGGAGAGATAATACTCCTACTGCTGCTTGTCTGATTGAATTGATTTCTTTATCGGGAGCGCTGAGTGCTACAGTACACACGAGCTGCTGACGAGACCGAGCGTGAGTGTTTTCTGGCCTTCGAACCGAACCCCCAACCCCCCTCTACGTTGCGCATGGGCCTCCTTTTATATGCTCAAGGGGTCACCGACAGGTGGCAAAGTAGACAAGGGTAAAAATGGAAAAAGATGGGTGGTTGGTACAGCTACCCGTACAGTGCATCCTACCTAACCCTGACGGCAGGGGACAAAGGCATTAAATGCCCGTCTGCGTCGCCCAAACAGTGCAAAAAGGGACCGTCAGGGACGCCATCGCTCACCACGATGGCAATCTTGTCAGCGCCGCATGCCATCGCGCACCGCTGGCTGCACAGCCTCTCGCCACGCGCGCCTGGAAAGGCCCCCAGGGCGACACGTTGGTGGATGTGTTGAAGCGCGGGTACAGAGTGGTTGCCTGCCGCGCCAAGCGCCTTGCCGCGGCCGTTGTCTTGCCGCGCCCGGAAGCTTGTCGCTCACCGGGCCTTGCCGGGACGCGTGGCGCGTCGCGGCAAGTTCCTTGAGATGCCTTGGTTGGCCTTCCCGGCAAGCTCCTCTTGCCGGGGCCTTGTCTCCTTGACTTGAATACTTTGTTCTTGAATGGCTCCAAAAAGGAGCGACGGAGGACCTTGGCGGTCACCCGGCAAGCCTTGCCGCGGGGTGTTGCAACTTCCCGTGCACAAGTTCGGGATATTAGGGTACCCCTACTCCAGTACACCGACAGGGGCAGGCCACACACGGTGCCGAGCGCTATTGGGCCAGGCCGAAAACAGGGCACGGGCACACGCGGCCTGGGTCACGCCGTATCTTACTCCGTATCCACCGCGCCCTCCCCCAACGGCACGCGTCGAATGCAGCGTCGTGGGAGAGATCGTAGGTGGTTTCTTTATTCGGAAGGACGAAACGTCCGCCCCTCCCTCTTTATAAGCAGGGGAAACAGGGGCAGTTCGCCCATCTCACCGGTTGCTACTCCAACTTCACAAATTTCCGCCGCTCCCCCCTTCTTCCCGAAGCTGAAAGAGAGCAGCGCTCCGCCCCCTATTGCCACCAGCACCACCAACGCCGTCGATCTCCCCCACCACCTCCGCCATGGCTTCGAAAGCCGACAAGGGGAAGGGCGTGAAATCGGTCGAGGCGCAGCGGCTCGCGGCGCTGCGAAAGGAGCGGGCCATCTTCCCCCCTCAACTTGTCGCGAAGGAGCTGAGGGAGTACTACTACCTTTTCTGGTCGACGGAGACGCGAGCGCATCCGCGCACGAAGGTACTCCCGGCCGCCGCTTCGGAACTAGCTCCAAACGGGTACCCCTTCTTCGCGTTGTTCTTCTACTACGGGCTCTGCCCGCCCTTCTCTGAATTCTTCTGTGACATCATGAACACCTACGGGTTCCGCCTCCTTGACTTCACCCCCAACGCCGTTCTGACCATGGCAGTTTTCGCACATCTCTGTGAAAACTTTGTCGGAGTCCATCCAAACGTAGCCCTTTTCCACCACTTCTTTATGCCCCAGGTTGAGAGAGGGGAGCCTCTTGCCGGCGGGATCGCTTGGATCTCGAGAGTCGGCAAGAAGGAAGCTTATCTGGAGGGAGAGCTCTGCAGCAAGTGGGAGGAATGGAGAGCACAGTGGTGATGGATTGTCGAGGAGAACCCACAGCCATTCACTGCCTTGCGCCAAGCCCCAATAGTGCATGGTAACGATTGGAGCAACATAGCCCCGGAAGACGACAGGCTGAAGATCGCCATCACCCGGATCCTACGCCTCAGGCTTGTCGGGCTCACCGTAGGCGCCGTTGGCGCAGATTTTCTTCGCCGCCGCATCGCCCCCTTGCAGGAGAGGAGGAGACCCGCCTGGGAGTTCCAGAACTCGGCGGATATCATGAGGCTGCGCCTGGGCCTCAACTTCAACTTCACTGTCCTGGAGCTGGACTCGATGCTCCTGGAACTGTTCAAGCGCGATCCTCAACATCCATTCATGTTGCCGAGGGGTGTCGTTCCGTTGTGCAACAACTCCGCGCTCGACCGCATCCGCGCAATGATGCCGCTGTGTGACTCGCACGGAATCGTCCCGACTTGGCAAGAGCCTGCAGACGACGTCGTGCGGGATTTCTTTGACGGCTTGGTAGAAGTGCCGGTCTGCGCCGACGAACAGAAGAGCCTCACCTGCGACACCACCGATGATGATATGCAGCGCATCGCCACCAGGCTGGAAGAGGCGACAGCAGCCACTGCCGCGGGCGAGTTTGGATTCACCGTGGAGGAGGCAGAGGCAGCAGAGGCGGCAAGCCTCGTCGAGCGAGAGGAGTTCGCCGGCGAGGAAGAGCTTGCCTGGCCCGAAGATGAGTCGAGCGAGCCCGCCGAGGGAGAGCTTGTCGGGCCCGAACCTTCAGACAGCTTGCCGCAAGCGGAGCCCCCAGCTCCACCAAGAAGGCGTCTCCTCAAGGCCGGGGAAGTAGCGGGGCGGCAAACGAGTCAACAGCCGCCGTGCCGCGCGACATGCTCTACCGCGGCAAGCACTGTTGCCGCGGGAGCGCCTCACGCCGCTGCGGGAACTGGGGCGAGGTCTTCCCGGTCCACTGCTACTGCCCCCGCCAAGCGGGCAAGGGAACCTACTCCTCCGCCTCGTCGCACCAGAGGCGAGCCGGACTTCGATCTCTCCTCGCTCAGCTCCGATGAGGAAGAAGAAGAGTAAGATTCTTTGCTGTTCTTGTAACTCTTCAATTTTGTTGCTTTGTCTTGTATCTGACTTGCTTTTACTCTGAACCTATTCCTTTTCAGGATGCTGGCCCAGAGGGCGGCGAAGAGAGCCAAGGCCCCGGTGATTGTCATCGAGGACGACCCCACCTCGACGGCAGAGGACATGTCCGAGACACCTTGTCGGACCCGGCAACCATTCCTCAAAGCAGCCCCCAGCGCAGCCCTCCACGTAAGTATATGGTTTACTTCATGCTATCAGGCGCGCATGGGTGCTCTCTCTTTGTTGATATCTGATTGTTGGTTTGTGTAGGAGCAGAGCAGCCTCACCAGGAGTGCCCGGAAGACGCTCCTGAAATGCCTTCTGCTTCGACTACACCGCCAAGGGAGGATTCCCCGGAAAGGGAGCGTTCTCCGGCAAGGGAGAAATCTCCGGCAAGGGACAGTTCTCCGGCAAGGGACAGCACCAGTGATCCTCCGGTGGTTGAGACCTCGACCGCAGATCCTAGCACAGGTAATCATCTTTGCCTGAAAACTTCCCTTGGGTTCTTCTTCTTCTTATTTTCTTTTTTGCATATTTGCTTGACTCCTCTCCCTTTTCCATTCGTCAGATCCACCTGCCATGGAGCCGATGGAAACCGAGGTCGCTGGCGAGGAGGGCGCGCGCGGCGACACCGACGACGCCGTTGCCACCGAAGGAGAAGCCGGCGCTGATGATCCCGCCGGCCAAGAGGCCGCCAAGGCTGCCGCCGCAGAAGCTGGCGAGGGATCCGGCGATCGCACTGACGGCCCCGAGGCCGCAGGAGCGCCAGGCGCTGCGCCGACCGCCGATCCCTCCGCCGCTGCTGCAGAGCCAGGCTCCGAAGAGCCCCAGCCCGGCGCCTACTTCAAGGCCGGCGATGGCATCTTCATCAAGCTCCCCTGGGTGTCAAGCTCTAGGGCGCTGGTCGAAGGAGAGATTCTGGATGGAGAGGTGCTCGCCTCCGCTGGGCTGACGTTGGTTGACGTGCCAAGCAGCAGCAGTGACGAGCCTGAGGAGGAGCGGCTGCTGCGGAAGCTGCTGTCGCTCTACCGCGCCCGACAAGCCAAGCTGGCATCCCGAGAAGCACTTGTCGCGAAGGCCGGAGTGGACATCGAGAAGCGCGCGGAGGAGCTCCGGGGTCTTAGGCAGGAAGCCCTCCGGTCCTTGGCGGAGGAGCAGGAGCAACTTCTCGAGGAGCAGAAAGCCTTCCTCCTCGCGAAGGCAGAAGTTGAAGAGAAGCAACGGCTTGTCGCCGAAAATTTACTTGCGCAGGAAGGAGAGTTGGCGCAGCGCAAGGTGAACCTTGACAGCCACGAGGAGGAGCTTGCCGCGCGCGAGCAAGCAATTGGCGGGGCTCTCAAGGAAGCAAAGGATGCTGCCGCAGCTGCCGAGGCCGCCAAGAAGGAGCTGGAAACAAAGGTGGCGCAGCTGGAAGCCGATCTCAGGGCGAGCAGCGAGGAGCTTGCCGCGCTCAAGCGTGAGCGCGAGAAGGACGCTGCCGCTCATGATGAGCTGCAGGGTCTTCTCGCTGAGAGGAGTAAGGAGCTCAGCACCGCCAAGGATTCCAATGCAGATCTCGAGTTGAAGCTGGCTACTTTGACTCAGACGCTGGACGGTGCCAGGGAGCGGGAGGTGGCCTTGTCGGAGAAGATCAAGGCCGACGAGGCGCTGCTGGCGAGTGCTGCTGCCGCCCAGGATACTTTTAGGGAGACTATGGAGCACTGGACCGAGGGTCTGGTGAATGTTGCCACAGTCATCGACGGGGGCTGGCGCAGCTGGGGATGGAGGATCTCGGGTACTCCTCCGATGAGCACCTCCAACCCAGCGCCAAGCTCAGCTTGTTCTTCAAAGGCGTGGCGACGGCACTCCAGCGACTCCGGGGGAAGATCCCAAAGCAGCTGGCCGACGAGTCGCGCAAGATCTGCGCGGGAGTTCTTCAGAAGGTGCTGGTGAAGGTGGCCTTCCGCAACCCAGGCCTCAACCTCACCAACGTCCTCAGGTCCTTGCCGCCGGATGCTGATCTGGAGGCGCTCAAGGCCCTTGTCGCACCCATGGTGGACAAGGTGAGCGAGATCAAGAGGGTTGAGGGCGATCGCGTAGATTAGGCCGCCCGTTTCTTTATTTTTCTTGTCGCTGCTGGTCATGTTATAAGAACAATCTGTTAGAGCTGCGACAAGCTATCTTGTAATATAACTCTATTTTGGGTAGAGATTGCTGTGTTATTTCCTTTACTTGATTCCTTCCTTTGTATGTTCTTGCCCTACGCTTTTAGGGAACTTGTCGGTGCAGGCACCTGAGCCGCGAGCGCTGAGTGCGGGACATCAGCAGCCTGCTGGTGGTGCCGCTTCCGACAAGAAACCTTGTCGCAACTAGTTGCAGCTCACTTAAGTTGTTGAGCGGACTCGAAACAACGTAAGGGCGCAACTAGCTACGAGTTGGTTCCTCCGCGCACAGGTTTTCCATACAAAGCACGGTCGTTCGAGGAAGATAACTTAAAAATTTTAAAACTGATTGCTCAAACTTTGGCAACTTAGCTTTTCTGTCGTTTGCTTTCCGGTAAGGCGAAACTTCCTTGAACGATGCCTGGTCCACACCATTATCTTCTCCTTTCCCCCCGGCAAACTTGTGTGCGAGGGAACCTTCCTTTCCTTTTTGAGAAAAAGAAAGAAGAGAAAATAAAGATATGGAGCCTTACGGCTCGTTATTGCTTACCGGGGGTAGGCGCTGCACAAAGTGTCAGATAACGCATGCAAAGATAGTAGAAAGCATGAAATTGACAAGATGTGCGGAGCACATGAGCTTTACTTATGCACGGGTCTGCGCCCGGCTTTGTACAAAGGATTACATGCAACATCGGCAAGACTTGTACAAAAGGTGGTTGCCGGAACAGGTTCCGGCAACCGCGCCTTACGGGTAAAACTTACGAAGATGCTCAATGTTCCAGGAGTTGCTCACCGGAATGCCATCTTCGGTCTCAAGGCGGACAGCGCCAGGCCTAGTGACTCGTTTCACCCGGTAAGGGCCTTCCCACTTCGGCGTCAACTTGTTGGAATTCTTGGCGGACTGAACGCGCCGAAGAACAAGGTCGCCTTCCTCGAGACTTCTGGCATTAACTTTGCGGCTATGGTAGCGGCGCAAAGCTTGCTGGTATCGAGCAGCTCGTACAGCAGCCTGAAGACGGTCCTCCTCAAGGAGCAGCGCGTCATCTTGTCGCAGCTGCTCTTGCTCAAGCTCATCATAAGCGAGCACTCGAGGTGACCCGTATACGAGTTCCGTGGGGAGAACTGCCTCTGCTCCATAGACTAGAGCGAAAGGTGTCTGGCCAGTGGCTCGATTTGGCGTCGTCCTGATCGACCAAAGAACCACTGGCAGCTCCTCAATCCATTTCTTTCCGCACTTGTGCAACCTGTCGAAAGTTCTGATCTTGAGCCCGCGCAGCACTTCAGCATTCGCCCTCTCCGCTTGACCGTTGCTTCTCGGATGAGCAACAGAAGCGAAGCAGACCTTGGCGCCAAGATCTTGGACGTACTGCATGAAGGTGCGGCTCGTGAATTGTGTGCCGTTGTCGGTGATGATCCTGTTAGGGATCCCGAAACGGCAAACAATCGACCTGAAGAACTTGACTGCTGACTGTGCTGTCACCTTCCTCACTGGTTCCACTTCCGGCCACTTTGTGAACTTGTCGATTGCAACGTACAAGTACTCAAAGCCCCCGACAGCTCGGGGAAAGGGGCCGAGGATGTCGAGCCCCCAGACCGAAAATGGCCAGGATAAAGGGATCGTCTGGAGAGCTTGAGCTGGCTGGTGTATCTGCTTGGAATGGAACTGGCACGCTTCACACTTGGTTACTTGTGCAGTTGCATCCTGGAGGGCTGTCGGCCAAAAGAAACCTTGCCGGAACGCTTTGCCGGCAAGTGCTCTTGCGCCAATGTGGTGACCACATATGCCTCCATGTATCTCTGCCAACAGCTTTTGTCCGTCTTCCCGGTGAATACACTTCAATTTCACACCGTTGAGTCTTCTTCTGTACAGTGTGTTGTCGACAAACTGGTACATACTTGACTGCCGGGCTACTCTTTCCGCTTCTTCTTGCTCTTCGGGAAGTTCTCCTGTCTGAAGGAAAAGGACAATCTGCTGTGCCCATGCTGGAGCTTGCGGCTCGACAACAAGGACTAAAGGCACATCTGCTGCTGCGGGAACATCCGCTTCTACGGCGAGAACCTGCGGCTCAGCCGGAGCTTGATGTTCCCCGGCAAGCTTGCCGGAGCAAAACTTGTCGGGAGCGTCTGCTTCAATGGAACAAACCCTAAGGCTTGCCAGAGCAGACTGCTCCTCAGCACCTTTGGTGTTGATCTTGAGGACCTTCTTGGCGGCGGCTTCGGGGAGCTCTGCCGGAAAATAGTCACCAGAAATCAACTTCCTCTTCTTGCTCTGTCCAGTTGATGGCGTTACAGATGGTTGAGTCAGCTTGAGCACAAAGATCCCTGGTTCCACAGGTAACTTAAGTGCGGCGCACTTTGACAGGCCATCGGCAATGTCGTTCTGAGCTCTTGGAACATGTTCCATCTGTAGGCCGTCAAAGTGCTCTTCTAGCTTTCTCACTTCATCAACGTAAGCTTCCATCAACGGACTCTGATAATTCTTGTTCACTTGGCGGACGACAAGCTGTGAGTCACCCCTGACAATGAGCTTCTTGATCCCAAGGTCTGCTGCGATCCTGAGACCGGCAAGCAAACCTTCATACTCTGCAGTATTGTTCGTTGCTTGCTCCTTGGGAAAGTGCATCTGGACTACGTACTTGAGGTGCTCTCCGGTGGGTGCGACAAGTAGCACGCCCGCACCGGCGCCTTGCAGCGAGAAGGCACCATCAAAGTACATCAGCCACTCTTTGCTTGCTTCCTTGACGGGGATGCTCGTTTCTGGAATTTCTTCATCTTGTGTTGGCGTCCATTCTGCTATGAACTCTGCCAATGCTCTGCTTTGGATAGTTGAAGTGCTCTCAAACTTGAGGCCAAAGCTTGACAGTTCCAGTGCCCACTCGACAATCCTGCCTGTTGCTTCTGGATTTTGCAGTATCCTCTTCAGCGGAAAACGAGTGACGACTGTGATCTCATGTGCTTGGAAGTAATGGCGCAGCTTTCTCGAGGCCATGAGAAGGCCGAAAAGCAATTTCTGCACACCAGAGTACCTTGACCTAGCCCCCTGCAGAAGGGAACTGACAAAGTAAACTGGGCGCTGCACCATTCTTTTCTGCATCTTGTCACGCTCCTGCGCAGATCCATCTTTGTCGGGACCAGAGCTTGCCGGTGAAGTCCCCTGCTTGTCGCTGGATGCATCTGCCGTGGTTGCTGGCTCATCATCCGCCTCCCTCTCCGCTACTAACGCAGCACTAACCACTTGATTGGTTGCCGCTATATATAGCAGCAACTTCTCTTGTGGCTTAGGTGCGACAAGTGTTGGAGTGGAGGACAGGTATCTCTTTAAGTCCTGCAGCGCAGCCTCCGCTTCCGGAGTCCATTTCATTGGACCTGCCTTTTTCAATATTTTGAAAAACGGCAGGGCGCGTTCAGCAGATCTAGAGATAAACCTGCTGAGAGCAGCCACGCAACCGGCAAGTCTTCGTACATCCTTGACGCGCTTTGGTGCTTCAATCTGCTCAATGGCCTTGATCTTGTCGGGATTGGCTTCAATTCCCTGCTGAGACACGAAGAACCCGAGAAGCTTGCCGGAAGGGACTCCAAACACACACTTCTCGGGGTTAAGCTTGAGGTTGATCTTGCGCAGATTTGCAAAGGTTTCATCTAAATCTTGAATCAGAGTCGCCTTGTCCTTGCTCTTGACCACTATGTCATCCATGTAGGCTTCCACATTTCTATCATTTGCGGCTCAAAAGCGTCATGGACTACCCTTGCAAATGTTGAACCAGCATTCTTTAAACCGAAGGGCATTCGTATGAAACAGTATGTGCCACATGGGGTGATGAATGCGGTCTTCTCCTCATCCTCTTCTGCCATGAAGATCTGATGGTATCCTGAGTATGCATCAAGAAATGAAAGCAAGTCACATCCGGCCGTGGAGTCAACAATCTGGTCGATGCGCGGCAAGGGAAATGGGTCTTTGGGGCAAGCTTTATTGACATCGGTAAAGTCGATCCAAAGCCTCCATTTCCCGTTTGCCTTACGCACAACTACGGGATTGGCCAACCACGTAGGATGGAGCACTCCTCTGACAAGGCCTGCTGCTTCCAATTTCTTGATTTCTTCTGCGATGAATTCTTGGCGCTCCACTGCCTGTTTCCTGACTTTCTGCTTGACGGGCCGCGCATGAGGACAGACGGCAAGATGGTGCTCGATTACTTTCCTGGGAACACCGGGGATGTCAGACGGTTGCCACGCAAATACGTCGACGTTCGCCCGCAGGAAAGCAACGAGCGCGCTTTCCTATTTAGGGTCGAGAGTGGCACTGATGGTGAAGGTACCACCAGTGCCATCCTCCTTGGCGGACACCTTCTTGGTCTCTGGTGGAGCTGCCATTGTCTTCTTACACTTGCCGGTGGAGCTCGATGGTGCGTCCTCGACGGTAGCGCAGCACTCCGAAGAGGTGCGCTTGCCGGAGTGGGCATCAGAACTCTTGCCGGACTTGGTCTTCTTCTTCGCCCCGGGAGCTTCAACGGCAAGTGACTTGCGATCTGTTGCGGCTGCTGCTTCCCGGTAGATCTTGTCGGCGCAGATAAGAGCATCCTTCTTGTCGCCAGGGACAGAGATGACACTTATCGGGCCTGGCATCTTCAGCATGTTGTATGCATAGTGAGAGGCTGCCATGAATTTGGCGAGTGCTGGACGGCCGAGTATCCCATTGTAAGGTAATGGAAAATCAGCAACGTCAAAAGTGACCCTCTCAGTCCTGAAGTTCAACTCGCTGCCAAATGTCACCGGCAACGTGATCTTTCCCTTCGGCTTGCTCCTTCCCGGATTGATTCCTTGGAATGTGCCGGTCTCTTCGAGCTCGCTATCAGGGATCTGGAGTTTCTGGAGTACCGCGGAGGAGATCAGGTTCAAGCCGGCCCCGCCGTCAACTAGCATCTTAGTGACCTTGAGGTTGCGGATAGTTGGTGAAACCAACATCGGCAAGCACCCGACCGCAGTTATGCGATCAGGGTGGTCCTCAATATCAAAGATGATAGGCGTGCTGGACCATTTCAGAGGCTTGCGTGACTCGATGGGTGGTTCTGTCGCATTGACTTCCCGCACCTACTGCTTGAGCTGGCGGTGTGAAGTATGCAGAGAAGCACCGCCGTCAACGCACAGGACCTCTGTGGCTTTCTGGAACTCCTACTCATCGGTCTCGTCATCATCCATATCTTCATCGTCGTCGTCATCTTCATCCTTGTCGCGGCCGCGGGGAGGTCTGTCTCCTTGCCGCTGCTTGGCATTGCCGCGGCGTCCTCCTCGGCCGGGACGTTTCTTGCCAGCTCCTCCAGCACCTTCCTGGGCTTTCTCCTTGTCGCGTCGCTTGTATTCAGCCTTTTGCTGCTCGACAAGCTGTTCGACCTTCTTGCAGCTCTGGAGGTCATGGCCCTTGGTGCGGTGGATCTTGCAGTACTGCTTGTTGGTGCCGTCCTGCTTGTCGGCGACCGCCACAGCCTGGTAGTTGGTGCCCGCGGCAATCTCCTTGCCGGAGCTACCAGCTTTGGCTTTCTTGGCGCCACCTCCGTTGCCGGACTGCTCAACGACTAGCACATCTTTGCCTTTCTTTTTCCTGTTGTTCCGCCGCCGGTTTCTCTTTGCCGGGGCAGTCTCCTCACTATCAGATCCTCCTGCTCCTATATTCTCTCCGGGGAGTTTCCTCCCTTCCTCAGCACGTGCACACTTGTCGGCCAGGGCATATAGCTCACTGACGTCTCTGATCTTGCACATCGCCATCTCCTCCCGCATCCTGCGGTTTCGCACGTTCTGATGGAACGCGCTGATTACCGCGGCAGGGTGGACATCTGGGATGTTGTGCTGTACACGGCTGAATCTCTGAATGTACTTGCGCAGGGGCTCTCCTTCCTTCTGGGCGAGCAGATGAAGATCGCTCTCTTGGCCATGAGGCTTGTGGCCGCCTGTAAAGGCGCCGACAAACTGATGGCATAGATCTGCCCAGGAGGATATGGAGTTGTCCGGCAAGTGCATGAGCCAGGATCTGACATTGGGTTTGAGCACCAGCGGGAAGTAGTTGGCCAGGATCTTGTCGTCCTGCCCCCCGGCAGCTTGCACCGCGATGGTGTAGATGCTGAGGAACTCCAATGGATGCAACTTGCCGTCGTACTTCTCTGGTACATCTGGCTTGAAATTCTTCGTGCTGGGCCACTGGACTCGCTGCAGCTCACGAGTGAACGCAGGGCAACCTACCGCGTACGGCAAGTCGCCTGGTTCCCCTGGCGCATGCACGTCGACGGAGGGCCCAGCGCGCTGGTCTGATTGACGTCGCGCTTCTCTTCGGCGCTCGATGCGAGTGCGAGCGTCTTCTTGCTGTCGTTCGTGAAGAACTTGGCGCTGATCGCGACGAGCTCACGGATCCGATGATGCAGTGGAGTCGTTGTCGAGGTGGATCTGGCGAGTCGGCGATCTTAGCCTTCGGGATGGAGAGTGCATGGTGGTTGCACGCCCACCGGTTTCGTCGCCATCGCCTCGTGCCTGGCGGTCCTGCCGCGGCAGCGATGTACTCGGCTGCCGTGGAGTGTCGCCGTTGGCGAAGCCGATGAGACTCTGAATGGTGGCCCTCCAGGCGTCGATCTTGTCTTCCGTTGGAGGGTAATCCAGGAGCAGTTAGGCTCGCGCCAAAGCTTCTGCTGGAGTGGTGGGAGGCAGTGGCGAACGGTGTGAGGAGTGGGATATGCTCGGACTTCTAACTATGTTAGAAGGAGCAGTATCCCGTCCAGGCGACCGTGTCTCGCTCGTGTCAGCATGTTGGCGTGCATGCTGGTCTTGAGCACCCCGAGATCCACCAGCTCGATCTTGGCCCAACAGACGTATGGTACTGCGAGTACCATGACGCTGTCGGTCCTGCGCCTCCTGAGATGGGCGCGGAACATGTACGGACGCCGAGAGCTCCCTCGTCCATGTCCGTTCTTCCGTCGGCGTCTACCCCACCACTCGTTTGCTCCGGTGGTGGTGGGATCGACGTGGACGGAACAGCTGCCGCCGAAGTCTTCTTCTTCGGTGGCATGTCGATGAAGAAGATGAAGATCTAGCTCGTGTGAATCGCCAGATCAGGTTCACACAACCTCAACGCCCCCTACCTGGAGCGCCAAAGATGTCGGGGAAGCTGATCCACGAACACCTATGGGGACCGGCGGACCGAGCCTCTTTCGGTTCGGCGGGGGGCGGAGATCGCACGAAGAGCAGATCGAGGCGAAACACACGAGCAGTTTACCCAGCTTCGGAGCTCTCCGGAGAGATAATACTCCTACTGCTGCTTGTCTGATTGTATTGATTTCTTGCTCGGGAGCGCTGAGTGCTACAGTACACACGAGCTGCTGACGAGACCGAGCGTGAGTGTTTTCTGGCCTTCGAACCGAACCCCCAACCCCCCTCTACGTTGCGCATGGGCCTCCTTTTATATGCTCAAGGGGTCACCGACAGGTGGCAAAGTAGACAAGGGTAAAAATGGAAAAAGAGGGGTGGTTGGTACAGCTACCCGTACAGTGCATCCTACCTAACCCTGACGGTAGGGGACAAAGGCATTAAATGCCCGTCTGCGTCGCCCAAACAGAGCAAAAAGGGACCGTCAGGGACGCCATCGCTCGCCACGATGGCAATCTTGTCAGCGCCGCATGCCACCGCGCACCGCTGGCTGCACAGCCTCTCGCCACGCGCGCCTGGAAAGGCCCCCAGGGCGACACGTTGGTGGATGTGCTGGAGCGCGGGTACAGAGTGGTTGCCTGCCGCGGCAAGCGCCTTGCCGCGGCCGTTGTCTTGCCGCGCCCGAAAGCTTGTCGCTCACCGGGCCTTGCCGGGACGCGTGGCGCGTCGCGGCAAGTTCCTTGAGATGCCTTGGTTGGCCTTCCCGGCAAGCTCCTCTTGCCGGGGCCTTGTCTCCTTGACTTGAATACTTTGTTTTTGAATGGCTCCAAAAAGGAGCCACGGAGGACCTTGGCGGTCACCCGGCAAGCCTTGCCGCGGGGTGCTGCAACTGCCCGTGCACAAGTTCGGGATACTAGGGTACCCCTACTCTAGTACACCGACACATATTATTGGTATATTTTATCTGACCATCTCTATTCTCTAAAGTTCTTTATTTTGAACACGCTCACAAGTCACAACACGTACTTTATTTGCAGTACAAATCCTTCTTTTTTATCTTGTAACGTTTTCTAGGACGTTTGGAAGCTAATTTGGATAACTATAATTTTCTAGCAACATGGTGCTCAAAGCAATATTCAAATCCCAGCCCTACATCTGGCTCACACCCGGAAACCGATAGTAGAAGGGTGGATGGGACCCCGAGACCTATGGGATTTGGTCCTATGCATGGCCTCATTTTAAGACTTATGTTGTCTAAGTCTCAACTTTATTTTGTTCGATGAAACTGAACATTAATATGTTATATAATAGTTTACTTAAA
This sequence comes from Triticum aestivum, assembly GCF_018294505.1. Lineage (NCBI taxonomy): Eukaryota > Viridiplantae > Streptophyta > Magnoliopsida > Poales > Poaceae > Triticum > Triticum aestivum. The sequence goes on from NC_057795.1 coordinate 622,791,751, forward strand.
AATTACATTTGCACGACTACTATGCTTATATTTTGACTTCATATTTCACTGGCGGAGCTATGTTGAGGCCGAGGGGGCCTATGCCCCCCCCCCCCCCCCCCCCCCCAACCCTCCTTGGACCAAACTCAGATGTTTGGAGCTATTTTATACTTAGGCTCAAGTTTGCCCAGGCTTCACAAAATTTCTAGCTCCGCCACTGTAGACGACCGCGATCAAGTCACACACACCTAGCGTGGCACTTAAGTCAATGATTCGCACGCACGGGCCTGAGAACGAGTTGCAAACCGACGTGTCAACTCTTGAGAGAAACCTCGCCCTTTCCCTCGACGTCTATCAGTTAATGAATGATCAAGAAATCAACCTGTTGAAACAGGTGAACACCCACGAATTTAAGAGCGGACAGGTATATGCATGGCCATGCATGCAGGATCGAGAGCCAGACGTACAGATGATTTGATCTCTTTGCTGTTGCCAGATTCCTCCTGCAGGACACACAAACACGGCAGCTACCTAGATTATTCCATCGGGAACTGTTCCCGACGATGATGATCTTGTCTAACTTATCCGATTCATCCACGACGCAGATCGACCGATCGAGCAAACACAACAAGTTTCCATGCTAGTATAGCTCCCTTCCTGATGTTGCATCACCTTTCCTCGTTCATTCGTGGAAAGCTTGATCCCTTTCTCCCAAGGGGGACAAGCGTATCTCATCATCCCTTCAAATTCCCAGTCCCATTTGAAAAAATCCCACTCCCAGCTGTGCCGCAACAACGGCCCGCCAGCTGCATGCCTGCATGCCTGCTCGTGCGGTCGTGCCGACACTTCGCCGGTCAACTCCCCCGATTGCCACCCGGGCCCGTGTCGACTTGTCGTGGCACTAGACAGGGACGGCAGCAGTTTTGGTAAGAAAAACTACGACATCATTAGCCTGACAGGATTGTGGTGAACGGAGCCACGGAGGAACTGAAAATCTCAAGGTCGGCGTCAGCTCGAGAAGGAAGGATTTCACGGGAAGCAACCGGCACGGCATGCATGATTTCCATGCAACGCCAGAATATTATTGGTTCCATTGCTTCTGTCGTCGTGTTGTGTGTCTGATTAGATTTTAAAGGTGGTTGGCTGGCTGCGACAGGTGTGCGTCCTTTCGTGGAGCAGTAATAATGGCTCCGAGTGATATATACGTGCATGATGGGGAACCTTGGATTTGAGGTGGCACCATTTGGGTCACAAGCAAAATAATTAAGTAAATAGTTATCACTTGATATGAACTGCACTCTGCGTGTATTTAGCTAGTGACAAGATACCATCTTATATGAGGTATATATACTGTGTGGCAAATATTGTATCAAATCAAGACAGGTTATTCGTTAGCTTCGGAGAACAGGAGGTTGAACAGTTGAGAAATCTATCACTAAATTATTAGTCAGTAAGCTCACTCTCCGTTGAATGATTCCGTTTCTAGATTGCATGCACGGTTGTTGAATAAAACCATGATCAAAATCTAACAACCTTTAGTGAAACAACATGTGCATTAATTTCTTTCCATGACAAAACAAGCTAATGGCTTCCCCGCAAAAAAAAACATGATAATGGCTAGCCATCTAGAGAGATTAGAGGCAGAAGGAATCAAATTAACAGTTAAACAGTGTCCTTCGTTTTGTTGTTACCTTACCCATACGAAAGCTAATGTCAACGATACATGGTACCAGTCCAATTCATAGACTCTAGCAAACTGACACAAAGTCACCGTTAACCCAAGTAACAGCGATTTAGATTTTGTAAAACATCCATATGACCTCATCGATGCGAAATCGTATCTAATCAATTTCCTGTGAAAAAGCAAGAGATAGTCTAAAGAATCTGTACTGGCTAGGCCTACAATGAAAAAGGCCATCTAATATAGATGAGCTTAACTAATTAGTGCACTGCTTGGTTTGGTTTAGTTAGTCTTCATGCATGGCTTATAGAATTACTCCCTCCGTTCCTAAATATTTGTGTTTCTAGAGATTTCAACAAGTGACTACATACGGAGCAAAATGAGCGAATCTACACTCTAAAATATGTCTACATACATCTATATGTTGTGTCCATTTAAAATGCCTAAAAAGACAAGTATTTTGGAACAGAGGGAGTAGCTAATAGCTCTCCTCCGGCCATTGTACCGAACTACTTAATCATGCTCATGCATGCGGTTACTCATCCAAGACAAGTGCACATCACGCCATCTGTTGCAACGGCAACGGCCTTGAGCACTGCACATGCATGCATCAACGTCTCCATAATTTCTCGGTAATTTTTCAAAAAAAAATCTCCATGATTTTAGCAAATTAACGATCAATCTGTGGCCACTCTATTCATTTAATGTTGCACAAACGATTAACTTTCAATTTGATATGGCATGATCAAGACTATGATCTATGGAGTATTATAACATTCTTATGTATTGTTTTGTGCGGTTAGTTTAGCTTTTGCCCTTGCATAACTGCAAAGAGGAGGCACAGCCAGAGGCAGGGCAGCCGGCATGATGCATATTATGCTCTATTTTTCTGCTTTCCTTTTCGCCTTCCTTTATGGAGGAGGCAAGTCAAGATCAGGGCTCATGTAAAGTGTCTAGCAGGATCTTTTGGTGTACAACAGTCAACAGGGACGTCCACTTGAAGCAAAGCAATTGGTAATTTGGCCGCTCTACGTGCATGTTACACGGAATCTGATTATTCTACCACGATCTAGCTAGTCACTCTCCAGTAACAATTAATAAGCCAGCCTCATGTTGTTAATTTATATGTTCACTCGAACCTGTCGGCAATGAACCTGTCGGATATGAGTATATACTAGCCAGTACTAGTAAAACCTAAGAGTATCTACAGCCGGACTTGGCAAATCCAGCCTCTCAAACGACCACGAACGTCCCCGGATGCGTCCGCGGACACTGGCCGGTCATGCCTCATATGTTGGCTTCCACACCTGCGTCCCTCATATCCGAAATCTCAAACCAAGCAATCCATGCAACGCTACATATACAGTATAAACACGATCAATTAGCAGGATCATCATTGGATCACCGGAGAAAAGCACATAGTTCGTGGAAGGTTCATCGACGGACAGTGCAAGTTCGTAATACAAATACTTAGAACGTAGAAAAACATAAATAAAACAGGAAATGGTGGAGGAAATTACCATTTCCTCGCTGGCCCCTTCCCCTTTTCGGTCGTCGGCGCGGCTCTGCCCCTCCTCCATGTAGGCGTCGGCGTGCGGAGTGCATCGTCCGAGCAGGAGGCGGAACCGTTCGTCGGGTCAGAGTCGGACCTGCACCTTTTGCTCGACAGCCTACGGAGCAGGCGGTCCTACTCCTTCGTATGCGGGCCGCCTTCGCCTTCGCCACCACCTCCTTGTTTTCCTCGTGTTCCGACAACTCGATGGCGAGTCGGAGCGCCTTGGCATTCTTGCGGAATGCGGCCGAGGCGCCGCGCATCCGTCTCCGACGTCGTGAGAGAGCGACGGAGGACCGACGCAAGGAGGGCGGTGACGGTGTCCTGGACCAGGGGGTACTCACCACGTCGTCTCCCGATCAGTTAGATTGGACCGAGGACCCCCATGGCCGTATACTCACGGGCCAGTTCGGACAGTTGCCACATATAAGGAAGATTCCACAAGACTTGGTGATCAAGACAAGGACTCCTCCCCCACCGGCGTATTCGGCTAGGACTCTTGTTATCCTAGGCCTCTGGTACATTATATAAACCGAGGCTAGACTAGTCGATAGACGATCACAACATTCATAATCATCATAGGCTAGCTTCTAGGGTTTACTCTTTATGATCTCGTGGTAGATCAACTCTTGTAACACTCATATCATCAATATCAATCAAGGAGGAAGTATGGTTTTACCTCCATCGTGAGGGCCCGAACCTGGGTAACATTGTGTCCCTTGCCTCCTGTTACCATTAGCCTTAGACGCACAGATCGGGACCCCCTACCCGAGATCCGCCGGTTTTGACACCGACGTTGGTGCTTTCATTGAGAGTTCTGTTGTGTGATCGGCAAAAGGATCAATGGCTCGACTGCAGGTCAACTGCGACATCGGTTTCTTTGTCACCAGCTGGACTGGTCAACTTGGCTTGACCGAGGACTACGCCCTACCTCCGATCGTCATGTTCGGATGAGGACCTTCATCAACATCAACTCCGATCTCTATCAAGATCATGGAGGAGTCATCCATGGAGCTCGGGGGCTCAACGTCAACATTGCCCTCGGGCGACCGTGCTGTTTTTCTGGACAGCGAACTTGTATCCGCCGCCACCTCCTCCTCGAGTGTCGCTTAAACGATTGCTTCGGTGGAATTATACGGAATTAAGTCTACAACAACCCTACAAAATTTCGTCGAGTTCCGATAGAGGAACCTCCGGCAATCTCTAATATACCGGAGCCCTGTTGAATCTGGACGAGAATCCGGACGAGTTTGGAGCGGGGTGTCCAGCATCTAGCTCAGACATCCTTTGGAAGATCCAACCGTTGATCGGCTGTGGAATTCCCATATCTACCACCTTCCAAAAATTCAGCTCGATCCGACCGTGCAAACTCCGGGAAACTTCCGATTGGTGCATCACTTTTCGGATCTATTTTCTGCACGAGAACGAATCTGACCCGAGTTTATCTCCTTTACGAACGGGATTTTGGACATCCTTTTTGAAGAACGTTTTCGTATGGGGTATTGTGTTTTCTTCTCAAACACATCCCATTAATATCAAAAGTATTTTTACAATACGATCTTCACCATCGCGCCGGTGTCAAACCGGCCCGACGACATCACTCCACGACGGCCGACCTCGACTAGACAAGTCGTCACTTTGTTGAACCGAGCTCAACTTCTTTGGATCATCATCTCGGCCAGCCGAACAATAGTTCGGCATCACGAAGGATAAATCGTCACCAACATCGCCGCTACATGGATTACACGGAGCGGGCACACCGGCATCGCCGCACGGCCACTTCATCAAGCCAACATTGACCACGTCACAAGTTACGACCAGGGTCGGCATGGCTGCACTGTTGCCTCTTCGGGCCAATGTCCGTCACGCCAAACTATTTCAACACCTCGGCTGACATGGCAGCTGCAACAACTCCTCACCGGCCTGCTCCGTCACCTTGGCTAGACCGGGGACTTGGCTATTTTTTCGTTAAACATACTCCGGTGACTTCGGCGTCACCAGCCGACCAGCGTCGTCACGTTAGCTGGACCGGGGGCTTTGCCTCGGCAAGCCAACCTTTGCCAGCATCGCCATGCCGTCGCTTTATCGCCCATCAGGCAATGGGTGTGCGGATCGATTCTCAATTTTGGGAGTCGCTTTTCTTCGTACTACTACAACAAATAAACCAGGTGCTATTAATCCTAACAATTTTTGCTTGTTGGGCTTATTTTTTTTTAAAGTATTATTACTCTGGTTTGTTCCATCATATGTACACAGGTCTATCAAATGGCGGCCACATTAAAAAATGGCCGCGTGGTGGTTCGGTCAGTTTCCGTACATAGTTCGGTGAACGCTATATCCGAAACTTAGACCACCCTGCAAATTCAGGCTTTGTCGCGCCTTCACTGCGTCACGCCGACGCCCTGCATCGACATTGGCTTCGGCGCTAGGCCACATCTCTTTAAATAAATTATTCTTGCGCAAAGCAATTATTGAAGGATTATATATATTATTATTATTATTTCCTGGACCGCACTGTTTTATCTGTGCAGGTAATCAATTTTGACCGCTTTACGTGGTCGCTACTCCGGAATGCCGAACTCCTTGCTCGGACACCTCGGGCCTGGGGGCTGGGACCTCGGCCATGTCGAGGAATGCGAACCTTATCGGTTCAATGGGCGCTTTCGTCCCGCCACAAGCCCGAATCACGTCATCAACACCGAACACATTAACTAGCTAAGTTGCTTTCATGCTCAAAAACTTTCAGATTTAAATTTTGTTCGGTTCGACCAAGCATTATACTTTTTGGCACAAAGTTGTTTGTGACAAAGTTCCTTGTCAAAACTTTGTTTGTGACGCACGTATTCAAATACCCCGTTTTTTCGGGGGCTCCCTTGATGGAGTTTTTCCTCTTGCATATGATCATACTTGTACGGCTTCGTTCCTTGTTTGTGTAATACGCCACAATATGCATCATGTTGACTTAAGCGATTTGCAACCTGGGTTGCCTGACTCATGTGCTTACCCATATGTTCTCAATTGTTCGGCTAGAGAGTAAAGGGAGCACCTCTGCGATTGTCACGATTGGTTCATCTGAGCTGGACCTCAGACTGGGTGAAGCCGAAAGCTAGCACTTTTACTATTTTCAACAATGGTTGGCACACAACGGAACTCATGATTACGAAAAATCTATTGCACAAGTCCCATAATAGTAATGAGCAACCGAAGAAATGTATCGGTGGGGGTACTATTTTCTTCGAAGAAGCTTCTTACACTCCGTTATTAATATAGCATAAGTTCGCTAAGCGCGCTTTGTCTGTTACAGCCTTATGGCCTGATTGCCTGGTTATCGGAAACACCGTCGATTTTCTTGACAGGTGGAGTACATAACACTTTTTGGTCCTTGACCGAAGAGGAAGAAGCCGACGGTCGGTTAAGACGCGTATAAAGTTTGGGTGAACACAGATATGATACAAGTACTTCGATACATACAATCATTATAAATAAAATTCTTTTACCCAAGTCACTCTGGGGCTCCTAAATTTATGTGAGCTATTTTATAATAAGTGTTCTTCTTCTTCGTTGCTGTAAAGTCTTTTTTCTATCACTCCTTTTTTCGACGCGAGTGTGCGGTCAATATATAGCCGGGGAGCCTAATTTTTCTCTCAAAGCCGCTAAAATTTGCTAAACTGGCCTAACGAGAAGTACTCCGCCTTCGAGATAGGAGGTTGAAGCCGTAGGCTGACCCGCTTGAAGTCTTGAGATAGGATGTGTCATGTTAAAGCACGACAGAAGCACAATTTTTTTCTAAGACCAATTTTCTGATTGGCACCAAACAATTGATCTAGTTCGGACGTCGAGTTTTTCCTGACGTTTTTTGGTTTTCCAATCCTGCGGTACTTTTCAACTATTTGTGTGTTTGCCGCATAAGTCTCACCGTGCAACGCCGGACACCTTTAGGGATTCGGCAAAAATATTCTCGGATATTGCTATATATGCATCGGTTTTAAATTGTGTCTTCAGTCAATAGTTGGGTTACCCAGCTCCTGTGCTTGCCTCCTACGTTCCGTATTGTTCAGTTAGGTGTGCAACAGGAGAACCACTGCGATTGTGCTTCCAGCTCGCATGGTTAAGCACCTCAGTGGAGAAAACCGAAAACTGACTGTCACAATAAGCGCAAACTGGTCAGCGATCCGATGACCATGTTAAATGATGAGCCATTCATAACATTGGCCGAAGTGTTTACGGCTTGACCTCGGCTGTCATCGAACGACAAATTTGACAAATTTGACCTATAGACGAAATTAAATCACAAAATGAACTATCCTTGAAACTATTTCACGCGGCTGACCCGTGGCGCCTAGCTCTCAGGCGCTGCACAAGTGCAACGCCTGGGAGCTAGGCGCTGCACTAGTGCAACGCCTGGGAGCTAGGCGCTGCACTAGTGCAACGCCTAGGAGCTAGGCGCTACACTGTATAGTGTGGCGCCTAGCTCTCAGACGCTGCACACGACTTAGTAATTTTCTGATTACACGTGTGCGACGCTGGCCGTGTAGCGCCTAGCTGTGAGACGTTGCACAGTGTAGTGTGGCGCCTTCGTGTCGGGCGTCACACAAAAAGGTCAGCCGCGTGAAATAGTTTCATGGATAGTTCATTCTATGATTTGATTCCGTCTATAGGTCAAATTTGTCAAATTTGCCTCATCGAACACTAAGCGGGGGGCTACTTGCTGGCCTCCCAACTTTAAGCTCCTATGACTAAGTGAAAGTTATAAAGCCCGCATATCTGATTGCCTCGTTTCCGCCAACACAACCACCTTCGGGCACCGAGATGTCGGCTAAGGGTTGTTTTGTTATTTTGGAAACACCCTGCATAGCATCTACAAGGGGGTAGAAGCCGACGATGGGCCACTTTCAGATTATAAATGGTCGCAACGGAAGTGAAAATTTGGGTTCATCTAGACCATAGAGTTTAGAAGCTTTCCCCGAACTAAATCCTCAGTATTTTCCTCCCACATTGATCGGAGTTGAGGTTTCATGATCATCCTTAGCATGACAACCCGAAGAAAGGAACCGATAGCGGGACTATTTTCTTTGGACGATGTTTCTTATGTTGAATAATAATATAACATGTTTCTCTGCATACCTTTGTTTATAAAACCGTACGGCCGGATTGCCTTGTTTGCCGTAAATCTTTGACCTCATAAAGGCTTTATAGAGTAGGACAAACAATCCTCGGCTGCTGGCCGGGGAGGTTGAAGCCGATGATTGGTCAACAAAGTTTTGTACAATGCAGACCCGAGCATTAATGATGTAAAGTACTTGGATACATAGAGTCATTACACATAATTTGTGATTTTACTATGGATATTGATCCTTAATTCGGCCTCCCGTGCCTGCATTAAGGCTCGGGGGCTACTAGGCTTCAGGCTTATTATTTATAAATATTAAAAGGGCACATTGATCACCTAATCTGTTGTTGCCACCCGACCAGTGACTCGGGGGCTACTACATTGACAATCCAATGTAAAAAATTTAAAGTACAATATAGTTTTCGAGGAGATTATTATCCTCAGGTTGGTCGGCCGCACCCAACCTGAGTCTCGAGGACTTTGCACATCGCGTTTTTATTCCTAGGTATGCTGCCGAGCTGGGAATTGATCCTCGACTGATTTTACGAATCGACCTGAGTCTCAGGGCTACTAGGGTCAGCGGTCTGATTCTTTCCTTCAGGTGCATCCCGAATATTAGGCCAACATGCACCTTGAGGACTACTGGCCATACATCTCGTCAGAGATTACATTGCACAATTTGGAATTAAATTCATAAAAATCAGTCCATGGCCAAGGTGGTGCACCACCTCGGAAGTAGTCCGGCACAAAGCTCAGACGCTAGTAGCTGGCTCCGTAGAGGGCATTTCCGGCATTAAGCTCGGCTAAACTCCTTCAACTTCTTTGAACCAAGGTGATCTATGACACCTCAGATATAATCCGGCGTTGGAACTCGGATACATTCCGGCGTTGGAGCTTGGACACAGTCCGGCGTTGGAGCTCGGATGCATTCCAGCGTTGGAGCTCGGAAGCAGTCCGGCATTGGTGCTCGACTGCAAAACATACCTCGAATGCAGTCCGGCGTTGGAGCTCGGACACAAGAGGGCACCGCCGCCCGGGAACAACTTCAAACCCGAGGTGTGGCGTGAAAAATAACCAGGCATTGATAAAGGCCGATAACTTAAAGGGACTCCTCGGATACCCGACGTGTAAACTCTTCGGATTTACTTCGGCGATCCTCAAGATTGAAGATAAGAAGATTTGTTGAACCAGTTTTCAAGACCGACGGCCGAAGATGAAGAACAATTCGGAAGAATCGAGGAGCGTCCCCAACTTGAAGACTGGTTCAGGGGGCTATTGACGGTGTCCTGGACCAGGGGTACTCACCACGTCATCTCCCGATCAGTTAGATTGAGCCGAGGACCCCCATGGCCGTATACTCACGGGCCAGTTCGCACAGTTGCCGCATACAAGGAAGATTCCACAAGACTTGGTGATCAAGACAAGGACTCCTCCCCCACCGGCGTATTCGGCTAGGACTCTTGTTATCCTAGGCCTCTGGTAAATTATATAAACCGAGGCCAGGCTAGTTGATAGACGATCACAACATTCATAATCATCATAGGCTAGCTTCTAGGGTTTAGCCTCTACGATCTCGTGGTAGATCAACTCTTGTAACACTCATATCATCAATATCAATCAAGCAGGAAGTATGGTTTTACCTCCATCAAGAGGGCCCGAACCTGGGTAAACATTGTGTCCCTTGCCTCCTGTTACCAGTAGCCTTAGACGCACAGATCGGGACCCCCTACCTGAGATCCGCCGGTTTTGACACCGACAGGCGGCCTCGGGATCGGCCGGAGCACTCGTGTGTGACAGGCGTGCGGAGATCGCCTCCCCCACCGTTGCCCTCTCCCTCGCCTCCTGCCGCTCGCGCCTTCGACTGGGGCATCCTCATGTGCACTGGCCCCCGCGCTGACGCGAGGACCCAGCGATGGCCGGGTACCATTTTCGAAGTAAATGGTGATGGTGGGCGGCGTACCTGATGGACCGGAGCGGCCGGAGCTGCGCGGGCGGGACGAGCCAGGGACGTCGCCGGTGCTGCGTCGCCGGGCGCTGACAAAGTAGGTTCGCCGCTGCCGGATCCGCCTTGGTCGAGTTGTGAACGCCTCAACGCGATGCAGAGGGCAACCTTCTCCACATCGTCGGGCTCTGCTTCGTGCAGCAGGCTCGCCCTGTCGTCGTTGGAGCTGGATTCCCCACCGAAGGCAGCTTTGCTTCGGTTACCGACTATTGAATAGGTTCGAAGGGGATTTGGGGTGGATAGAGAGGGGACTGAAATGAAGTTCGGATTGACTGCGGTCTAGGGTTTTCGGATGAGGATATTTGTAGGGCACGCGTGGGCCAGGCTGGGCAAAGCGGATGTGGCGAACGCGTTCAGGCCGCTCCATATTCGCTTCATATTTGGGCTGGAGTTGTAATATGAGTTAGATAATAACAAATCTTGTCCTGGTAAGATAGATGTTGGACATATGAAATGAAACTGGACTTGGTTGAGATGAACTATTCACGCCCTGAAATCTGAAACACATGCATGTTGAGTCTACATCGCAAATTAGGGCATATACAATGGTTCTATCTTAGCAATGCGACGTAGCTAGGATAAATGATGAGGTGGGGAAGAGAGAAATCATAAAAAAAGGTTTGTCTTCTCTTATTTAAAAGAAGACAAGACATGATCTCTTAGCACAACATGTCTCACCATGTTTTTAGGAATAGCTATTTATTGAAGATAAGGCTAAGAGATGACCCATTGTATACATTTTTTTTGTCATCTCTAAATTACATGCAAGATTTAAGATAAGACTACTTTATCAACCATTGTACATGCCCTTAGGTCCAGGACATCCGCATTAGCTAGTGTACTATACTACTACTAGATATAGCATGCAGGTAACCATTCAGCATGCATTGATTTCTCTACCGGTCGTTGAGTACGTATACATGTATGCTTCGTCGATCAGTAACGGACAAGATTTCACCCCCCCCACCCCCCCCCCCCCCCCCCCCCCTTTGGTTTGGTTTGAAAATGGCAGTGGTGGTCTAGATAACTCACAAACTCGATAGGAAAAGGAGAGGCTGCCTACCTCCGGCGAAGTAGCTTCCAACTTTGCCAAAAGGAACAGTACAGTCGAGACCACAACTAGTACAAGCATGCATCGCGCCAAAGAACATGCATGCATGGATGATCGCTCCAAATCTGCGAAACAGGCGCATGCTGATCGACCGATGATCATCTCCCAACCGAATGGTCAAGCCCTCGGTTTGAAAGCATGCATTCCCAGAGTCATGAGCGTGTCTAGTTGATTATTTATTTATTGTTCTACTTTAGATTCTTCCTACAATGACATGCACCGATGATGCACGGGTGCACGTCCCTTAGGTACGTAAACAGCGTACACCAGCCACGCAGCAGAGCGCAGTAACAGTTGTCAGCTACTCGTACGTGCAAATCGGTTGGAGCTAGCAATGCTTGCGCCACGCTCGACCGGCCGGTGCCTACGTACGTACGCGCGTGAATGATCGATGGAGCTCCGGCCAGCCGTCCGCCAGGCACGGAGGGCCGGGCGCCGGCATGGTCCGCATGCAACGTAACGCTCGCGACCGCGACCGGCCACCGCACGTACGCGCCCGTCCGTGTGGACGCCGAGCTTTCTCCAACCCACGCAACCTTTCCCTCCTCCACTCTCCGCCGTTCGCCTTTCCTTCCTTGCGAACTGTAATTGTTAATTGTGGCGTTTGCAAGCCACCTCCCTCCGTGCTTTGCGAGTAGAGCGCCATCATTGCCCATTAATCCGCAAGCTACGTGCACTTGGCATGCAACCGATGACTCACTCCGTGCTCTGTGAACTGTCCGGCCGGTACTGTAGTTGCACACAGCCGATGACTCGCTAAGCATATATACATCGTCGTCGTGCAACTTTTTATTTGCGCGTGTCCTTCTCGACGCACCAACCGGCCTGGCAAAAACAGAAAACTGATGAACATCACATTAACTGACACGTACGATGCCAGCAACTCGACACAAGCGTGCAACTTGTGATGCAAGTGAAGATGCATGCATGCTTGTTTTTCGTCAGGGATTTCATTGCACGGTTGAAACTAATCAAAACGAGCCTCCCTCTGATGCATGTACATCGTACCGCCACCGTAACAAAAATGCACAACATGTGCGAGCTAGCTAGCTTGAGAAGAAAAATGGTGTGTGTGGCGGGCCGGGTGGTCTTACTTTGGACTGATTTTTTGTACTATGTCCGTGGAGAGTCTGAGAACCCGATGATTGCAGAATCGACCATATTTGACGCAAACAGCCACACACATGGTGGCGTACGGGCGACTCAAGCAATGGAGCATGGCTTTTCCTGTACTTTTTTATCAATTGTATGTGTCGGTCTGGGCCACTCGTGCAACATCTCGGTTATGGATACAGAAGCCTCCTTTTCCCTTCAAGTACAAGGATCAGGTGCTTTGCGCTTTATTCGGCGTGCACCGCTGCTATACCAAGCCGGGCCCTCTCCGGCGACCTTGCCGCCCCGCTGCAGATCAGATCAAGGGTATCTCTAACAACAACCCTCAAACCGCTCGCATATGTTCGGATCACGGAAGCCATTGAATGCGGTCCTGTATCATTCCACAGGGCAGTCTGGACCATAATTTTTCCGTAAAGCTGAACCAAACATGGAGATTTTGCGGAAGTCCGGACACACTAAATGTCACACTCTGACCCCCCTAGCCCACCCAAAAGGAAAGCGGAGTTCGTGCCTTTGTAGCAACCCGTGTTGTTTCTGCGCCAAAATTGCTCACTCTCTTCTTCCATTCCCCGCCGCTCTCGACTCAATTCCCGCCCTTTTCTCCCACCCTCTCCTTCCGCCGATGACGCATGGAACCGGAGGAGAACCTGTCGGAGATGGAGGTGACGGAGGATCCAAGCATCATGTTCACTCGGAAGATCACCTCCGCTACGCGGTAAACTCGCCGCGTGAAGGCGAAGGCACCAAAGGAGGAGAAGCTCAAGAAGCAGATGGCCGCCATTGGGCACGGTCGTGGCGTCAGTCGTGGTGGTCATGGCGGACGTTGCAGAGGAGGGTGTGGCGCCCAAACGGGTGCGCCCATAGTACAGACGACATTGTGGCCGGAGTCCTACAAGCCTCCGTACTTCTACGCCGCCAAGGAGCTCGGAACCCCGCCCAAGACAGTGCCTTACATCATCGACGTAAACGCAGCGCCGCTCTTCGCCGCAACTCGTCCGGGCGCATACGGCGGGCGGGGAGCAGATGGGTGCCCGCATGCTGTTTGCGGCAATGCCTAGAGCGGGGGATGCGGCGTACGATTATCCGGACAGGGAGATGCTCGACATCATTCACAACGGAGGGGGAGAAGGAGGATGTGGCTATGAGGATGGGCAGGTCGAAGACTCGGATCCCACCCAATCCGGCAACTACTAGCAACAGCAGTCCTACACCTAGACCGGTGTGGGCACACAACAAGAGTAGCATTGGGCCACCAGAGTGCAGTGGTAGGAGGGGAGGAGGAGGAGGGGTACAATGATTCAGATGATACAGACGGCGATCCGAAGAAGAAGGATAGAGGAGAAAGTTTCAACATGTAGGAGGACGAGCTGTTGTGCGATGCATGGTTGGCCACTAGCCTCGATCCAATCCATGGCATGGAGCAAAAGGGTACAACATTTTTGGAACAACATTCACATTTGGTTCCACGAACATAAGCATTTCGCCCCCCTACTCCAATGCAGTCATCTGCAACCGTGAATTGAAGTCCCTCAACCATCGAAGGTACACGATCCAAGAGGTCGTGTCCAAGTATTGAGGACATTTGAAGCATCTCATCGCATGGTGGCCTAGTGGTGCACAAATCACCGAGCAACTAAGTTGATCACTAGCTGGATGTGCATAGTTTTGTAGTTGACTAGCCGGATATGTATTATTGACAATGATTCACTCTATAGCCTACCATCCAAGGGATACGATGATTTCGTGCTTGTTTGGTGTAAAAGAAGTTGGAGAACAAGAGCTTCACTGTCATGCATTGTTGTTTGAAGTTGAATGGGTAACTGAAATGAAACCTTTTCATGGCCAAGACCGACGCTGAAGCCACAGAAGATGAAACCGGTGACCCTACCGACTCAACCCAAGAACCTCCAAAGAAGATTAGAAGATTTTTATGGGGAAGAAGTGGGAGGAGGGGAGGGAGAAGTGAGAAGGTGCGGCGGCCAAGCTGATGGAGACGTTCGAGGATATGTTGGCGAAGAAGGAGGAAGCATGCGTGAGCTCAGACCTCAAGGAGGAGAAAAAGGCGGAGATGTTCAAATTATTGATGGAGGCGATAGACAAGAAGCTCAAGCTCGAAGAGAGGAAGACCACGCTGGAAGGAAAGAAGTTGAAGATCGCCGCCAATGCGGAGGATGCCAAGATGTTGTCCTTGAATGTGGCCTCTTTGGATGCCGCCACAAGAATGGTTGTTCAATACTTCCCCTATCAGATGTTGCTGCGGCAGTCGCCTGAGTTGATAAGGGCAGACAATGAGGACGCATCGGAGGGGAGGCAGAGGCTGCCTATGCGGTGGCGACGACACCTTGATCGCTGAGCAGATGGATGGGATTGCCGGTCCAACATGGAAGAAATTTGCACGGCCAGGTGTTCTTTTGATTCGGGCGTGTAAAAACTAAGCATACTTGCCTGTTTTTGGTTGTGGTCTGGCATGCGATCCAGCGCTGTTGTGATCCGGCAAGCTGTACGGATCGGATTATATTTGAATTTCAATTTACCCTTTACTGGCTACACCGTTTGTTGTATTGCCAAATGTGTCATGTTAGTGAACAAAGCTAGTACTATCAGCGTTCTGGTTTATTGACCCCCTCTGTATTTTATGTCAAATTTTAACTCAATATTTAACTAACAAATTATTAATACATGTCACTAAAAAATATATCGTTGATTTTCTATTTGAACATAGTTTTCAATGATATTATTTCTATGACACGCATTAACGTTTCCTCAGTTAAATCTTTAAAATTTAGCATAAAATATACTACAGGCTAATAAACCAGAAGAAAGGTAGTATTAATTAGCTGGTTTTCATGAACAAGAGCAAACAGCAGTAAGTTTCCTGTGGCTAAGCAAGCTAGCAGGTGGCGGCAAATTACCTGCTGATCGACACGATTTACGCGGTCTTAAGTTCCAAATGGATTGAGCTGTACCCACCGTCGACGGTCGATGGACGACTAGCCTGCAAACTGTTGCCGGAATTGAAGACGTTGGGGAACACTGTTGTCGACGCTACAGAATTTTTGAACCCCCAGGTGACTTCCGCCGTACAGCCTTTTCTTCGTGGCAACGTGCGCCGTACCTTTGTCATCGATTTTCTTCCTTCCTTCGTTTCTTCTGCTGTGGTATCGTCAAGTCAATCGATCATTACAGCGACGAATTTCGGCCATTTCACCGGCATGTGTAGGTATAAACTGTGGATGGAACATCGACCGTGATTGTGAGATTGTCGATGGGGCCGGCCGGGCAGCGGTAAATTAATTACTACCCCCGGGACGCCATTGTCGCTGCATCCACGGAGCAAACAGGAAAACGATCCATCGATCCAGCACCAGCTGCATCGAGCTTGGTAATTTCTACTCCGGCCCGGCTTCTGGAACGACAGTGCAACTCCACCCGTCGCCGGCAAGCCGCTGTCAGTCAGTCAGACCGACAGACAGACAGCAGCGACCCGATTTTTTACCACATTTGCATCGCTTCGATTTGACTAGGTCCGAGCGATATCTGGGGCGCGCCGAGTCCATCCATCCATCCATCTCTGTATCTGGACGCGCACCTGCACGGCAGACGAGACGTTGTTTGGCCCCCATGCACTCGTATCAGATGGCGTGAAGGGCACGGGCAGGCGGGTCGTGAGGTGATCGGCGAGATTAAGTGGCCGGTGATTACTTGGCGCTCAGTTAGCTTGTATATGACCTGATGAGCAGTAATCTCGATTTTTATCCTCAAAAAAAGAAAAGGTGATCTCTCTTTCTCAGCTGAAAAATCATGGCATGTTTTTCGTAATCGAATCACATTATTAGTGTACTGTCGTGACGCGATTCTTAATTGCTCCTGTGCCACTGGGATAGCAAAGCACGCAGGTCCCCGGCTGCTTTGATGGGCTACCGTTGGGGGCTTAATTAGCAGTGTCGCACTTAATCTACAGTGTGGGCTGTGGAGCTCTCGGAGAGGAAATAAGGGCTTCCTTGTTGTGGAGGAAAGTCACGTCCCCAAGACCCCAACCAACCCCACACACCTTCTCTCTCTGACACGGTGCCCCGGCTGTCTCTCCTCTCACCCCTCCCCTCTGCCACAAACCGCAGGTGTCTTCAACTCCAATCCATTGCTTCTGCGTTGCTTCGAGCCTACTTGATCGCTGCCTCACCTCACTCCCTCTCTCTCGCGGAGTGAGCTTGCGGTTCTTGTCACGCACGCTTCCCCCATATATACCCACCAGGCAACCATCCATCGGGAGGAAGCAACCGTCGGTCCATCATACCGATCGCCATTATCTCAATCCGTCGGCGTTGCCTAGCTCGTGGGAGTAGCTAGCTACGAGGCCAGCTAGCAGCTGCCGCGCGAGAGGAGCCTGCAATGGGACGTCCGTCGTCCGGCGGCGTGGGGCAGCCGAAGCTCCGCAAGGGGCTGTGGTCGCCCGAGGAAGACGAGAAGCTCTACAACCACATCATCCGGCACGGCGTCGGCTGCTGGAGCTCAGTCCCCAGGCTCGCCGGGCTGAACCGCTGCGGCAAGAGCTGCCGCCTCCGGTGGATCAACTACCTCCGCCCCGATCTCAAGCGCGGCTGCTTCTCGCAGCAGGAGGAGGACCACATCATCGCGCTCCATCAGATCCTCGGCAACAGGTCCGCACAATTGCGAATTCGCAGTGCAATGCGTTCTTCAATGACAATTGCAATTTTTTAGTCAGTCTTCTTCAGATACTGATGCGTGTCCGCGTGCAGGTGGTCACAGATCGCGTCGCACCTGCCGGGCCGGACGGACAACGAGATCAAGAACTTCTGGAACAGCTGCATCAAGAAGAAGCTCCGGCGGCAAGGCCTCGACCCCGCCACGCACAAACCCATGGCCAACGCCGACACGGCCACGGCGGCATTGCCGGACGCGCAAGAGGAAGACCGTAAGCCCCTTGCCGCGGCGGCCGACGGCAGCCTCGCTCCGAAGCAGCCGGCGGTGTTCGACCCGTTCCCGGTGTGCGCCGACTACGGCGCCGGGTTCGCCGACGGCCTCGGCACGGCAAACGCTGCCGCATTGTACGGCCAGTTCGGATGCGGCAAGGAGGGCGCGGACGACGACGCCGGGTTCGGCGCCGCGGACTACAGCTGCGTGCTGGACGTCTCCGAGAATCTGGGCTACGGGGAGAGCTCGAGCAACAGCAGCAACTGGAACTACGGCGGCGAGGTGGGCAGCGTGCTCGACGGCGAGGTGCCGCACTGGGGCAAGGCGGAGATGGAGCAGCAGCACACACCGCTGGGGCACAAGTTGTCGCTGCCCTGCCAAGAACAGAGCCTCCTCGCAAGTTTTGATTTCAACTTGGAATTGGAACCATACTTCTGAACTTTTCTTTCTTTCTCCCTCCATTTTTTACCTTCTCCAATTATCTCGATTCCCACCCACATACTATATTTGCACGTCAGTACAGGACAGCAAAGAACCATTGGAAGGCTAGTTAGGGATTGTACGTAGTACTACTATACATATGTTGATTTTCACAGAGACGACACACAGTGCAGTCCTAGAGC
Source organism: Triticum aestivum (assembly GCF_018294505.1). Taxonomy (NCBI): domain Eukaryota; kingdom Viridiplantae; phylum Streptophyta; class Magnoliopsida; order Poales; family Poaceae; genus Triticum; species Triticum aestivum. The sequence continues at coordinate 622,809,857 of NC_057795.1, forward strand.
TCGTACACGAGAACATTGTTGTGTAAAGTACAGTAATTAAACACTTGTAAAAAATGAACATTGATACCATTAGTACTCTGCATGCTACTGACGGACCTCAGTGATGTGTCCCGGTGTACTTTTTTTCTCAATAATAATTGTCCGATGGAGGCTTGCGTGAATTACACATGCAGGTTGCTGTCTCCCTGTCACGCTTTAGCCTTTTCCAGATTTGCGCCTCACGAAAGCGGGGAGGAAAATCGCGAAAGCAGCGGTACGGCGGTTGACGAACAATTAGTGCTCCAGCGAGGCCACATTAACATTGCTATCCGTCCATGCTGGCCGTAATCAATCAGTAGAAAATTAACACGAGGAAGAAAAGGCAGTGCTACTTCAACGTGGAGATCCTCCCGGGGCCGGCCGGCAAGGTCTCTTTCGGCCGGGCCACGACGTCCATGGCGTGGGGCCTGCAGATCGGTCGTGGGGGCAGTGGCCGGGCCGGAGGACGGAGAGGGACAGAGGACTCCACTGCTCCAGCACTGTGCTTGAGCAGCGCGGCGAACTGCTGGGCAGGAGAGAAGAGATCGTCGCCTAGCGCGCGCTAACATGCCATGATTGGAGCACATCGGGTGTGTCGGGGCCGCGGGGCGTGGCGACGAGGGTCTCACATTCCTCGTGGTACCAGAAGCGGATCAGAGGGGTCATGGCACGGCACGACACGACACGACACGACGGCCCCGCCCGCGCGTGATGGCATCATCGGTGTCGAGCTAATCGATCAGAGCGCGGGGCCGCCGCTGTGCCGCCGCGGTGGCGGCCGGGGGCCGGGCGGGCGACGTAGGGGAAGCACAGACCACCCAGCGTTCTTGCGCCGTACCGGCTCAGAGCGGGAGGGGCTGATGCTGCCGTGCATGTGCGCAGTTAAGCATCTCATTGGGACGATGATAGGCCACATGAATCCATGGATAATTGTCCTGTGGAGGGATCGCCAGCTAACCGAGGCGAGATGAAGCGTGGATGGAATGGATGGCGTGGCTCTGCTCGGCACGAGAGGCATGAAAGCTACGTGCATGCAATGCGTAAGCGCTCCACTGACTAGCTTGCGCCCGGAGAGCGGGATAGCGAGATGTACATGCACCATCGACACGCGAAATTTCATACCCACAGCGAAACGTGTAGTCAAGTGGCCAAACGGCCAAGATGATTATTTTTTAAAACGGTCTACACGCCACAACACTAGAGCACCTTTTAACCCTTCCCATGAACTTTAACATCTCAAACAACCTCCAAAGACTTAGCTTTTCATCCCTAAAAAAACTTAACTTCTCAAATTTCGAGGAGTTAAAGCAGTGCAATCAAGTTGGAGAAGAATCCAACAATCACGTACGCTTCCCAAGAACCTCTTCACCCCTCTTTCGTACAACATGAGAAGTGGGTTTCGGAAGCCGCCTAAGGCTCTCCACTATGTGCTCGGTGCTGAAGTTCTGAAAAGTATCCCACGTACATATCCATGCCAAATGAGAGAAATTTTACATCCCTCACACATCATGGAGGATTTGGCATCGACTCCAACTTGACCCCACATACGAATAAAGTAGTAATAGATCAGCCCAAGTCTGTGTCTCCGGCTGCTGCTTTGCTTGAGAAAGTACAGTAACGAGCTTAGTTTATTGCCTCAAGGAATGTGGCACCGGAGCAAGTAGAGGCATCGATGCCCTGAATATTTTGTTTGGCATCGGCTGGGCAACGTAGGACACCGGTGCCAAATATGTAAAAAGTGAATTTGGCACTGCTTTTGGCCTACATAGTGAAAGGCCTATGATAGGGACGAACTAGTGTTTCAACTATAAGGCGATGATCGCGGAGGAATTCAGCAGCGAGTGTCGATTACAACTCAATTGCAGCGAGAGAGTGGCTAGGGTTCATGCGAAAGGGGAAAGTAGGTGGACGCGCCGCCGGTTCGTTCGGTGATCCACTGGATGCCTTCTCCTTCCAGCGAGGCCATCTAAGTAGTGTGTGGCAGTAGCTGGGCCACCGAGACCCAGTCTGGCCCGCTGACTCGTGGGTTGGCCCGGCATGATCGCTTGGCCCGTGCGTTGCTGGACTCCTGGGCTCTGGCAGGTGGCCCCGCGCTGTCAGGGGCGCTGACATCCCCCTCTTCTTGACGTGCGGCTTGCCCCCAAGCCGCTGCGTGGGGAAAGCGAGCACGAAGCGCTTCCTTGTCCTCCCAGGTGATGCCCGTAGCTCCAGACCAGCGCACCTGAACTTGCTCGATGACGGAGCCGCGACGCGCACGCCAGCGGGATTGCAACACCTCCACAGGAACGGCAAGGTCATCAGTATTCAGAGGCAGGTTAGGCTCGACTGGTGTACCTGAGTGCAGGGCTCGCCGGAGTTGCGAGACGTGAAACACCGGGTGCACCGCTGCTGTAGCTGGTAACTTCAGTTCATACGCCACCTCATTGATTCTCTTGATGATAGGGAATGGCCCGAAGAACTTGAATGACAGCTTGTGGTTCGCCCGAGGAGCGACGGAGGTCTGGATGTACGGCTGCAACTTGAGGAACACTTGATCACCCACTTGGAATTCCCTGAATGACCTCTTCTTGTCAGCCTGCGACTTCATGCACTGTCGCGCTCTGTTGAGATGTTGCTCTACCAGATCTTGTACCACACGACGTTCTTCTAGCCATGCTTGCAGCGAAGGTACTGACGCACTGGGTGGTGTAGTGATGCCCCAGTGCTGAGGTTCATGGCCATACAGTGCCTAGAATGGCGACATACCGATTGCTGAGTGTGGGGAAGTGTTGTACCAGAATTGTGCTAGGGCGATCCAAAGACTCCAGCGCCGAGGGCATGCTTGAGTGAAACAACGGAGGAATGTCTCCAAGCACTGATTTACTCGTTCCGTTTGGCCGTCTGTCTGTGGGTGGTTGGCGGTGCTCATCTTCAGCTCTGTGCCTGCGTACCTGAATAGTTCACGCCAGAAGTGGCTGGTGAACACTGGATCCCTGTCCGAGACGATGGCTCCGGGAAATCCATGTAGCTTGTAGATCTGAGACATATACACCTGCGCCACTTTTGCTGCGGTGTAGGGATGGGCGATGGGCACAAAGTGAGCAAAACGTGTTCTCTTATCCACCAGCACCAGTATGCAGTTGAACTTCTTGGACTGAGGTAGGCCATCGATAAAATACATGGTGATGAGATCCCATGGATGATGAGGGATAGGGAGTCGCACCAACTGACCTGGAGATGCAGCACGATCGGGTTTGGCTTGCTGGCAAACTTGTGAACACGCGACATAGTGCTTGATGTGCGTCTTCATCTTGGGCCAGGCAAAAAGGCGATGAATTCGTTTATAAGTCACGGGGAATCCCGAGTGACCACCCAAAGCGCTGTCGTGGAAGGCTGCCATGATGCGCTGCTGTAGTGATGTGGATCCCCCGAGCCAAATCCGGTCGCGAAAGCGCAGGATTCCTTGCTGAAGTGTGAATCTTCTCTTGGGGTCGTCCTGCACCGCCAGTTGCTCCAAAAGACGCTGAGCTTGAGGATTCGAATGGTAGCTGGTGACTACGTCATCAAGCCATGCTGGCTGACATGATGTGATAGCTGCCAACATCTCCCTTGGTTCAGCTCGGGACAGAGCATCGGTCGCTGAATTTTCTGCTCCCTTCTTGTACCTGATGCAGTAACGTAAACCCAGCAACTTGGTGAAGGCCTTCTGCTGCCAGGGCGTGGTCAGGCGCTGTTCCTCCAAGTGAACCAGGCTGCATTGGTCTGTGAAGATGACGAACTCAGCATGCTGCAAATATGGACGCCACTGGTCAACAGCTACTATGATAGCCAGATACTCTTTTTCGTAAGTCGATAAGCCTTGATATTGGGGGCACAGCGCCTTGCTCATGAAAGCAATTGGGTGCCCTCCTTGCTGCAGGATTGCACCGACCCCCTTGTCACTGGCATCAGTCTCAACTATGAATTGCTTGGAGAAGTCCGGGAGGGCCAGAACAGGAGCTGTGATCAGGTGCTGCTTCAAGGTTTGGAACGTTGTTTCTGTGACCGAGGTCCAGACGAATGGGGTTCCCTTCTTCAACAGATTAAAAAGAGGCCTTGCGATCACACCAAAGTGGCGCACAAATCGGCGATAGTAGCCTGCAAGTCCCAAAAAAACTCCGGACACCCTTGACACTAGTGGGTGATTGCCAATCCGTGACGGCTCGTATCTTACTGGGTTCAGTAGCTACCCCTTGTGGGCTGATGACGTGCCCCAGATAGGAGATCTGTTGCTGGCCGAATACGCACTTGGATGCTTTAACTTTCCACTGGTCTTTCCTCAGCAATGCTAGCACCTCTCTGAGATCCTCCTTGTGCTGCTCAAAAGTTTTGCTGAACACTAAGATGTCATTGAAGAAAAGAATGACACACTTTCTGTTGACAGGCTTGAGGGTGGCATGCACCGCACCATTGAACGTACTCGGGCCCCCTGCCAGTCCAAAGGACACGACCTTGTATTCGAACTGCCCAAAGTGGGTTTGGAAAGCTGTTTTATATTCATCATCTTCTGCAATTCTGATCTGGTGGTACCCGGCGCGTAGGTCTAGCTTGGAGAACCACTGCGCGCCCTGTAGCTCGTCCAACAACTCCTCGATGATGGGAACTGGAAACTTGGGCACACATGTGAGTGCGTTGAGATGCCGATAGTCGATGCATAAACGCCATGTACCATCCTTCTTCTTGACCAGGATGACTGGGGATGAGAAAGGACTGGTGCTGATCTGAATCAAGCCTGCCTTGAGAAGTTCAGCCACTTGCCGCTCGATCTCGTCCTTATGTTCTGGCTTGTGCCTGTAAGGTCTGATGCTGAATGGTTGTGTGCCGGGTAGCAGAGGAATATGATGATCACAAGATCTTTTCGGTGGCAGCCCTTCTGGTGTTCCAAACACGTCAGCAAAGTCTTCCAAGATCTGTTGCAGACCAACTGGAATAGGTGTGGCTTCAGCTTCACAGTCGGTTGTGACATAGAGGTGCACCACATGGGACACAACGTTCTTCTTGCATAGCCCCTGAAGCTGCACGCTGTTGATGAGGAAGCAGGTCGATGTCGTGGCTTCATGCCCCTGCAGACTCACAGTGCCTGACAGCGACTGGAATTGCAGATGCTTGGCGCTAGTCCACTGTCATCGGACTGTGGGCTTCGAGCCAGTCCATGCCCAAAATGGCGTCGTACACACCCAAGTGCAGTACCTTCAGGTCAGTGCTGAATTCGTGCCCTTGGGAGCACCACATGCAGTTTGGCACTACTGCAGAGCAGAGCATCTGTCCACCGTCTGCGACCCGCACGCGATAAGCGCGCGGAAGTGGCTGCGCGGCTGTGAACTGCATCGCCATCTCAGAGTCGATGAAGGAATTCATGCTGCCCAAATCAACGAGCATGAGAACTTCTCGCCCCTGTATCCAGGCACGAAGCTGAAAAGCCTTGGCAGAGACCCCGCCCGAGACGACGGACTTGGAGATGGCCATCACTGTGTCCTCTGGGGTGGCAATTGCATGTCGATGGTGTTGTCGAGGCCGAATAGGTCGAGTAGCTCCTCGACGACATGGAGTTGGACCGAGGTGGGGCACACATGATCATGCCCCAACCGCTCGCGGCACTTGAAGCAAAGGCCGCGGGCGCGGCGATACTCCCTGAGCGTCTTTAGTTTTGCCGAGTCCGCCCGCGCGGCGTCCGTGCCGAGACGATCAGTGGCGCCCGCAGGAATCGCTGGTCGGGGCGGAGGTGGTGGAAGTGGCAGAGGCGCGGCCGGTCGCTGGCTCGGCTCAGGCGGTCGTGGAAGAGACCCCAACGAGCCCCATGCTACTTCTTCTTGAAGCAAGGCGAGGGAGCACACTGTATCCAAGTCAGGTGGCCGCTACACGAGCACCACCGCGCGGATATCCGTCCTCAGTCCCTCCACAAAACGAGTAAGAAAGTAGTAAGGATGTATTGAATCAGAGTATGAGCTCAAATGGTTAATGATTAATTCAAAATTTTCAATGTAATCTGCCCCAGATGATGTTTGCCTGACAGTGTAAAATTGGCGGATCAGCATCTGGTGTCGATCGCGGCTGAAACGCGTGCAAAGCAGAGAAGTAAATGACTCCCAATCGAATTCAGCCAACCGCTTCTGTATCGTTTGCAACCAAACGGAAGAGGTGCCCGTGAAATTAAGGGCGGCCATGGGTACCCAAAATGCAGTATGAATGCCAAACATGGAGAAGTACTGCTCGCACAATGTTTTCCACAAATTGGGGTTCTCCCCTGTGAATTGTGGAAACGCAATAGAAGGATGTGCCTGACCCAGACCAGCCAACATCTGACTTGCGTGAGCGAAAGGGGACAGGGCTGAAGGCGACAGAGGGGAATCGGACTGACCGCTGGCCGGGGGCGGCGGTGGTGTCTGGAACGACACCACCGGCTGCCCCCGTGGTAGATTGAAGACGCCGTGGCCATTGGGCCCTGGTTGAGGAGTCGCCGCGCCATTCACGGGTCCGATGGGGACGCCGCGCATCGCAGGCGGAGGCTGCGGCGGCCCGTGGGAGGTCAGATCGGCGCCGCCCTCCTTGGACGACGGCCTCTGCGCCAGCTGCAGCGCGGTGACCGCTTCGCCGAGATCTGCCACACGACGCTCCAGAGCGGGACGCCACATGAGGAGTTCGTCGATCTTGGTCGAGGTAGCCTGCTGGGCCTTGGTCTGGGCGTCGATCTTAGCCTCCAGGTTGGCCTCCAGCTTAGTGAGGAACGCAGAGACGCCGGGATCCATCGCTTCCAACTGTGCGCGGGCTTGGCGCAGGCTTCTGGTTTCGACGAGCTTCGCCAGAGCGAGCGGAGAGGGAGGTGGGTGGTCTCTGATACCAAATGATAGGGACGAACTAGTGTTTCAACTATAAGGCGATAATCACGGAGGAATTCAGGAGCGAGTGTCGATTACAACTCAATTGCAGCGAGAGAGTGGCTAGGGTTCATGCGAAAGGGGAAAGTAGGTGGACGCGCCGCCGGTTCGTTCGGTGATCCAGTGGATGCCTTCTCCTTCCAGCGAGGCCATCTTAAGTAGTGTGTGGCAGTAGCTGGGCCGCCGAGACCCAGTCTGGCCCGCTGACTCGTGGGTTGGCCCGGCGTGATCGCTTGGCTCGTGCGTTGCTGGACTCCTGGGCTCTGGCAGGTGGCCCCGCGCTGTCAGGGGCGCTGACAGCCTAAGAACTATAAAGCAGTGCATACATGTGACATAGGTCCTAACCCGACTTGGCTTGTTCACAAAACACGATGAGCGTGTGAGGCGGATGACGGAGGAGCGCACATGTATGTGTCATTTTCTCAAGATCTTAGTGGTTTCTGAAGGAGCCAACCTTATACGTTGGTTCAACACACACTCTACAACAAGTGTGACTAAACTTTTCACACTCACTTGTTATGCATGAATGGCCATATGGATCTCTCGGATTTCCTAGGAATTATTTGAAATTCTAAAATGGCTAAAAGTCTAATATCTCAATAGTTTTTAGGTCGCCGATGACCTTGGATGTGTCTCACGGCAATCCGTTGCGGTGGACCTCGAGCAGCCACACCCTGCACCATTGCGGTGGTCATCGACGCGCGTGAAGACATTGCTGGCCGACGGGTGCATCGGTGACTCGGTGCGAAGCTAGCGCCATGTTGGGCTTACTGTGTTGTGGGTGGAAGAGAGGGAAGAAGGCTGGAAAGGGAGGAGGCGGCGAGGAAGCGATCGTATGCAGGGTCTAGTGGGTCTACTCAGAGGCGCGAATCAGGGCACGCCCCCCCCCCCCCTCCGGTGTTCACCTTCACTAGATGCTAGATGGTCACAAGATAGGTAATCGCTATTTTTTTAATACCACATTGGCATTTGCATTTTGATGGAAACGGCATGGAGCAGCTTACACTTGTTCAGTTCAATCTCCATTATGCAAATTTAGAGATTCATTTTCAGTCGTTCATGTAGTGTAGTAGTTTTTGCAAAATCCATGTGTTGACAATTGACCAAATCTTCCATGCCAAATTTAGAAATTAAAGGTCATGGCAACCTCAAATACATATTCTATGGCAATGTTTGAAAGTTTTTTCATATGGTACATTGTAGATAATTTTTTCCATGGCAATTTGTTTGAATGTTTGAATTTTTTCCATGGCAATTTTGTTTGACTGTTTGAATTGTTCCTATGGCAATTTGTATGATTGTTTTGAATATTCCAACGACAATTTGTACGAACGTTCAAAATGTTCCCATGTCAAATTGTGTGATAGTTTTGTAATGTTCCCTTGGCAAAATGTAGATAATTACCATAACATGATAAATGCTGGCTCCTGTATTTGTTAGTGCCAAACTTACACCTATTTTTATATGGCGTAGTTATCTTCAACTTTTTTTATAAACATGTCATGCATTTTCCTAGGTTTCATCTGTTTATTTATAAGTTGCCATGTTTTTTATTGATATTTTGTTAAAGTTTTGCCATCCGTATCCCTCAATTTCATAAATGTTTTGCCATGTTATCTACAAACATGACATTTTTCTGTATATGTTAGTATTGGTCCATGTTAAATTTAATATAAAATGTTCTAGAAAACATGGCAAAAATAAGAATCTTTTGTTTTCCTCAAACATGTCATATTTTAGAGAGAATTGTAATGGTTATGTGACTATTTTAGAAAAAAACATTTTTGTAATTGATGGAAATTTTTGGTAATGTTTGCCATTCACAGGACAGTGGACAAGGGCAAGTATTAACATTAGATCATGGTAAATCCACTAGTCTTAGCATCGTAAATTTATTAAAACCAACATCACAAGTTTTTCTAATAATTACCATGGAAACTTGATTATAATCACAATGCCAAATAAGTACATTATGTCATGGTCAATCCATTTGTCTTGGAATGGAAAATTCATTGTAATAAGCATGCCAATTTTTACTATCATAGCAATTTCTATGTATGTTTTTTTGTGACAAATTAAAATATAGAGCTTTTGCCATTATGTTAATAAGAGCTCGTCCATTTTATTTTTACTTGCATGCCCTTTTAGTATCTTGAGCATGGCATTTTTCTTTGTTTGTTCACATTTCAATTTTGCATCATTATCATCAAAAACTACATAGAAACTTGTTTGTTGGTCATGGCAACTTAAGTTTATAAAACCACGACAAAAGTACATTTTGTTTTCTCTATATATTTTTTAGTGTACCATGGTAAATTCTTGTGCTTTTTAATTTCACATACATTTTCCCCGTATTTCAATTTTATTTTTAGTTTGTAGTGGAGCATGGCAAAAAAATTAAAGTCAGCATAGCAATTCTTTAAATAATTACCATGGAAACTTCATTATAATCACAATGGAAAATAATTATATTATATCATGGTCAATCCGTTTGGGTTCGCATGGCAAATTCATTGTAAACAGCATGACCATTTTTTACTATCGTGACATTTATCACTTCGATTGTGCCAATTCCTCTGTATTTTGTTTTGTTATGACAAAAGAAATTATGGAGATGGCCATTTTGTTAATACTAGCATGGCAATTTTATTTTTACTTGCATCACAATTTTGCTATTCGATCATGGCATTTTTCTTTGTTTTGTTCACATTTCATTTGTGCATCATATCATCAAAACTAATAACTTGTTGACATGTCAAACATAATTTTTGTTGCCATGACAACTTAAATTTAGAAAATCATGGCAACTTAAAAAACATAATGCTTTTTCTATATATTTTAAGTGTACCATGACAATTTTATGTTTTTTTATTTCACAAGCCTTTCTAGACATATTTCAATTTTCTTTTTTTTTGTTTGTAGGTGGCTTTGGCAATGCTTTTGTTGGTTTCTTCTCTTTTTTTCAGATTTTACTATGTCATATTTTGCCACCTAGGTTTTTTTTTTGTGGTTGAGCATTGCAATTTGTTGTAGGTGTTTCTTAGTAGTTTATCATGACATTTTCTTGTTGGTTGTTTGAGGTTTATTATGGAAAATTTATTTTTTTACGTGAATATTTTCAAAGTTTTTCTTTGATCGTTTGCCTTTTTAATGAAAATATTGTTTATGTAAATCTACTATGTTATGACTACAAATAATTTCAAATTTTGTCATGCTGTATGAAATAATTTTCCTTGGCAAGTTTATTTTCGGATCCTGGCAATTTTATTTTTCTTATCCATCAAAAATTGATTTTTAGAAAATGTTTGTTAATAGCAGTTAGTTTATTTTTTTCAAATTGAGCATAGTACGTTTCCCCACGCGGTCCTTATTTTGCTGGGCCAGCTTTTGCCTCGCACGTTTTTTGGTTCGATGGTTGGACCCGCTGCACAGAGCAAAAATTTGGGCTCCTCCCCGGAGCTGTCTATCTCCATCTATCGACATCCTAATTTATTCATTGCCAATTATATTTCCAATTATTTTCTGACACTGTCATAATGTCAAAAAACGTCTTATATTAAATTACGGAGGGGGTATATTGGTTGGTCTTGCAATTTCAACTTCATGTATTTGTACAAATTTCTATAGTTCAGTCGGAGAAATCGACCATCCTTGTTTTGTTTCACCTATAAAAGGTGAATCGCTGCTAGAAATTACCTGAAGTGGCACTAACTTCTCTCTTAGAATAAGATGGAGAAAGTAGGGAAATGTTTTTATATAAAAAAATAAAGAAAGAGAAGATCAGAAGTATTGTTCCAAATTGAACTCGAAATTTGCGAGGAGGCTCTGTTCTTGGCAGGGTAACGAGAACTTGTGCTCCAGTGGCTCCATCTCCGCCTTGCCCCAGTGCAGGACCTCGCCGTCGAGCACGCTGCCCACCTCGCCGCCGTAGTTCCAGTTGCTGCTGTTGCTCGAGCTCTCCCCGTAGCCCAGGTTCTCCGACACGTCCAGCACGCAGCTGTAGTCCGCGGCGCCGAACCCGGCATCCTCGTCCGCGTCGTCCTTGCAGTCGCCGAACTGGACGTACAGTGCGGCCGCGTTAGCGGCGCCGAGTTCGCCGGAGAACCCGCCGCCGTAGTCGGCGCACACCGGGAACGGGTCGAACTCCGCCGACTGCTTCAGAGCGAGGCTGCCGTCGGCCGCCGCGGCAAGGGGCTTACGGTCTTCCACTTCCACGTCCGGCAATGCCGTCGTGGCTGCGCCGGAGGCCATGGGCTTGTGCGTCGCCGGGTCGATGCCCTGCTGCCGGAGCTTCTTCTTGATGCAGCTGTTCCAGAAGTTCTTGATCTCGTTGTCCGTCCGGCCCGGCAGGTGCGACGCGATATGTGACCACCTGCACGCACACAATACACACATCAACATGTTGTCCCAAATCTTTCCGCTAACTCGGTCGTTCTCCCGTTCTCCGCAGTGCGAAAAGAACACGAACCGAATGCATTGCGCGGCCGGGCGGACTGACCTGTTGCCGAGGATCTGGTGGAGCGCGACGATGTGGTCCTCCTCCTCCTGCGAGAAGGTGCCGCGCTTGAGATCGGGGCGGAGGTAGTTGAGCCATCGGAGGCGGCAGCTCTTGCCGCACCGGTGCAGCCCAGCGAGCCTGGGGACGGAGCTCCAGCAGCCGACGCCGTACCGGATGATGTGGCCGTAGAGCTTCTCGTCTTCCTCGGGCGACCACAGCCCCTTGCGGAGCTTGGGCTGCTGCTGCTGCACGCCCCCAGACGTCGGACGTCCCATTGACGCTGGACGAGCGTGTCCCTGATCTTCCCGGCAGCTGTTGGCGCCGTAGCTACTCCGACGAGCTTGGACGGATGTAACGGCGATCGGTAAGATGGAGCGACGGTTGCTTCCTTCCGATCGACGGCTGCCTGGTGGGCATATATGGCGGGAAGCGTGTGTGTGGCAGGAACCGCAAGCTCACTGAGCGAGAGGGGGAGAGAGGGGAGCTTGGTGAGTGAGTGAGGTGAGGTGAGGTGAGGCAGCGTTCAAGTAGGTTCGAAGCAAGGAGCGCAGCGGTAAAGGAATGCGGTGGATTGGAGCTGAAGACACCTGCGGTTTGTGGCACGCCGTGGGATAAATAGTGTGCCGTGCGCGCGCTCTCGCCTCACCAAGAGTCCAAGACTAGACCGATACTGTGCTGAGACGGTGTTGGTTGGCGACATGGGCTTGCCCGCACGAGAAAAGAAGCTCCGCTTTCCGCACCCATAGGCTCCACGCGCTGCTAATCAAGAGCAACTTAACACGGCACTGCTAATTAAACCGCAACCGTAAGCCATGAATGCGGCCGGGGACCTGTGGATCCCAACTCGTACGGAGCAATTGAAAATCGCGTCATGGCACAAGATCACGGTGTCGCGTGATTTAGTGTTTATTTTTGAGCTTAATCATCGCTGGCCCAGCTCACTAATCGATCAAATTGTTGAGAGGAAAAATGAATCAACTCCATTCTTTACTAGATGGCATCTGCTATTTATACAAGGGAAAGGACATCATTGGAAAAGGTGTCTGTTCAGAGGAGGTGCCTGTTCGGCAGGAACCGACGCGGCAGTTTTACAACTGCCTGCGGTTAGTACAAGCAGGGATTAATCCCATAATTAACACATGGTTAATTAATTCTAACACTCCCCCTAATCAATGATTGATCTTGTGAGCAGACATCATCTTGATAAAGTTTCCTCCAAAACCCTGTGGGAAAAATGAGGATAGAGGTGTTTGATATGTTGCCAAAAACTCCTTCAAACCCAGTAGAAAAAATAAGGAGAAAATACCGCAACATATAATGATTATTGTCTGTTTAACTCAATATGAGAAAAACCCATAGAATTAAAGGACAATAAATATGTCGTATATACTTTCTTAAAAACCCCGGTGGGGAAAACAGAAAATATGACATATGGTCTTGTGTTGATATTACCTCATTAAAAACCTTCATGAGAACCTATAAAGTAAACTCATGAAGGGAAAAAGAGTATAATATGATGCTTTTAACAGGAACAATTCAGGAAGATACTCCCCCTGATTCTTGCAAATTCTGAAGCCGTCACATACCAATTCCATGAACATATTTCCGGAATATAGAAGTTGGTAGAGACTTGGTGAACAAATCAGTCACATGATTTGACTTACAAGATATGCAATATAGTGATATTGCTTATTATGTAACCTGTTTGCATCCGGGTAACACAAGCAACATTATCTTTGAGATAATGGTTGATGGATGTAGCCATGATGTCTGTTTCGAGGACTCTTCATGAGAGGGCTACCACACCTAGTAGGAACACTAAGCTGGTCTACGATCTGACATAGTGGGGATCTGATCGATGTATCCAATGATATCGGTGTTCACATTTCTATGAAACTGAAAAACCAGGACAAAATGTTTGATGCCTTGGAGATATCGAAAGATATTCTTGAGTACCAACCAATTGTGTTTGGTGGATCCAATGGCTTATGGAACGTTGAGTCCCAATATCTCATTTCCATCATCTCTTGGTCTAAATCGATCTTTCTCTACGTCTAGAGAATGAACTACCATGAGAGTTATGGATGGATAAGATTTGTCCACAATGAATTTCTCCAATATATTTTGGATATAGACAACATAGTAAACCATAATGTAGGAATGAAGGTGCTCAAGTTGTAGTAACGAGCGGTATTTTGGTTTACCCAAATCCTTCATTTTAAACTTCGTCATTTAGATGATTACATGTGTCATCATTGTAGACACACAAATATGAATAATCATCATTGTTGGAGTAATCCTTGTGCATAAGGAACCCACTACGTCGGTTGTACCATATGTACCGACAACAATAAGCCGTATGGTGACTTACTGATTCTACACAATGTATGTTGCATTCTGTATTTCGATTCAGAATTGAGATTCGATCGGGAATCAATCATATATGTCTGAATCTAGTGATCCACATGGATATGCGATCACTACATCTATCAACTGCAGAGATAGATGATTTTGTACTGCCAATTATATAAGTTACCGGAATGAGATTCCACCTCTGGAGAATAGTTAGGTATCTACGTAACCCTTGTGCTACAATACTTGCTCTTTGTTTCACCACCTTGTTGTTCTCAATTCCGTTTCCAGAAGAAAACTGTTGTAGGTATTGCATATGAATACCTTCCCATTATTGAGCAAGATCATTTCTACCTAGATTATACCCTTTGCTTGAGTTCAGTCCGAGTGTTGTTCACACTTTGCCATGGCCATGGTCTTTGGATCTGAATCAATTGAAAGGTTTTTTCAATCTAGTTGAGAAATGTATGTCGACAATTGTAGACTTCCGGTTATATGATTCTCCAGAATCTATATATCAATATATAGTTGATGGAAATATCCTTACCCATGGTGAATGCTCGCGATTTCCCAATGCGATTGAGTCGGGTATTCCGATGTCCCGGTCATTGTGTGCACTATGACCTGGGTTGGTGGCGGTTTCCCGTCCACTGGGTGTATACTACCCATTAGGTGTCTGCCCACGTGAAGTTGACTTGCATTTACTGATTCACAGGCCTTGATATCCTTGCTTGTGAGAAGCTGAATCCTGATGTATTTCTGCCATACATCTCCCCCTGTTGCTTTGAACGGGAAGTGGAGTGGATTTTGTTGGTACCTCCACTCTTTCAGGCATACTTTTGCAGGATTGTAGGATTGTGTGACACCTTTATAGTCAGTAAATGAATCTGGCAGGTTATTTGCAATATGTTGCAAATCTTCTAAACACATGGTTCAGCTCTTTGATTACGTGGATATGAGGCAGAAATGTGTTGAACATTCCACTAATTTCCTGGCATTCTTTATGGTACTTGAATTCTCCCCCTAATGCCTGGAAATATTCCTCATTGAATCAACATACTGACCTTGAATAACTCCCCATGTGAGGGGCTTGAGGTATTGACGGTAATACAGTTATTCATCACATAGATCCCAACTATATGTTGAGGGGTCAATGATGTATGTCGGGGTGATGATATCGGTGTGTAACCAAATTACCGCAGATAGGAAATACTTGGTAGATTTCCACGTATCAAAGATAGAGGGGAATAAAATTATGCAGTTTGGTCATGAGCGTGTAAAACTGTATGACTCCAACGTAAAGTTGGTAAGTTGCAATTTCAAAGTAAAGATCATGCAATGAGCTCAATTCTTTAGATGAGATTCTACCAAATCATTTTGAGTCTAGACATTAGGATAAATTGCTAAACTTCAATCCTAGGGCCATAGAAAAAGGCACTCAAGGAGAATTCTGCAAATGCTATCCATACGATTTGCTTGAAATCGATGTCAGAATAATGAGTCAATGGTTTCGTGTGAATAAAGCACACACTTAAGACCATCATGTAGATATGTCTTTTAGAACCATGGAATACCTGAATAGTCTAGTCAATGGATGGGAAGAGCCACTTACCTCAACTTGATGCATTCAAGGAGTCTGAGTGGTTCAGCGTAGACTTTAAGGTGCGCGAGCCTTAAAATTAGCTTCCCTATGTCACTTGTAGTGCACATAAAATCCAAATGTTGTTAGAATTTAGCATCATAATAATCATAAACTAATGGAATTGCTGATAGTTTCAGTTTCAACCCAATGTCTCGATGACCAAGACGAGTATGTCAAGTTTGTCATCTACAAGACACTCTGGAAAACTATCTCGTATGCAACATGTGCTACAGTTTGTGTCGTATGTGTAATACAATCCAGATGATACACAGAGAATGTGCTTGCCATATCCATTGCATATGGTAAAGAGAAGTTATTTCTCTTTGTTGTCATCATAAGTTTCGCATGGAAACTATTTGGACGGATACCTCCATAGTTTAGTAGGGTACGAGTTAAACCTGGGAAGCAATAAAACATCCCGACATTACTCGAGTACCCACAGGGATAGTAAATATGACTCGAGTTGAGCCAACAAATACCTCATCGCGTCAAGCGATTTAAACATCTCCTTTATCTCAATGAGAGTGGAAACATTGGACTTCCCTGAGTATAGAGTTTGTGGTGCATATGTCTACAAGGCACATATCATTTTTCATCGGATTGACTCCCGTAGAAATCTATATATAGACATGAAGATTCTCAATATGAAAATCACTGTCAGATATATAGAATACATACAAATGTATTTGTACCAAAGTGCTGATACAATATATTGTGATATACAATATATGATGACAACAATACTTATGTTGTTGTCACAACATCGTAAATGGACATTAATTATATTGACCACTCAGGAGATTGAAAGACTATTCATAGTCTCCAAACATGTCGGTTGAGGCATATTCAACCATCGCATTCTCCGTGCCCATAGGGTCCCCGCATAGCTGGTGATGCCGGATTGAAGGTTGAAGTTCGATTCAAATCTTTGCCCTTGAGATTCATTGTATCCCAGGAATTGCTGATACAGAATAACCAGATGCTAAGATCTGAATCTGATGCCTTATGATATATAAGACGCCATTTTTCTGTTAGCGGTGTGATCCAGACTAGACGTGAATCCAGGATTGCACACATTATCCCACAAGACACAAGAGCGATCATGATGTCCATGGCCCAGATAGGGCAGTGGTGGCCATTAAGGGCGAATGCCTCAAACTCTTTAGCAATATATTACCTTTATGGGTAAACCAGATATAATTAATTTACAACCAGTAAATTAAAGACCATCATGGTTGATATTGTAATGAACTTAGCAAAATCAATGGGTATTTCAAGAAGTTATCTTGAAAACATTAGTGTGAATCTCAAATTGCCAAGTATAACATCTTGAAGATAATCTCCAATGTGGAGTAGATCTCGCAGCACTAAAGAGTATAATCTGATGAAATCAATAGATACTCACTCGTAATGCCTTATGTCATGACTTAGTAAAATGTGTGGGAGAGCATTTTGTAAAGCAATCATAATGTCAAAATGACAAAATATAGGCTTTAACAGTAGTCATTGATAATCTGCGAAGGCAGTTGATCTATATGACTACCTTGTGATCCCAATACATCAATTTGAAGAAATCACTTTGAATTTTGCATTCCTGTTTGCAAGAAATTAAAAATCTCAATTGCAAATAGACGTATTAATCTCGACATGTAGCGAACATGGAGATACATACATTCTGGAATACATCGTACTCAACAGAAATACACCACTATTATAATGAATAGTAATGATGTTGCAAACTTGAAATTCAAGTGAAAAACTTGAATTGTATATACCTCAAATTAAATGAGATGATCTTGTATCAAGTTGCAAGACAATTCAGCAGGGTGAATTAATATTTTGCGAGAGAAGAAAATCTCTATCGCTATGAGATTGTTTTGCGAGAGAAGAAAATCTCAATCGCATATTAATATTGTTGTGCGAAAAAACTTAATCTCAATCACAAAACAATGTTGTTGTACTAATAAGACATGTTATAGGGATTGCTAAAAAGCAAACACATCGAACATGCCACATATAATATCCCCATATTTTCTGGAATTTTAAACTCAACAGAAGATACAGTAATTAACAGGGTTCGCAGGACGAATTTGCAAAATCCCAAAAATAGAAGGGCACTGTGCAAAATTAGCCTGGACCACTGTTTTGGCCTTGTTCTGCGAATTCCTGCAACTGCAGAGACTGTTATGCAAAACAGACAAAGCGATAAGGTTCCATATCCCTTGTCTCTCGCGTCGTTCCCCACGGAAGCAACCGCCGCTGCCGCTATGGCTCGCTGCCGGCCATGCTGCCGCTTGGGAGGTTCCTCGCCGGTGGAGGAGACCACCGCATGTACGTAGATTACGCGGGCGCCGGGTCCGCGCTCCGGCCGTGGCGAGCCGGCGGAGGTCGGGGAAGATGCTGCGGGCAAGGCCAAGACGCCACGCTGCCGCTGCGCTCTTGCGCCGCGCTGCACGGATCGGTGGCTCCAAGCACCAGTTGTGCGTGGCGAGGCCAAGGCCAAGCCGCATCAGTAGAGGAGCAAGCGTGTAGCATGTCCCCGTCGTGCATCAAGGCTGCAGCATAAGCCGTGTGCAGCGAAAGGGCGTTCCGTGGCCAAGCAAAGGGCCGATAGCCGTGGCCGTGGCCGCGCCCGCGCCGCAAAGAGCACTGTCGGTCCTTGGGCCGCCGCGTCCTCCGATCCGCGTAGGGAGCCGCGACAGTGGGCGCCGCCGTCGAGGTCCACAGAGCGGCATGCGCCAGTGCGACCCGAGAGTCACCTCTGCTCGCGCTCGAGCGTTGGGCCACGCCGGAGCCGAGGGCTGTGGCCCGAGAACGCCGCTGCACGCGCGGGCTGCTCCGCATAACATCGCCTTGTCGAGTCGAATTGGAATTCACGAGAAGATAGGCCGAGGGCTGTGCCTGATGGATGCAACGGCCGCATTATTCCGCGCAAGGCAAATAGAAAACAATTGTACCTTCTTCCCTTTGCATCGTTGGGTTTGTTAATTTGCCTTCAATCCTTGAATCGATGGAAATC